>NC_090448.1:917236705-917581687 GCF_031143425.1 Pleurodeles waltl | reverse complement strand
ATTTGTTCGTCCGTATGGGTACCAAACAGCGAGTTCCCGTTGAATGGAAGATTTAGGACGCGCTGTTGTGCTTCCTGTTTTAAACCAGTCAATCTCAACCAGGAAGACCTTCTTGCACAGATTCCATGTGCATACCCATGTGCAGCTAAGTCTGCCCCATCTGCTGCTGCGCTGATGACTTGGTTGGATACCAGACATCCCTCTTGCAGGATCTCTTGGAAGTCCTGTCTGTCTTCCCTGGGTAATTTTTCTGTGAACCTGTTGAGAGAGTCCCACAGAGAACGGTCATATCTGCCTAGGAGTGCAGACGCGCTGGAGACCTTCATTACAGATGCCGCCGTGCCGCACATTTTTCTCCCCAAAGAGTCTAGATGTCTGCTCTCTTTGTCCGGTGGGACCGTGGAGGATGATGCCACCGAGTGAGTTTTTCGAGCTGCGGCCAATATTACCGAGTCCGGCGGCGGATCCGTTCTTAGGAATAAAGGATCTTGTTCAGGCGCTTTATATTTTTTCAAAATCCTAGCCGGAGCAGGTTTGAGAGTGGCTGGCGCCAAAAAAGTGTCCATGGTTGGCTGCAACAGACCAGGCACTAGCGGCAGTAGCTTTTTCGAAACTGCTCTATGTTGTAGAGTCTCAAAAATGACTGATGAGGAGGTTGATGGTTCTGGAACCTCTATATTTAACTTCTGTGCTCCCCTGAAAAGTACCTCATTAAAAGTAGTGATGTCATCCACCGGTGAAACTCTAGCCGGTGGAGAATCTGTCAAGGTAGGGGAGTATCGTCCGACGGATGACCCTGATGATGACCAAGAGGGCGATCTTCTGTGTCCTGATCGTCGCCTGGAACGTGACCTGCTGCGAGACGCTGTAACAGAGCACCCAGGCCTCGTGGTCGGTTGGCGAGAAGGAGAACGAGCCTGTCCTGCCCGCGCTGTCGGTGATGGCGTTCTCGGGAGAGAGGCAGTAGGAGAGTACATCCGTGAATACTACGAATCCGGGGAGGCCGCTGGTCTGTTAAGGCTCTCCAACCATCTTGGTGACAAATTGATGGGTGAAACATGCCCCGATGATGCCGCTCTCGAACGAGAGGAATCACTCCTTATGGAGACCACTGGAGATGGAGCGGCCTTATCTGCTGGCGGAAGTCGATGTTCTACTCCCTGCGAGACAGGTAAAACCTGCGTCGACGTCGATAGCTGTACTGACGTCGAAGGGAGCACCGCCGGCTGTTCTTGCCTCAATGTTGAGTGTCTTGACGTCGAACGGCGATCTCTGGACCTCGACCTGCTCGCCATCGTGTGCCTCGACGTGGAGCGGTGAGCGGTCGACGACGGATGTCGCTCTCGCCGCCGTGGCGATTTCGACGTCGTGTCTCTTGACGTCGAGGGGCGCGAGGCCTTCGGCGGCGAATGGGCGCGCCGGTGATGGCTCGACGTCGATCGGCGGGTTGCCGTCGACGGAGATATGCCCCTGCGATGGCCATGTTCTCTCGACGTCGTATCCTTCGACGTCGGGCGGGTCGCCATCGACGGCGATCTATGGCGGTGAGATGGTGGCAGCGACGACGTCGACGGGGAACAAACAGGTATTTTCCTACCTGCTGACGTCGACCTAGCCATTCTCTCCTGAGAGTGGCTTGTTGGCTGCCTGGGAAGCAAAGAGGATGATGTTTTTTGCCTCTCGTGAAGCCCATGAAGCCTGATCTTTTCTCTGTCCTTCAGAGTCCTCTTTGACATGTTCTTGCAGTGTTTTCAAGTGTCAGGGCAGTGACTCTGAGGCAGGCACACAATACAAAGAGTGTGTGGATCTGACTGGGCCTTCTTCTTCCCACAGGAAGGGCATTTGACAAAAAGGGAAGGCATTTTTCTGTCAGAAAAAAACTGCCAAACTCAGACAATGATGTTAGATGTCGAGTAAATAGGAAAAAATGCTGTTTGAGAAAAACTCAGAAAAACTGAGAGCTCAATGCTCCAGGATCCTCTCAGAAGAAGCCGGAAAAAAGAACTAACCTAACTGTGAACCAACTGTCACCTCTCCTTCACCCCTGAGGCATGGTGGGATACTGGAGGTGCTCAGGGTCTTAAAGGCACGGTGCCAAAGTTTTTATGGTTCTCCTGTGTTAACTTGCATGCAGCCTATTGGCTAAGAATGCTCCATTGTTTTTCAATGTCGTTTATTTCTCTTTTTCTCTAATGATTACTACTGCTTATTTCCCTAAGCCCAGTTTTGGGGCTTGGGTAGATATTTATTCTCTATTGTAATTTTATAAAGATCAAAAAAAAAAAAAACTTCATAGAAATAAAGCATTTTAGCCTGTTTATGATTATAGCCTGCATTGCTGTTTTACACATGTATATATGAGTTTAGTATGAAAAATATGTCTACTAAAAATGCTATATATATTTTTTTTGTGTATATTTCATACTTTATATGTGTGTATTTTATATATGCTCCGGGGTCCCTGCACAAGGGCGGGAATATTCAATGTTTATGACTATTGATGAGGATCCCCTGGAAGAGAAATCCCAGTTAAAGCCTTCACAAAAGATAGATTTTTTGGGGTTCAGGATAGATTCCATCTTGACCCAACTGAAACTCCCTTTGACCAAGAGACTAGAGTTGAAGAGAGCATTGTCTGTACCTTTGATTTCCTGGAGGGTACTTGCCCGATTGGTAGGCCTCCTAATTTAGTCTATTCAAGCCATTTTTCCAGGCCCTCTACACTATTGGGCCCTCCAGAGATTGAAAATTATGCATCTTCGAAAGGGTCTTTCATATTCAGAACTGATTGTTTTAACTCAGGAAGCCCTAAAGGAGCTTCAATGGTGGCTGGCTCACATGGATGCTTGGAACGGCAGGGCAATATTTGCCTCTGTTCCAGAGGTTGTCATAGAATCGGATGCCACCAAAAAGGACCCACTTAAAAAACCGCATCAACGCCAATGCTCACAACAGTAAAGAGCTCTTCGGCATCGTCAATGAGCTCTCCACCACCAGGACCCTGCTCCGACGAACCCCCGCCATCACAGGAGTTCTGCAACTCACTGGCAACCCACTTCAGTCGAAAGATAGAAGAAATCCACACTAGTTCAAACCCCAGACCCACCAGCTGACTACAAACACCCAAGAACCCAACGCTCCAAGCAACACCCACCTCCTCCACACCTGGACCCCCGTCAACAGAGGACACCGCCACCACCATGGCCACCATCCGCTCTGGATCACCATCGGACCCCTACCCAAACCATATCTTCAAAAGGGCAAACATCATCATCGCCCCCATCTCTGCAAAACCATCAACAGCTCCTTCAAGTCAGCCACCTCCCCAGAAAGATGGAAGCACGCAGAAATCAACGCCCTGCTGAAGAAACCAAAGGCAGACCCAGACGAACCCAAGAACTACCGGCCGATCTCCCTCCTCCCCTTCCCAGCCAAGGTCATTGAAAAATCGTAAACAACCAACTATCCCGGTTCCTGGAAGACAGCGAGGTACTCGACACCTCCCAATCCGGATTCCGCAGAAACCACAGCACTGAGACTGCACTCATTGCTGCCACAGACAACATTAGGACCATTCTCAACGAAGGAGAAACAGCAGCACTCATCCTCCTGGACCTCTCCGCAGTTTGACACGGTAGATCATCACACTCTCTGCACACGCCTCCACAACGCCGGAATCCACGACAAGGCACTCAACTGGATCTCCGTCATTTCTCTCAGGCAGAAACCAGAGAGTCCACCTCCCACCGTTCCAGTCAGAAGCCTCCAGAATCATCTGTGGCGTTACCCAAGGATCTTCGCTCAGCCCCACGCTCTTCAACGTTTACATGGCCCCACCTCGCCAACATCGCACAAACCCACCGCATCAACATAGTTTCCTACGCAGACGACACTCAGCTCATCCTCTCCCTCACAAAAGACCCTACAACTGCAAAGAACAACCTCCACAACGGACTTCATGCCATCGCCAGCTGGATGATATCAAGCCACCTCAAGTTAAACACAGACAAGACAGAAATCCTCATCTTTGGTACCAACCCCTCAACTTGGAATGACTCCTGGTGGCCCACCTCCCTAGGAACCGCACCCTCACCCACCACACACCACCCACGCAACCTAGGCTTCATCTTGACTCCACACTCAGCAGGTCAATGCCATCTCCTCTTCCTGCTACAACACTCTCCGCATGCATTCAAGTGGATTCCCGTTGAAACCAGGAAAACTGTCACCCACACCCTGGTCAGCAGCCGATTGGACTATGGAAACGCCCTATATGCAGGAATAACAACCAAACTCCTAACAAAGCTGCAAAGAATCCAGAACGCAACCACATTCCCGCCCCCCCCCCCCCCAACCTCAGAGACCTTCACTGGCTACCAGTATCAAAGAGGATCACCTTCAAACTCCTCATCCACGCACACAGGCCCAGCCTACCTCAACGACAGACTCACCTTCCACACCCCCACCAGCAATATTCGCTCCGCCAGCCTCACCCTCGCCTCCATTCCCTGCACCACCGCCAGAGGAAGATCCTTCTCTCACCAAGCCTCCAAGAGCTGGAACTCCCTACCGCTCCACCTTCGCCAGACCCAAGACCTCTTGACATTCAGGAAACGCCTCAAGACATGGCTCTATGACCAGTAGCTCCCCCCCCTCCCCCCCCCCACCACCCCAACGCCTTGAGACCTTAACGGGTGATTAGTGCGCTCTATAAATCCTTGATTGATTGATTGAGGGGGCTCGGAAGCCAAATGTGGGCAGATAGAGACAGGGGGTCGGTGGTCTCCAGAGGAACTACAGTTGCATATCAACAGCCTAGAGCTTTTAGCAGGCTCTTTTGCGCTGAAGACCCTGTCCCCGCTCAAGTCCAAATGTTGTATCCTGCTGAAAATGGACAATATATCAGCAGTGAGGTATATCAACAAACTTGGGGATGGGGGGACGCGATCCAGGATGTTAGCAGAGATTGCGAAGGAATTTTGGCATTTTTGCCTAGCTCATCAGATTTCGATCACAGCGGAATACATCCCTGGCAAGGTGAATGTAGTAGCAGACTGGAATTCTCAATAGCTCTGAGATGTCAGCGATTCGAGATTACATCCCAGAGTATTTCAGTTCCTGAATCATCTTTGGGGTCCTTGCTCTGTGGATCTGTTTGCATCCAGCTGAATACTCATCTTCCCTGTTTTTGCAGTTGGATGCCAGATCCATAGGCTCTCGGTTCGGACGCCTTCCTTCAGTCATGGATAGGGAACTCAGCTATGCGTTCCTCCCCCCCTTTTCCATGATTCACAGAGTTCTCTCCCTGGTCCTTCGGCCGAAGGTAGAGCTGATCTTGGTAACTCCATGCTGGAAGGCCCAGTCACTGTTTCCAGTAGCACTGTCCCTTTGTTGTGCTGCCCCTTTACAAAATCTGAGACCGGCGGATCTTTTGTTGGATCCAATGGGGAACCTCATCCTCTCATTCTGGAGGACAAGTTGTCGCTCATGGCCTAAAGAATATCAGGATGTCAGAGCAGGTCTCTGAGGTTTTGGAGGACACTAAGTTCTTCCTCTCTCAATCCCTGGCACCTAGTACACTTAAAAGATATGCCTCCTCCTGGAAGCGATGGCTGGATAGGTGCAGTCAGAGGGGTGTGGATCCCTTGGGGACGTCAGTGCAGATGATTGCTAATTTCTTGTCTCAGCTAGTAGCACAAGGTTTAGCCTATAGGACAATTAATAATTTTAGGTCGGCCATTTCGGCAAAGCATCCTCGAATGGATGGTAAGTCTATTGGAGAACACCCTTTAATATGTAAACTTCTATGTGGTATACGTTTAGTAGGTCCTCCTCAACTTAAGTATTCCTCTTTAGGGGATGTAAATATAATTTTGAAATTCCTGGTTGCATGGCCAGTTAATGAGGGTTTATCAAGAAAGCAATTATCAGCAAAATTAACTAAGTTACTTTGATTTCATTTAGTCAAAGCCCTGGATATTGAAGGTAGGGTATTTAATCCTACATGAGTTTCTTTTTAGATTTCTAAACAAACGAAATCGAATTCTACATGTATTTCTTATCCAAGTTTTAGAGACAATTCTAAGTTGTGTGGTGAATTGTTTAGAAGTCTATGAAGATGTTACTCGTGAACTTCGGAGTGATCATTCTGGTCAATTATTTTGTTGCAAAAGCCATTTGGACCTTTGTCTTCAGCGACTTTAGCTAGATGGGTCAGATGGTTATTACGAGAAGCAGGAATAGATGCTTTGTTTTTGGAGCTTATTCTGTTAGCGGAGCTATGGCTTCAAAAGCTTTTAATTTAGGATCTAGATTGGGAGATATTATGACAGCAGCTGATTGGTCTTCAGGCTCTACCTTTAAGCTGTTTTATCATAAACCTATTGTAGATGTAGCTTATAGCTCAGTTTAAATTTAGCATAATCTGAAGCCTCTGGTCCCGACATAGAATCAAAACTTATCTAGCTTGCACAACAAGAATTTTCAATTCTATTAAGGACATAGAGGCGAGGATTATCCCACCCGTGATATGGGTAAAAAAAATAAAAAAAATTACATGTTTATGGCATATTGTATTGTGATATAAATGTTGTCCCACCTTATGTAATATGTCGTATTTTATCAGTGTTGGAGACATTACATCAATTTTTCTTTTTCAGATGAGAAAACCACTTTAAGGAGATCCACTGAGATCTTTCTGATTTCCATCATGGAGAGCGGTTCATCTATTAGTTGCACTGTTGTGCTGTTTCAATTCCCTCGTCAGGAAGATTCCGTGGGTTGGCACCACGACTTCGTTGATTGGTGTTTGTTCATGTTTGATTCTGGATATTACTTGAGCAAAGAAAGAGGACAGACTATAACATTCAGGATATATATACTAGATGGTGGGCCCTTATTGGGGGTCATAACGAGGCTGTAAAGATATTGGGAAATGTAGTGCTGTTTTTTTATTGGCTGCTGTGTGTTGACAGTAAAGAAAGAGATAGCATATTCTTCGCCCCCGTGTCCTTAATAGATTTGAGAATTCTTGCGCTTAAGCTAGAAAAATTTGGTTCACATCACAAAACCGCCAAAGTGGTTTTCCCCAACGTATACAAAAAAATAGATGGGTAGAATGGTTGAATTAATCTCAGCCAATGGTAATTAATCAGAGCTGCATCCCAGTCCATCATTATTTTGTACCATGCCACCTCAGTCTGGGCCCAGCCGTATGCAACTCAGTCTTGACCCTTCTCCAATAACAAGAGACCAGCCTGAACGGTCAGGAACGATCATCTGTGAACCAGAGCACAAGCAACCCAAGCTCTGTTTCGCTCTGTACAGGGCTCTTCATTCAAGAGTAGCTTGGTTCCAGTGGCACAATGAGCATGGGGCTCACATCTGGGCATACAAGTTGCACTTAGGACATCATGCTGAAGTATACAAAAAGTGATTCCTGTTACAGCAGTGTCCTGTGCACGCATGAAGTACAGAGGAGGATTTAAAATGCCCGTTAGCGCATGGAAGGGAATCTCTGGCAGGATGTCCTCCAGTCCATCAGTTTACTTCTCACATTTTCATGTACAAGACAATGGGAGCGGAGATGAAAGAACGCAAACTCTAGTTTGACGAGGTGACTGTGAAGGGTTGGGCCTGATAAAGACATTTCATATCACCAGGTTTGATTTTTAATTCAAGCAAGTAATTACCTTACCAGCCACAAAAACATTTGATGGGGATAAGCTATCCATAAAACACACAAGAAACAAAGAAGCGAGCGGTCAGACAAATCATGAACATAGGAAGAGATGAGATTAGAGTAAAGAGCGCACAAGTGGGTAGAGGGGCAAAGCTCAGGTGTGGAAAATAGCAACGGAGTTAAAAGAAATGATGGACAAAAAAAAAAACGGGGAAGAGTGGATCAATTGGAGAAAGAAACTGTTGACTAAGACAAGTAAAATAAGGGAACAAACAGTCTTGCAAAATTTAATAGGGGATTCAGAACAGAGAAGAGGGCAGGAGAGCTACAACTCATAAGGAAAAGAGGATGCCATGTTCCACAAAAAATGTAGATAAAAGGAGGTATAACTTAAGTATGTAAACAGGGTACGGTTACACAGGAGAAAGGAACACCTTAAAAGGTGAAAAAAAGAATTTGAGCCAGTGAACCAAGAAGTAGATTGAGAAAGTTGGAGAAGTCACAGCACAAATGTGTCGAGTTGTCTGACCTAAAGACAGTACGAGTGAGTGAAAACATACAAAAAAAAAAAAAATACCTTGGAGAGCAAACACAAACTGGTAATAGGATAGCAGGGAATACACTGCCTAAGAACAACTACAAAAGGGCAGTTGGTGCAGAAGTAGTAGTTAGTCACGATTAAAGGCCAGAAACAAAAGGACCCAAAAGAGTCAGAAAAAAGGAGGAAAAAGGAGAAACTGGAAGCCTGAACAGTGGATAGGCAGGCTTGGTAGTGGCGATAAGCCACAAAAAGAGAGATTCTGAAGGAAAAGGGAAATTAAGCAATGCAAAATAACATCACATGCAGAGCATTTACAACAAGGCATAGTAGGTTTTGATAACTGAGGAGAGGTAAACACATGAGCCCAAGGAAGAAGGCTCACAATTAACAAAGCTGAAAACACAATTTACTGTAATGAGCGAAGATAGGGGCTAACATGGGATTCTTTGCTGAAATAGAGAACCTGGAAAAACAAACAACTACAGCACCACCCAGGGGCTTTCATTTAAGTCTGGAAGTAGCTTATTTAGCAGCATTTTAAGTCTATTATTCTTAAGGAATAATGTCCTTCCTACGTAGGGTTCCCAGGAATCAGGGATGATGATCTGCCACTGCATGCAAGCATCCCAAGGATTCACATTTTTTCTGGTAAAGCTCAGCTTCAAACTCTTTAGAATAAAATGCATTTGCATTAAGCTGCAAAATAAATCAGCATATTTAAAACATTCATAAACTAACATATGCGTTTTGCCCCACAAACAAAAGCATAATTAGTTCACTTAATAATCTTAGAGGGCTAGATGCTACTTACTTTCATCTGGTTTAGCTGCTCGCATGTAGAACTTTAATTCAGTAAAGAGAGGCCCATTGTCACTTGGCTCCTAGAGAGAATATCAAGAAATTAACATAGCCCAGTGCAAATCTATCTTTCATTTTCTCGATTAAGGTCATTTGTAATGCAGTGTGAACAAGAATATACATTTACTGTTTTAAATAAGCAGAGTTTCATCAAAACTTTGTGCAGGCCAATGTAATTTTTTTAAGATATTTAAAGCTTTAGGAGAAAAAAAAAAATATATATATATATATATATATATATATATATATATATATATATATATATATTTATATATGAAGGAAGGTTCAACTGCAACTAGTAAAAGTATTCTAAAATCTGTCATTCAAGGCTTTTATGTTCATCGTAACTCATGTACTGTGGAACTGCTAGATTAAAATATTGATAGTTCGAAACAACTGTACATTGTAGACTTCAAAAATAAGTTGAGGCCAAGCTATGGTCAGAACATATGCCATATCCAGATACTACCCAAAGTTGCCTTATTAAAAATACAACAATTTCAGAGGCAGATTACCTTATTGGTGGAACATTCGATTCGATGCTCTTTCAAAACTGAAACTGTAAAGCTATCTTAATTCTATGTCAGGACAGGGGGCAAGGATTATACTCTTCTTTCTAAGCTCTTCTTTCTTTCCTTTTATTGATCATCAGCATTTAAAGAACCATCTTTTCCAGAACTCCACAGGAAAAGAACTACAAAACACAACAGCCAATGAACGACCTCCCCTCCAACCATAAAGCCCACTGTCCCCTCAGACACTCCTTTTCTTTCCTGCTCGAAGAGAGATAAGTAATGGTTATTCTCTTTTCCGTTACATTTACTGTGTTTGTCATACTGTTGATTTGCTTCTGGTTTCAGTTAGCTGCTTGCTCTACAGGTGTATTTTCACCGTAGGAGCCCTTTCACCACGCCACTTGCAGTTGATTTCCTCAGGGCAGGGTGGCGCTGTGAGGTGCATGTCTCTATGCTCTGCGGGGGCAGGGGTCCTGACCTCTCAGCAACGCTCTACCTGTGGCCACAGTTTAGGAGCTCCTTTCGCCTCAGTAGCCCTGCCGATCTGTCTCGGGGTCTGTATTATTGCTATTGTCAGCAGTGTGATGCCTCCAGGGTCAGTAGTGAAAGCCTCCTCGAGCCCCCCCAATCAACTTCAACGCATGCAAACCCAGGCGAATAACCCCACTGTATTAAGGGAGGTGGCTCCAGAGGATTACCCCGTGTTTTGGCATCTGTACGGTTCTTCATTGCTGGGTTCCAGCTTCAGTATTTTGGCTTGCATCAGTGCTCACTGCCAAACTGCTGTTTGACCAGCACAAAAATGTCCTGTGCCTGCCACATATACTATTGCTGATCTCCATCAGCCCAGAATTCAGTTCTTCGGCATTCCTTAACCTTCTTGCCTTCAATGGTAACAAAGACCCTTAGGTCACTTAACACTTCCAAAACAGTTATGCGGTCATACGATTATGCGGAAGAGGAAACAATATTAGTCCTCCTAATAGATAATGAGTTATGCAAGGAGGTGGATGCCTCCATTCAGCAGGTGGTGGCCTCGGCCACTGAACCTCTGGAGAGGCACCCGATTCAACTGGCTCGTGCCTACCCAATCCCTCTGAACCTTACTCATCCCCAAGCCAAAGGCCCCTCTCAGTGGGCTGCAAACAACTAGCGCACCAGAACCCCAACGCAGGTTGGAGTCCAGGGTGGACACAACTGCTTTTGATAAGGTGAGCAGGCGTTTTTAGAACGTCCACCCCCCCAGTTTGCTTTCGAATTCCATGTATGTCTTAAACGCTACAGTGAATTCCCTATCGGTAGTACCCTCAGTGGGCACTGATGAAGACTCCAAAGGGAATTTCAACTGATGAGGAAAGCGAGTCAAGGACCTGGAGACCCATCCTTAGGTCCTTTGGAGACTCCCCAAGAATCCTCCGACATGCTGGATCCAGCTGACCTAGTCCAGCCCCATTCATCAAATGGTTTCCCTCAGATGTCAGTTCCTATGTCGCTGGCCGCCTGCGGAAACCTCTTGTGAAGGACGTCTGAGCCAAACTGAGTGGAATGCCACCGCTCCTCCCTGCCCGGAAAACTCTGTTCCACCCCCAGAAATCGACCCTAAAATGGTCACTTTCCTGCAAAAGTTAAGTTAATTTATGATCCCCCCCCTCAAAAACAAACAAAAAAAAAAAAAAAAAAAAAAAAAACGACAGGTCTTGGAAATCCTGCCAAGAAAAACCTTTAGACATTGTTTGGTCCCTTACAAAAGTTCAGGATCTGGCCGAGCAGGTTAAGGCCTCAGGTACACCATTGTCACATGAGTCAGTCACCGGAGTCCATCTCAGGGTGGGCTGAACGGGCATCTTTCTAGCCAATACCAACTGCACCTTCTCGGCCAAGGGGCGCTGGTCACTCCTGATTAAAGTAGACCCCAAACTAGGAGATTTTCCTTCCACTGAGGCTGTGGCAGTGGCACAGGGGGTCCCTTCAGTGATACTTTCATCAAAGAACTGCTGAAGTTTGTGGCCATGTTCACGCCCCTTGATGAGGTTAGCTCAATTCCTTACCAACTGGAAATCTCTTACTTCAGACAATTGGGTTCTCCAAGCAATCCTTGGTTTTCAAATAGAATTCCTTGGTTTCCCCCATTTAACCCACACCCCTTGATTCTCTCTCAGACACAAATGGGACTAGTGGATCAAGAAGTCATTGAACTTCGACAAGGAAGCCATATCCCTGCCTTCCCTTCATCCTCGGGGTTTCCTGAGCAAACTCCTTGTAGTGGACAAAAGGGATGGAGGGCAACGTCCTGTCAACCTGAGGGAACTCAATGGCTGGGTGGTGCACTGCCACTTCAAGATGGAGGGCATCCACCTCCTCCATGACCTCTTGCATCCAGACAATTGGCTGGTGCGTCTTGATCTTCAAGATGCATACCTGATAATCCCGATTTTCCCTCCACATAATAACTTCCTACAATTCTAACTGAGTGGGTCAGGTTTACGAGTTCACAACCCTACCGTTCGGTCTCTCTTCGGGACATTAGTGTTTCACCAAGGTTCTAAAACTGGAGGTGGAACACCTAAGGGCAAGGGGTTTCTGTCTGATCACCTGTCTCGACTATCTCCTATTGATGGACCAATGCCCATGCAGGCTGCGAAACCAACTGCAGTCTACCATTTCCCTTCTCGAGAGTCTAGGCTTCAATGTCAAGAAGTCACTGTTGTCACCCTCCACACAAACTACTTTTCTGGGTTTTGTCATCAACTCAGAAGACAAGACCCTCAGCTTACCCGCTCGGAAAATATCAAAAGTTTTGAGAGACTTCCGGGCGCCAGGAAGCCTGGATAGTGGGTCTCTTATCTTCCTCAATCCAGGTGATATTTCCAGCCCTTTACACCGGAGGGCCCTCCAAAGGCTCAAAAATGTGTATTTCCGCAGGTCTATGGCTTACTCAGAACACATTCCCCTGACAGAAAAGGAAGACCAAAATGCTTTGGTGGCTCTCACATGGAAGCATGGAACAGCCGTGCCATTTTCGGTTAAAACCCGGACATCATTGAATTGGACGCCATGGGCTCCGGTTGGGGTGCACGCTACAGTGATTCATACACAGGCGGGTCGTTGTTTTTAGACAAACAGTCCCTCCATATCAACTGCCAAGAACTTCTGCTGGTGTCCTTCGCCATTCAATGTTGGATCAAGGACAAGGTTAATTGCTCCGTCCAGTTGAAAATGGACTTGTCAGCTGTCCTTTATTTCAATCATTTGGGAGGTCCCAGATCCAAACCCCCGGCAGGCCTGGTCAAAGACCTTTGGACGTATTGTCTAACATACAATAGATCAGTCACAGCAGAATACCTTCCGGGGACCTCCAACCAAATAGCAGACTGGTGCTCGAGGGAATGGCCAGACACAAGTTTGTGGCACTTAGCTCTGATGGTGTTTTCCAAACTCAACTCCTGTTGGGGCCCATTTTCAACAGATCTTTTTGCATCTCGGCTGGACCATCAGCTCCCTCGATATGTCAGCTTGAAGCAGGACCCGCACGTTTTGATGATGGACGCCTTCCTTCAGGACTGGTTGAAAGAGAAGGGATATGCCGTCTCTCATTTCGCCATGATTACATGACTGGTGGCCCATGTGCAGAGACAAAAGGCTCAGGTGGTCGTGATCACACCTGTGTGGAGATCTCAAGTGTGGTGTCCAGTTCTTCTGGAACTTTCTTGGGATTTTCAATCCCTCTTCCCCATGATCACGATATTCTGAAGGATCCACTGGGTCAAAGTCACCCTCTAGTCCTCCAGGGCTGCCTTCCTCTCATGGTAAGGAGGATTACCGGAAAAGATGGAGAGTCCCAGGCCTTTGATCAGACGCTGAGAGACTACTGGCCGCAGGTTAGGCTGACAGCACCTCTAAGCGGTACAAATCTGCATGGTCAATATGGGTGCATTGGTGTATTCAAATGCAAAGAAGACTCCATGGTGTGCAACGTTGTCCTTATCCTGAATTTGCTGGGATCTCTGGTGTGCAAGGGCATGCCATATCACATGGTTAATTCTTGCCGTTTGGCAATCTCCATAGCTCATCTCCCCATTCAGAACCTTCCTGTGGGGAACACCTGTTGGTTTGTAAACTCCTGAGGGATATTAAACTTGCTCTTCTGCCACAACCTAAGCATTCAAACTTGTGGGACGTTAATGTTGTTCTGAATCTCTCTCAGTCTTGGCAAAGGAATGAACATCTCTCACGCTAAGCCTTAGGGTCTCCGATGTGAGCTCTGGACATCTCAAGCACGGTCTTTTCTCCCCAGGGAGTATCCCTCCATGTCTCCAGGAGAACAAAAACTGATTCCAATGATAGCTAATCCTGCCTTTTGCAAGGCTCCCAAGCTGTGCGTTGTTTATTGCTTGAAGGAGTACGAATATGAAGATTTACGTCCTTTCAGGGGAACCCCAATTATTGATATCCATTCAAAAACCTTTCAAAGCGTTTTTTCACCCACCACAGTCAGATGGGTTTGATGGGTCATGCACGAGGCAGGTATCAATGTTTCGCTCTTTGGAGTCCATTCTGGAGCTATGGCCTTGACAGGTTATTCGAGAGGGGCTAGATTGAAAGGCATCAATGCAGCTGATTGGTCATCAGATTCTATGTTTAAAAGGTTCTATTTCAAACTAGTAATTGACATGGCATCCTTGGTGTTCGATAAGCTTTAAACAAGCATAATTCCTCGCCTCCAGTCCCGACATAGAAAAATGTAAAATGTCCTAGTTATCATAATGGAAAGTTTCAATTCTATTAAGGACATGGTGAAGAGGATTATTCCCTCTCACGTATTACATTACTTTTTCCCACCCAGAAGAGGGAACAACTTTGGTTTCTAGACATGGGTACAAGTACACAATCCATTCCTTTTGGGTATATCTGAATATAGGTTTATATTGTGATCTTTATATAGAAACGTAGGTTGCACGGATGATATTATAGTGTTGTGTGTATTAGGTAATAGTTTCTTTTAAAATGAAACGTTACTTAATTCCATTTTGTTTTTCAGGCAATGAGTCAACCAAAAGCAAATAATCCGAGCTGAGTTCCTAACTTGTGTCCAGAGAGAGGAAGTGCCTGAGGGGACAGTGGGATCAATGGTAATTGGAGCGATTGTTTATTGGCTGTTGTGTTTGTATTGTGTTGTAATCGTATTTATATAGCGCTTACTACCCCTGACGAGGCGTCGAAGTTCGTAGCTCTTTTCCCGTGGAGTTCTGGGAAAGATGATTCTTTAAACACTGCTGATTAGTAAAAGAACGAACAGCATAATCCGCACCTCTGTGTCCTTAATAGAATTTAAACTTTCTGTTACAATAGCTAGGAAATTTTACATTTGCGATAGTATTTTATTGTTTTATTTTTCTCTCAAACAAAGGCAAACTGTGATATTTTCTTGGATGCCAATACTTTGGCACTACAAAGTATGTAAAGGGTTTAAGCAATGTGGGTGGCTCATCTACCAATGTGCCAATCACCGACATTAGTAAACTATCATCTTTTTTTCCTGGTGCACTTTTCTTATGGTGACTTTACCTTCAGGACTGTAGTTAAAGCTAGTAAAGCCACATGACTGACAGGTTTCCCACAAGTGTCATGAAATACACAGATGATCAAAAAGGCACTTTTTTCAAGTACCACACAACGCGAGCGTGTCAAGGAGGAAGGTTTAATTGTGTACTTAAAACACTGAAAGTCCGGCATATTCATATACCAAACAAATAAAAAACCAATTTAGTTTGGTGGACAGTATACTCCAATTCAACAGCAAAAGGGGTACCTTGCCCATCAAACTATGTCCACCAGCCCAATTTTAAGTTGGACAGATGGCTAGGTTTAGAACAACAGAGAAACATGTACTATGTCAGTATAAACCTTTCTCAGATGGCCATGGGGCACATGGGGTGTTCGAGTTAGGCAATCTGACAGGCCACCTTATTTAGAGCGAGCGGACTGCTTTTTTTTAATTTGTATTGTCCGTTACCACCAGGAATATCCTAGGGTTGAGGGACAGTAAAAATAAGAAAGTAAATCACACCCACATTGGTGGGAGAAAACTCCCATTGTATTGGACCAACTACTTTTCACTTTTACAAAAACTAACTCTGGCTTTTGAAATTTGTTATGGAAAAGTACAAACTTTTACAAAGCTTGATGTAAGCAACCATCACCAATGAAGGATACACAAACTTTTTGCTTTGTGTGAACCGCTGTGGTGTTAATAAATTCTAAACAAATTGACAGGTGTAGTAAATGCAGGAAGGCGGATGCTAAGTCCTCTGCCACCTTGACAACTTTTACTCCTTTCATCAACCTATAGATCAGGGCCTAACGGACCGGCGGTGAGGATTCTGCAGGATAATAAGGGTATCTAGAAAGGTATAACGATAAGTAACTTAGTGTTCTGATTACTATTTCTTTTTCTATATTCTACATCGTTGAATCTCCTAGTAATGCAGATTGAGGAGGAACTAAAGGTTATTAGGGTTAGACCAAGAAATTATGGAGCATAGTTCACAAGGAGAGTTGGACTCCTAGCTGGTAATCCAAACTAATGTTTTGTTAACATATATACAGGAGTCCCAATTAACATTGCCACAAATCAGGCATGGGAACCAATCGCAGCTTTTTTTTTAAATACAGAGGAAACTGCCCTAATTAAGTGTGCCTTAATGCTTTAATGGGGTATTTAACACTTTAAGGTGGGGGTGGGGGGAGGGGGGGGGGAAATCTTTCTTGGCAAGTACAGGAGATGTTGATACAAATAAAAAAATCCAGCGGAAAACGGAAAGCTTGAGGACCACCTTTCATCAAACATGGAATGCGCTTGAGGACCACCTTTCGTTTGGCATACAATACCTAAGGAAATCCTAGTTAAAACAAATAAACATTTTACTGTCTAAATAAAAGCTAAATGTTTGCTTAGAATTAAGCCAGTGTAACCGGTCATAATTCTTGCAAGGCTGTGAAGGGGCCAAGAAAGTCAGAAAGAAAAGGGAGAACAACATCTGTGACAATAGAAAAAAAACAAAGTGCATTGATTGCCAATTGACAATGCTTGTAGTCTGCTCTCTGCAACAAAGTAATGGTGATCAAGAAGACCGTTTCCAAAGTGGTAAACCTAATGGAACAATATAGGCTTTAACTGTGAGCCCTTTAAAAAGTAAACCAGAAATTAAGAATCCACTGGCTTTTAGAAAGTGGACAGTCTATGAAAACAATAAAGGGCATAATGGCAAAGACAAAAGAGATGGCCTGCTAGATAAATGTTAAAACTATTCAAAATGACCCTTTGTTTGATCAAAAACAAAGTACGATTTAGAATATATGGTAACTTGAGCTCAAAGTGGGTCCAGATCCTGGGAAACGCAAAAAGCTACACAATGTACCAAGAGACCAGCACACACCAATATGGTTGATGACTGCCTCAGAGACAGAATATGTGACCGTCAAAGAAAACTCAAGAACTCAGAATTTCTCCTTTTAATCCCCATTGATGTAATTTAAGGCTTTGGGGCTTTGCATACACAACCTGACCCACCTGTTGAAGGTATTCATTGCTGTGCAGCAGAAGAGTCACCTGTAGCCACCTGCAATCAGTCCTAGATTCTTCTAGCTCACTCCACGGTAAATGTGGGCCTCTTGCGATCTTTCTAGTTTCAATCTCAGGAGACCCTGATAGGATTCTAAGGAAACATGCAATAAAGGTAGAAGTTCCACTAAATCGGAGACTTCCCATGAGAAGTTCCACTAAATCAGAGGCATCTCTCCCGGAGACCCTTTCAGGGGAAATTACTCTGTGTTAGCCTTGGGATGTGTACAGGACCACTGTTCTTGTCGGGGTAAGGCACAAGCAAACCCCCAGTTAACCTGTCCTCACCCTCTGGCAGCTTAGCACACAGCAGTCAGGCTTAGCTTGAATGCAATGTGTAAAGTATTTGTGCAACACTTGTAACAGTAAAACAGTGAAACAGTGAAAACTACACAAAACAGATCCCGCACCAGGTTAGAAAAACAAAATTTAATTTAATAAATTAAACATGAACAATACAACAAAAATCCAATAAGTAGAATAAACTGCTGCCCGCGTTTGGAGTTGTGAGCCCGTGTTCCCCAATCTGTATCCACACCTCGTTACGGAGAGTCAAGTGCAGAAGTGCTACCTGGCCCACTTGCTTAGAATCCATAGTAGGCTGGGCCCCATAACATCAGGAGTTAAAGGCCTCAACCACCACGGTTGGGCCCAGGATCCCCTCTGTGCCCACTGGAATGGTTTCTGTCATAGGGTTGATCAGAGTGTTTGCCTGGACCGGCATGAATACCTGGCATATAATGGCAATATTTGCAGTGCCAAAGTACCCTCCGGTAAATGGCACACTTGCCCATACAATCCTGATAGCTGGTTTAGCAGAGCAGCTGCCTTATGATACGGAATGCCTCGGTACGTCGTGCTATCCCTACACTGCCACACAGGTTCACCCCTTCATGCAACCCGCCAACCATATACACTTGTTGAACCGCATGTATGCGCCAATACTACACAAACACCAAGTTATAAAGACATTCCAAACCGAACATCCTTTCCCCTCCGACTCAGAAATATGTACACGAAATACACCTGGGCCACGGTCGGGCCGTGTTTTGTCCGTGCTTGTTTAATTCAGTTGTTGCAGCTGTATAGACTGCAGCTTTTTGTATGTCTTAGTCAAGGTGATGTCGACTCGCTCGTAGTGCTTGCATTTAACGAGAGGCAGCACCCGTTCTCTGTTTAAGCAAAGTTGAATTGTAACTAGTTCTTTAAAATGGGCATACTTTGGCCTGTGGCTCAGCTCTCTCACTTCATGCGTATATTGCAAGGCACGAGGAACTATTTTTAGATAACAATACTTTATAGTGAGTGTTTTTTTTTGTAGCTTGTGTGGTACCATTGTTATCAAAGTTGGGGCTTCCAATTGTGTATCCCAAATAATGGAACATGTCTCCTGACTGCGGTAAACAGGTGCCTAGAGATTTAACGGTGGAACATGTTTTGTCAATTTATACTGCACATTTTGTTTTGGTGCCTGCATAGCGCGGAAGTTATAACAAATTGCTTACTTTTTAACAGCGGTGCTTTTAATTACTCTATACAACATAAAAAAGGTTAGAAGTCAGACCTATTGACTTTGCCAATGTTCTTTCGGCGATTTTTGGTCTTCCAGGAATTTGGGATATAATTAAAACACCAAGTTCAGCTCTTGTTTTTTTTTTTGGGTAGGGGGTGGCCCGCCATTGAGCAATGTGCAGTATAGAGTGATGGTAAGGATAGGCGATTCTTTTTTTTTTTTTTTACAAGTGTGCGTGTGTGTTTTTGTTTTGTTTCAGGTAAACACCCGGAATTTGACGCGATGCTCACATTTGAATTGAGTATGTGAAATTAAGTCCTGCTTTCTAACCTGATAAAGGCTATGTTCTATTTAATTATTGGGGCGAAGTACAAAATGTCATCTTAAACACTTGAAGCCACATGCACGATGTCGTTCTTAAACGATTATCACCAGGAGAAAACCATTAAAGCTAAGGTTCATTAGCTTAAAGAGCCTGATGTTATAATGAGGCGACATTGCCCTACAAATACATACCTTCGCAGACTGTTTTGCATTAATCTGTGTTTTTTTTGGGTCTAGCGTGTTTCGGAGGCTAGGATTGTTACTGCTCATTTGTATTATGACCAGCATGTGCTAGCCGGCCGCAGTTTTCTCTAGTTTTGCTAAGAGCATGGAACCAGTCAACACGGAAAAGTTATCCACGCACACCTCTTGGCATACAGGATTGCCGTTCCATTGCCACACAAAGCTTCGGCCCTTACTGCACAGCAGTCTTAACCTCGACGACCTCTCCTAGCAAGCAGCACCACCGCACAAGACTCTGGCTGTTACAGCGCAGCAATCTTTACCAAGGCTATCTTCACAGCAGCCATCTCCTGGCATCCGGGGGTCACCAACTCAGTCCTGCATATGGACAACAACCCGTCTGCAGTAGATGTTTTTTCCACATAGAAGCCCACTTGACAGGGCTCCCCACTGGACATTTCTCCCTCCAATGCTCTCCTCTTCCTCAGAGGGCACACTGGTCTTGGCAAGCAGACAGGAGCTGGTGCTCCACACCCATGGACAGTTGGTCTTGGATTCCCTAGGTATGACCCCTCATCCAGTAGGGAGACAAGTAGGCCTCGACTCCTGGTCACAGGCAGAGGTCTTACAGAGCTTCCACTTCTCACACTGCTGGCGGTCTACTAGGTAGATGACTATGTCTGAGGTCTCAACTCCCCCCTCTTCTAGTCAATTTCTAGGCACCAAACATGACTTTAAGATGCTAATTAACTAGGACGTGGAATGACCAAAAGTTATTACTTCTCCTTGCTCATAGTTCTGTTTGCGTTCCTACCTCTTTATGGGGCTCTGAAGTACTTGCACACATGGGTATCAGGCTACAACGTGTGGGGTATGCAGATGGAAGTGTTGTGTATTCTTGTGAGCCTACGTAGAAGTGTACTGTGTGATGTGTGAGTGACCAGAGAGGCGAGCTCATCTCGTCCTTGGTAGCACTACTTAAGAGAGGGGTGGTGGGAACAAGATTAAGAAATACAGCGCTGACAATTTACCTAGGCTACACCACTTCAGCATTCATTGATGAGCATTACTTCGTCTGGAAATTAATGTTTCAGAATCACACGATTTTTAAAATCCCTTTGATTTTACCAAGTTGACAAAACTAATCAGCAGTCACGCTCTAAGCTTTCAACCAGTAGCATTGCACTCAACTCAGTGTGAGGAACTTACATGCAGATCGACATAACAAGTGCATACGTGAGTGTGCCTCCATTTGATGTAATCTGCTTCAAAGAAAAGTACTGCATTTTTTGTTTGGCAGAAGTACTATGCAATTTATCCACATTAGGGATTCGTACAGACTGAGTAACAGTGTGTTTTATATTATGTTAGATTGGACTTCTAGTACAATATAACACGAAACCGGTTTCTAGGAGCTGACTATACAAGACTACCCTACTCATAACCATGGACACCCAATATGTTCCACAGTCCTTCTGGAATCCCATATGGATTAGAGAAACCATATTCCCAGATGCCTAGAAGCCTAAAATGAATAAAATAAAAGAAAATAGGCAGTGGGGCATAAGAGGCACAGTAAGCAAACACTATTAAATTGACTAAAAAGGCCACATTGCACAGGTGTTGCACGTCACTGCAATCATGTTATGGCATGAGCAAGTGAGGCTCCATTTACCATATTCTATACTTCTAACATAAAAGACTAATTTGGAGTCTTACAATAAGTGCTTCATAGTATAACAAAGTGAAGAGACAAAAAGAATGCAACAGGCAAGTGGAAACACACAACCACAAACACTAGGCAAACAGTTTGCATTCCCTTTATTAGAATATTAGTCTAGATTCTTAACTATGCATTATTAATTACTACAGGGATATTTGCACTGAAGAGTTCATGCTATCAGAGGGCAATGATGTGCCTTAAGCACTAGAGCTTCCAGATACGAATTATTAAGTTGGCACATTTCAATGGAGGTGAAGCATTGCAAGGAAACCCTCATATGTTATACAATATTAGCTTCGGCAAGAAACCAAACTAGACAGCACTGCACAATCTAAAACAGAGAGTAGCTTACCACTTTAACAACGTAGGGAGCATCTTGACGAACCACGCTGGTTGCGTTTTCATCCGCTGGTTTAAAAAAAGGAAGAAAACATTACTCAACAAATCTGCTCAGAATGAAAGCGTGAAAAAACTGCATCTCACGTGAATCTAGTCTTTCACGACCACAAACCTATTGCACATAGAAGCATCAAACCTAGCCACTTTTACAACACTGAAGGCTTAAACACGAATTAGAGTTCTTACATACACTCACTGAAAATTTACAACACGGTTATGCAACACTCCTCCCACCAAGTTTCCAGCAATGTATATATTTCACAAGAGCAGCACTTAACCTAACATTTAGGAGTAAAACAGGTTTGTAAAAACTGTTTTTAGATGGGTTGATATTCACATTATATCAAAACAACTTGGTTGGAAAGATTAGAGTACTATGGTCCATCTAAAATTTCTGATTCCTGATAGTAATGATGTTGCATTAAAAACAGGACATCAGCTCTGACCAGGAATTAACTCTGGTAATCATAAGCTTAGACCTTCATCCTTCCATTTCTATAAAATAACATACAGCTGTACACTATATGAGCTTAAAAGGATTGCAATAAATTAAAAGTAACAACATTAAACATTTTGACAAGATTATTTCAAGCTACTTCAACAACAATAGACAGGATAAGTGCAGCATTAATAGACTAGACCACTCTTAGAGAAAACAGCATGCTCAGAATCAAAGGTGAAAAGTTAAGGGTTAGTAACATCACTGAAATTAGTTTTCAAAATACGAAGGACTGAATAAAGTGGCTATAAAATGTGGTCATAAGAACTGGGTTTTTGACTCGAGTCTGGAAGGAAAAGCCTATGGAATCCTGGTCAGGGTGAAACACAAAAGTCACTAAATCAACCTGAACTTCACTCGCTGATAGCTCAGCACAACAGCAGTCAGGCTTAATTTAGAGGCACTGTGTTAGATATTTATGCAGGAAACAGTAATGAAGATAAAGCATAAGACAACTCCCACACCAATTTAGACAAATAGGGCATATTTTAATAAAAATATATTATGACATGAAAATGAATCAAATCCAATCACTAGGTCCAGAGTTATGAAATTCTATTACTGGTTTTAGAGAAAAATTGCTCTTGAAAGATCAAAGCACCAACCTCTGGTATCTGGTTGCACAAGACTGGGGTAAAGTCAAAAGTTAAGGCCAACTGCGACAAGAGTGCGGTTTGTATACACAAGGTGGATTGAGTCCGGTCTATGCTTACCTTCGAATTTATAAGAAATTCTAAGAAAAAGTCTAGGAGAAGGTAGAGTTCAGAGGGGCAAGGCAGCAAGCTGTGTCTGAGGAGTCACAGTCGTCCCCAGGGAGCACTGGATTAGGTCTCGGTGAAGCTGTTGACAATGGTGGGAAAAAGCTCACTGCGTGAGACCGGATTTCCAGGCCAAGGAAGTCATTGTCAATGGGGAGCCTATCACAGTGAGCCAGGTGAAGATTTTTTACTTTCAGATTTTGACAACTTTTTTGTGAGTTGAAAAAAAAATCTAGCAGGACAAAGCTGCAAGCAGCAGCCGAAGAGTCTCCCACGAGGCTGGATACAGTCGTTCGGAGGTCTGGCGAAACAGGATTTGCTGCTGAGCATAGCGGAGTCTACCATGAAGTCAGGCAGACTGGCAATGCACCATGGACAGATCGCAGATTGTCTTCGTTGGTTCTTCTGGCACTTTTTGATGAAAACTGTTCTAAGCCTCAGCTTGTAGGTCAGGCAGGAGAAACATTAACACCACTTCCAAGGGTCCAGGAGCTGGGGTGCAGCACTTAGGGGTTTAGGACACTCTCCAGCAGAGGTCAGGTGCCAGGTTTAAGGTCTTTATAGCTTGTTATGTCCCTGCAGCTCGCTCAGTAGCCCAGCCCATTAGCCCTTGGATTCACTCTGGTAGTCCAGGGTTCAAGGAGATGTCCACTATCCTTCAAGCAGCAAGGCAGGCCTCAAGCAGTGTCGTAGGACTCTTGTCATGGGGATGAGACTGCTGGTTTTGGACGACAGTACCACTGCGTGTGGGGGACTGAGTCTTATCTCACGCCATCTGGTAACTGCCAGCCTAACCCTTTGTCTAGCTAGCAGCACCTCACCAAAACTCAGAAGTAAAGGTGATTTGTGGCAGCCTGACGCACAGACACTGACTTCTCAGGGAAGTTGTGGTGAAACAGATCTTAACGCTTTCACTCAGTTACATGAGTCTCATACATGTAATGACAAACAGAAGCAAGATTTGGTTCAATCTATTTACTGGAGCAACTGCGTTCTACATAAAGCAACATGAATTGTGAGGTAGATAAAACACAATTATTATTGTGACCAGAAGTGAGAAACAGAACAAAAGTTCCAACATCCTGTCCTACTAGAGTCATGAGAGAGATAACAGTGTTAGCCCTCATCTTCCCATTCTAGTCTCTGCTAGGAAGTCTCATCCCCATACCAGCAAAACTAGTAGGAGGGTTGCCTGTTTGAGTGTTGGTTGTCTTCTCAGGTGTTTGGAACAACAAGGCCAAGTTTAGCAGAGCTGTGACGACAGACAGCCATGGAGGAGTAACAAGGGCAATAAACTAGAAGGGTCACCGAAACATATCAAAAGTGTTAAAACAGTCACAGTGTAATAAGGATGTTAATATGACCTGAATCATGATCATAACTGCAATAAGGAGAGATTAATAAAACATGTACAATTATTATGTAAACCCAATAAAAACCTTTTATCAGAAATAAACGTTTGGCATTAGAGTGTAATACTCAGAACAGTCCCTAGAGGACACCACAATGAAAACAGCACTTGTAAGAAACATGGTCATGTAACCATATAGTTAGCTCCTAGAGGTCATAACTACATGAAAAGAGAACCACAGAAAGTAATACAGTGTAACTATATATTTAGCCCCTAGAGGGTGTATTGCATTACACATTTTGGAGGCTAACAGGCCTACTGCAAAGACAGAACAATCAAGGACCTTAAAACAAAATTACTGCTAGCTGCAAAACAAAAAAGTTACAGCCATGAAATAACTTAGAAAGACACAGAGTGGTGGGAGAGGTTATTATTTTGGGGTACCCATTAACGTAGTGTGGGGACCCAGAAATGATGTAGACAGAAAAAACACATGGTTGTGAAAAAGTTTTGGTGGTGATCCCACTGACCCAGGACCACCACAGCCTGAGTTATGAGCAGAAATGTTTTCTAAGAGTAATTGCCTGTAAAGCATTATGGTGAGAGTTTCCCCAGAGTGTGGTGAATACTGTAGTATCGGCTCTCCTCCTGTGTCAGGAGAGCTGCATTGAGGATTTCTGTGTTTGTTCACGTAAAGCATTTATCAATTACAAGTGTTTTTGTAAAAGCTGGGGAGTGTGAAGAGGAGAGCCAAAATAAATTACCCTAATTAGGTAACAGTGAGAGCAACGTGACCAGCCCTTTAATACAGCCGATGGAGTTCGCACTCTTCTGCGCTGTTCACGCGATGACTGCCACCGAGCACGAAGGGGAGAGACAAAAGAGAAAAATAGTTCATCCATGCTGAAGTAGATTGGAAACCGTGCAACAATCCATGTAAAAGGGTCAGTCTGCAAAGCGGTAACAAAACCCTCCCAAAGCGGGAAAAACGTAATGGCATCAAGGGATTTTTGAAAGCCAAGCACATGAACAAGTGAAAGTGATGGGTGTGAGATGCACACGAACAAGTGAAAGTGATGGGTGTGGTTAAAAGCCCACAGAATAATTACAACAGGTCGAAAAGCGCTTGCACGCTCGACCTAATATAAAGGAATAAGTTAAATGAACCAGGTGAAAGGTCACAGGCCCGGAGCTAAAATTACCCCACAACAGCAGCAGGGCAGTCCTCTGAAGAACAAGGCAGGCTTCAACCAGCATGGCAGTCCTATAGTAGTAGCATGACAGTCTTCTGAGGTACAAGGTAGGCCTCTAGCAGCACTACAGTTCTCTGGAGTACAAGGAATTCCTTGTGAAGTATTCCACAGATCCTGTAGTGTACTGTAGAGGGGGGCAGGAGGTGGCTTCAGCCTTTGAAGTAGGGGTGAAATCCAGGCTACCCATACAGCTGGTTCTGGAAAGCTCTTCCCTTCCCCTAAGGCACCAAAGATGTCTGGGGTGACAAAAGACTGGTGTCCGGTTCCTATGGGCGTGAGCGCTGGAGGGAGATCTCTAAAATAGAAGTATGGAAGGGAACAGCTCTGTCATACTCAACCTGACAAGGCGGCCCACCCTGCCAACACCTAGTCTTCTTTTGTCTCACTGTCTGGAAGGAATACACAAAACACGTAAAGAGGCACCAAATGATAAGGACAAGAAAATGCCAACTTTCTAAAAGTGGTATTTTCAGAATTGTGCTGCAAACCGAACATTACCAATAAAGATTTTAAAATTACAATTTGAGTACAAACTTGACATCCATAGCTACGCCAAATTAAAAGTAGCATTTATTAAATGTAATGTGGTAACCCAAAGGGAGAGAGAGGCCTTACAGTAGTGAAAATTAAGGATTTTTCACCACTTGGACATTTACAATTAAAACGTGCATGTCCTAATTTGTGATAATGATCCACCCTGCACTATGGGCTATTTAGAGCCTAACTTAGGGGTGACGTACGATTTAGAAATAAAGGTGTAGGCCTGGCAAAATGTTTATTTTAGCAGGTCAAAATTGGCAGTTTTAAAACTGCACTACAGGCTGCAATGGAAGGCCTGAGACATGTTTAAAGTGCTTCTTAAGTGGGTGGAACAATGAGCGATGCAGGTCTACTAGTAGCATTTAATTTACAGGCCTTTGGTACGTGAAGTACCATATACTAGGCACTTTTAAGTAAATTAAATATGTCAATCAGGTGTAAACCAATAGCACCATGATTTAAGGAGAGAGCACAAGCACCCTGGCACCGGTTAGTAGTGATAAAGTCCACAGAGTCCAAATGCCAAAAAATACGAAATTCAGAAAAACAGAAGGAGTGTAGGCAAAAGGTTTGGAGAAAGACTATGCCAAGGATGACAGGCCTAACAGTACTCATTTCCAGTTTTATTTTGATAGTTAACTATTAAAAATATTTACATAATATCAGAAACAAACGCAAGGATAAATGTGTTTACAATAATGCATTAGCATTATCTTCTCAAATATTAAGTGTGCGAAGCCTTTGGGTGTAAGGAGGCTTAGCCCCTTCCATTTTCATTTCATGCTTCTTGGTTTTGCTACTTGTGGTCTCACGCTTTTCATCTATTCATTTCAGCACTAGTGGTTGCTAGGTCTTTCCTACAGATAGCTTCAATGGTCTATTGCCAAACCCCTTTTGTTACCAATACATTAGAATATATACATACCATAGGCTTTGCATCAGACCCATGCTATTGACTGAACGGGTTTCTTGTCTATCTTATTACCCTGCTTCTAACATGATAGCTTTCCTCATTATTCTTAGTTTATCCCACCTCTGGAGCAGGTCTCTTCAATGTGTTCCGATTGGATGGTGTGTGCCCTTCAAACATTTGCATTCAGGGAACCATATTTTTCCTTCAGCACTCAATTAGAGTGCATGTGTTTTCTTGCTCTCACCCCCTTGTGTACTGCTTCCCCCTCAAATACCTGCCCCTACTCAATACTCAATCCGTGTTTCTACTTCCTCCCCCTCCCCAGCTCGTCCATTGGCTTGCATTTGTTGATTATTTTTACCCCTTCCTTTATCGCCTCATGGCTGTTCCCCAATCATCGCATGTTGACTTTTTCACCCTTATGCTCCTCTGCCCCTCCAGTCACACTGTTTATCTTCTTTAAAATTAAAATACTATTTTTTTTTTTTATTTTTTATTAAGAGCACAGCCTCCACAATTTGCTGTTCAGCTGCTACTTTTTCAAAATTGCGCCTATTCACCTTTTTTTTTTTTAACTGATTCAAGATTGGCATCCACCATCTTAGAAAGGTAAATAAAAAAAAAATAAGGAATAAGAAAAAAAAGTAGTCACACAATGCTGTATACTTGCATATGCATGGTATTTAAACATCATCAGGCTAGGCTGCCATAGCACCATGACACAGACAGACAGACACACCAACAAAAAACAAAAAACAAAAAAAACAACAACAAAAAAGCCACTGGAAAAGCCAATAGGTCTGCACTGGCAGACAAAAGGTGAGACGTACCGGAGTTCCTAACGCTTATTACAAGTGAAGCCACACAGCCATCTTTCCAAACGAGATCCAAGACATTCTGAATGGCAGTCAGTAGCAGGAAAATTACCAGAAAAAAATGTATTACCCTTTGTAAGCACTCACCAAGATAAAGGCACCCAAAGCCACCCTGGCCCACAGGCGCTCCTAGCTTCCACTGCTTCTTTGCTCCATCAGTTAACACCTCTCCAAGGGAGAACGCTTCTGCTAATTTTCTCTTTGTGGGGGCCCTTTTTGCAGTTGAGGTCTTTTTTACTGCTGGAACCGAGGCCTTTGTTGCAGCTTTGGCTGGGGACTTCTTTGCAGCCGATATAGCTTTTTTACGAAGCATGTTCACTAAAAAAAATAAAATAAAAAAAAAATAAAAAGTTTAATATACATTACAAAACTAGGTTGCACTTCTGCATTCAGCCGATACACCTCTTAGATCCTCTAAAACAAAATTCACTGGCAAAAAAAACTTTGTAACGGTTAAACCAACTTGTCAAAGTTGTATCATAGGTCTCTACCCATTTTGTCTGCAGAAATCTCTGTATTAAAGTTGTGAGTTTAATAACTGTTAAATTTAGAATATCATAGAGAGTGGGGTTTGTCATAAGATATATTTTCTGGCTCACAACTCAACCCAAGCACAGTAGGTCAATTTAAAATTAATTGTACCACTGTTTCCGTAGTACTGTATTATTATTCCTTTACTTTCTGCATGAAAAGTGATGGTCAATAGTGAATAGACCTTTATATAATGTCTTTGGAAAAGCAGTATTTATTTTATGTATTCTGTTCGATGACATGTAGGCATTCTGGGAGGTTGGTGTTGTCATGGTTTTGAGCCCGGATTCTGTGCTGAGCTGATAACTGGATAAGGCTCACCTTCCTCTTGATTTGTGCTGTGAGGTTATTATTTACAATAACCATTACATCTTTAGGTCACTTTGTTTCATGGCGTATTATGTGTACATCCCTACTACATATTGGTACCAGGGTGGGTTTTTTGAAGAGACTCCAAAGCTATGTTGTGGATAATTGTACATACAAAGGAACTTTGGGCGAGCAATTAAAACCCACTGATGTCAGAGATAAACTTGCCACTGTTGCAAAGTAAGGAAAATGTTATTACTATATTTTAGGATCGATTGAACACTGTACAGAAGAATCCAACTAAAACAAAAAAAAGACATGAGTTGTCTTGTTCAAAACATAACAATATGTAACTACCAGAGACAGGTGTGTTGGTTTGATTGGGATCGTTAATGGAATCCATGGTTAGCATTGTTGGATGCGGCAGAAGCATCTCGTTGATTAGCCGCAAGGCACCCTGGGATTGGCTACATCCTTCACGTTGATGCACCCATCACATCAACAGAATCCATGGTAACAACCGGTGTTGTTAGATGTAACAGAGGCATCTCAGTGACTGGTTATTGGGCTATGACCTCATATAGTACGTTTGCAGATTTTTAATGAAAGAGTCAAACATGTGTGATAACCTGCACTGTCAGAGAGGCTGTTCACTGTCAAATTTCTACTGACAAGTTATACTAGTTATCCAAGAAAGAGCTACAGAAATGAAAGTATTGCAATGCTTCATCAGTCAGACTTCTCACTTCTGTTCATTAACAATCAAGCAGCTAAACAGCAAGTCCGACTACATCCCAACGTTTCTTCAGGCAGGGTTAAGAGAGTAAATAATTAATCTGATGGCAAATAAATATGAGTATTAATAGCTCGGGTGACATACAATTTTAAACTTGCACTGCCCACTTAGTGAGTGATAAGTGTCCTCCCAATCATTTTTCTCAGCCCAAACCTGCCTGGGGCATCATTTGGTAGTTGAAGAGGTTAATATAGTACTTTCCACAGCTTCTACAGAGGTTAATAGGTTGCACTTTCAACTATAAGTATTTAAATGTAAGGGTCTCCTCTAATTCAAACAAATGCTCCAGATATTCACATCAAAGAAAATATATATATATATTTTTTTTAAAACCACAACCACCAAAAGGAGAACACTGCCTGAGAACAGTGAAAAAGTAACTTAAAAAAGAAGGAGAGAACAGGCCTCTTCAAACTGCCTTCCTGTGCATCTACGAACATTTCAGCACTACCCTGCCCTACTGCCTCCAAGAAAGGCCTGAGTCACTCAGTAGGGTCTTGAAGAACAGCCAAAGCACGGACATGATCACCACCACTCCATGATCTCATACTATACCAAACACAGTCAACAGTCACTCAAGGAGGGGACTGTTTAATATCAAAACCTGCATGCTTCACTCCCACGATGCTACTAACTGGAAATTCGTCACAAGGCAGCGCTTTACCAAATAAACAAGGTATAACATGATCCACTGGTAGCAAGAAGGACAGCTAAAACAACTCTACAACCAACTTTTACAACATCACATTTGGAAAGCTAGAGTCACTGAATAAACCTAAAAAGTATAGCCAATAGCCCCTTGACACCAACTTTACAGATTCTTTGCTCATCACTCCTCTCCTATAATCCCTTGAAGAAGGTATTTTTCTCCAACATCTTCAAGTACAATCCAGTAAAAGGCAGACTTAAGAAGCTTGTTTCCCATTGTCACAAGGGTTTACGGAATAGAATTAACCACCAGATGTGTTTCAGTTTGGTTTTAATTAACCTATTTGAAACCATTTTCTTGGCCACAAAAGTTAGTTAGTGAGGGCATTCTTAAAGGATTTAAGATCAGGGAAAACTCAGAAACATGCATATTAGTAGGGGCAATAACAAATCTACTTCCACTGCTCCACGCCAAGATTAAGGAGCGTTCCCTTTTTGATTATCTTCAAATGGTCAATGTAGAAAGGTTATCATTGGCAGACGGCTTTACCATATTCAGCTTCCCACTTCAATAATAAATCTATTTATCTCCGTTTTGCAAGCATTTTACATAACAGTAATTTGTGTTCCTCTTTCATATTACAATGCATTATCTTTTTTGGGATAGTGTTGCATTTTTGTTCTCTCCCCCCAAATATCTGAAGGTCTTACAAATGTTTTGCACAGTTACAACGGATATACCTCCTTTTGTATCTGATCTTAGTTCTAGAACCACTATGTATCAAACCGTGGCCATGGGACAGAGCTTACATTTCTGCATTTCACAAACTCTCTGAGTGTGAAATCAAACAAGTAACTTTACAAGCAATTCCCATTTGCCCAATAATGCTTAACATGCTAGTACTCCTCCTCGCATCAGTCTATCTGGTACAAATCTGGTTACGTTTAGAAGTTTATTAAAAAAAAAAAAAAAAAAAAACCACCAAAAAGCTTATCTCATCTTCAAAATGAAAGTACTAACTAACTAGCCTATCTTGGCGACCCCTAAAAAATTCCCTTAGACATGAAATAACTTAATTGCCCACATCGATATGACTCAAATATATATATTTTAGAAATATGACATACCTGGCCATAACCTTGATTGCATTATATACACACATTAATATTCAACATTTAAACACTTCTGGCATCCTTGCAACAAACTGCAAGTGGTCAATAGTTGATTTTCTTGTGAACCAATACCAGTTCCTAACATAACACTTCACACAACACACATCATCCTGCCCCGCAGGTTTGGCATGTTTGCTGCAGCTAAGATGACCATCACACAGCCAGCCTTTTTAAAAATCTGAAGTCAGGCTCCCTATTCCAAATAGACTTTAACCTCTTTCACATTCAGTCCTCATCCCAGCTGGACTGCTACTCCATTAGTCCTTGGTCCATCAAGTAATGGAGCGGCCCAATAACGTACAAAATCTGTGCACAACTCTTAAATCCACCACGCTTGAATAATCATGAATTAATGAAGACATACCACACAAAACCTGGGGCAAATCATCTGGTGGAATCAGATTCTATGATGGTCATATCAAAACACACTGGCAGTATGATGACTTTCCACTAGTGCTCAAGGTCATATCAGTGAGAGAATGTGTGCTGTACATACAAACACAAATTATATACTATGAACAAAAATTATAGCAATAAGCACCTACAGGTCAGCACCTCATATAGTGCGATATGTATAGGACCTATTGGTGGTCGCCACTAGGTATAGTGAGGACCTAGTTTCAATAGAAAAAGTTGTCTTTTGCTTGCCTATATCTTTGGCGACGCTTGACGAATCTTCGACATTTTCCCCAAAAATTTGGCAGTCACATGAGCTGCTGTCTGGAAGGTTTCAGGGTCATCCGTCAAGCTGCAGCTGAGCTAGAGGGGTGAAGTTTAGAGCATTCTCAATGTTAACTCCCATAAGAAAAATTGAACAGCGATGGAGCAAAAACCACTGGACGGAATTATCCTAAAGTTGACAGAAAGTTAGCTCTTGCTCCAGAAAGAACCCTTTATTTTTTAAATTTAGTTTTTGAGAAATTTAAGGGAATTCAAATTTGTATATCCAGGGGCCCAAAGGATTTGCGACCCCTCCCGATCGTGTGCTGAGATCTGATTGGTTGTCAACACTTCAACAAGGAAGTGTTTGCAGCCATCATGGGACTCAGCTAGAATCGCAGAAGAAAAAAAAAAAAAAAAAAAAGGATGTAAACTACAAAAAGGGCTTAGGGTATGAAAACTCTGGCCCCTTCGCTCTGGCACTGGGGATCCCAGAGCCCCACTCACCCCCCCCCCCCCCCACAAGAACTAAAAAGCATTTTTTAAACACAACCACAGGCTTCCGGACCTTTTTTTCTTAAAATTAGCCCCCTGGTTGCCCAGGGCAATATTTTTTGAGGGGATGAAGCACCTCCTAGTCCACAGCCCCGGGGACCACCACTTCCCGGGGCAGATAAAATATGAGCGGGGCCACGCAGCCCCCCATATTCCCAGGGACCACCACCACCTGGGACAACAATGCTTTTAATATATGGGGGCGAACCGAAGACCTTCCTCACAGCCCTGGGGCTATAATGAGATATTTTTAATATGTTGTAGGGGGACAATGGGTTCCCCCACAGCCCTGAAGACCACCACCTCCCCAGGGCACACACTAATGTAAAGGGGGGCTGTTACGGACCCTCATTAGGACCACCACATCCCCTGGGCTATGCCTACGTAGGAGGTGGCCATGAGGCCCCCCCCCTCGAGGAGCCACTGATGGCCCTGGGGCCACCACCTCCCAGGACCGGCGCCTTCCATGTCCTGGGGTGCCCACCCACAGGACATAGCTGTTTGCTGTGGCTTGGCTGCAGCTTCAAAGCTGTAGCCAAAGCACAGCAAACACTCCAGTTTTTGACAGCAGAAACTGCCAAACAGGTCCTGCTGTTAAAAAACAGTTTTCATCTCTGTTCCTTACACGCAGGTAAGGATGCAGGGAACAGAGATGAAAGGTTTGATTCAGCAACCATGTAGCTGCTACTTAAAGCAGCACCTTGGTTGCTGAAGCAAAGGGACCGCGGGGGGGGGGAGGCCTTGAGATTCCCCCACAGTCCAAGAGAGCCCGTAAAAGGTTTGTTTTACAATAAATAAAAAAAAAAAAAAAATTATTTAAAACATTTTTAAAAAGCATGTAGGGATGCGGGGGAGCCCCAGCCCTTAAGGGTTCCCAGAGGTCCTAGATAGCCCATAAAAGGATAGAAAAATAAATAAATTAAAAAAAATGAATAGGCACCTTCACACTGAGCATTACAGGTGCGAGTCCAGCCGGACAAGTTTCCCTCTTTTTTTTTTTTTTTTTTTTTTAATGTTTAAGGCTCATAGTGAAAGGTGATCCTACTCTTTAAATGACAAGTACATTTTTCTTTTCAATTGGTCCAGAAATATATAATTGTAAATATATCATATAGCAAAGCCTAAAAAAATAATAATAATAATAAATAAATAACTTTATACCTCTTTCTATCATTCTTCCACCCATGCATCCACTTAGACACTTACGCACCCACTCACAGACCCACTCAGACCCTCATGCGCCCACTCACAGCCCCATTCAGACCCTCACACCCACTCAGACCAGCGCACACACTGATACACCCACTAAAACACTGATGTACGCACTATCACACCCAGACAGACACTCTCACAGCCACTCTCCCCCCCAGATACACCTAGTCTCACACCCAGGAAGGCCGCAGCCAACTCCCACTGTGTACGGCCAAACGTCCGTGCACAGCATGGGGTTGGTGGATAAGGGCGGTTGGCCGCAGGGTCTATCCAGCTTTGCACTGTACAGCGGACAGGTCCTGAGGCTATGTGCAGCGGTGGTTGGATTAATGTACAGTTAAAAATGACTATCTGTTAAAAAAAATATATATATATAGAAATTCACTGGAAAAAAAAAAAGGTAACAGGGACGTTATAGTTAGGAAATAAAAATGTAAACATAGAAATTCGCTTAAAAAAAATAAATAAATCAAACGCAAAAGGTTTATAGGGACGTTATACTTAGGCTCATATTTTAAACATACAAAACCATAGAAATTCACCATTATAGTTAGAGTCAACTCAAGAAAATATAGTTCATGCCACAAGGTAAATAGAACACATGCCCTTGCCATGCATTGCGAATTAACCTACAAATTACAGCACTCATGACATCTTTGATAACATAATTGGCTGATATCAAGGTAATATTTGTGGTAAACTTTGTTTGAAGCAGGCCTTGTGTGTGGTGGTCACCTTATTCCAGGTCCAGGTACCCCCTATTAGTTAAGTGTAGGTAGTTTCTAGGAAGCTAGGGCTCTCTAGAGGTAGCTGTGGATGAACGGCCAAGACTTAAGTAGGAGACATACAAAGCTTATGCAATACCACAATAGTCACACAGCAACTTATCACACATGAAAGAGCCACACATTCTTACAAAAATAAAGGTACTTTGATATAGTAATACAACAATAGAATACAAATAGGCAGTTCCCACAGACTGGAGGCAAGTACACACTAATTATATATACACAATAGCAATCAGAAATTAGCATAGAAACAACAAGCATTGGCAATCGTGAAAATGGTGAGGTCCCTAGAGGAGGGCCAATCATATACTAAATGGAATGCGAGATACAGTCCCCCACCCAAGGATATGGAGTTGTTAGAAGGGAGCTGGAAGAACTAGGCATACCAAGAGGTGAGAACCTGAGTGACCCCCAGCAACCAGGAGAGCAGAGGTAAGTACCTGGTCTTCCCAAGGACTAACAGGAGGACTTGTAAAAAGGAATGTAAAAGAACAGGACCAGACAAAATAAACCAAAGGTGGATTCCAATAGAAGAGGACCTGCAAAAGGAGGGGACAGAGTCCAGTCCACATTGGAGTGTCCAGTAGGGGCAGGAGCCATTACCCACCCTTCTGTGGATGCAGAACCAGGTTGATGAGGGGAGAAGACCAGCTGTAGAGCCAAGGAGCTGAAGAGGAGTCCTTGGAGTGGCAGATATGGTGTCCCACGTTGGTTGTCGGGTCACAGAACGTCAGTGGTGCAGAAGAACCACCAACAAACCTTGGCAAACGCAAGAGGAGAAAAAGAAGCACTGCAAGGCTGAGGAGCACTAGAAAGGACCAGGGGACTCGACCCTTGGAGAGGACTCAGAGGTGAGCCTTGTCAGTCGGGAGAGCCAACAGAACCAATCACAGCCCCCACAGGCAACCCTGTGGCAGCAGGCACAGTAAGTCACAGTGAGGCCCAGTCAGCACACCTGAAGACAAGTCCCACGTTGCTGGAGCAACAGAGAGGAGACTGTGCTTGACAGGAAGAAGTGCTGGGGGCCGAGGCTACTCTGTGCCTGAAGACCCTTGCTGCAGGAGACAAGAAGCATTGGCAGCTGCAACAGTCACGGTGCAAAGGGGTACTGTCCTGCAAGGAGAGGCAAAGGCTCACTGTCTCCCAAGTTGGACAAATGGCAGAGAGGACCAAGGGAAATCACTCCAGACCACCACCTGTGATGTAGGACACACGCAGTTCAGAGATCAGATCCACGCAGCGGGCATCATTGCAGTTTGTGCCTTCGGATCCAAGCGAATTACTCCTTGCCCTTGTTGGCATGGGAACCCCCCACCATTTTTTGCCCGATAGTGATGCCAACTTTGACTGAGCGTGCTGGGATTCTGCTAACCAGGCCCCAGCACCAGTGTTATTTCCAAAAACCTGTGCCATTGTTTCCACAATTGGCACACCCTGTTTAGTCCCTTGTAAAAGGTACCTATGGCACCAAGGGCCTTGTGGCCAGGGAAGGTCCTCCAACAGCTGCAGCATGTATTATACCACCCTGGGGAACCCTCACTAAGCACATGCACACTGCAACTACAGCTTGTGCGTGCTGGTGGGGAGAAAAAGACAAAGTCAACATGGTAGCCCTACCAGGGAGTCATGCCCACAAACCACTGTCTGTGGCATAGGTAATTCACCCCTCTAGCAGGCCTTACAGCCCTATGGCTGGGTGCACAATACCACAGGTGAGGGCACAGCTGCATGAGCAATATGCCACTACAGTGACCAAGTCCATTCTTAGACATTGCAAGTGCAGTGTGGCCCTATCGCGTATATGGTCTGGGAGTACATCATTACAAATTCCACAGTTCCACAATGGTTCCACTGAATACTAGGAAGTTTGGTATCAAACTTCTCAGCACAATAAACCCACATGGATGCCAGTGTTGGATTTACTGCACCCAGCGTGCATCCTAGAGATGCCCCCTGTACATTACCCAATCCGTTATTCCAGGAATGACTGGTACGTGCCAGCTTGCCACTAAAAGACGAGTTTCTGACCACATGGGGTGAGAGCCTGTGTGTTCTCGGTGGCCAGAAACAAAGCCACCACTGGGTACAAAATGCTTCACACCTCCACCCTGCAGGAATTGTAACACCTGGCAGTGAGCCTCAAAGGCACAGGCCTCTTGTTACAATGCCCCAGGGCACTCCAGCTAGTGGAGATGCCCGCCCCCCGGACTGAGCCCCATTTTTGGCAGCAAGTCTGGCAGGAAAATTAGGGAGAGTGACCGCTTCAGCTGGGACCACCCCTAAGGTCACCAGAGCTGAGGGGACCCCCTCCTTGCAAAATCCTCCATCTTAGTTTGGAGGACATGGATCAACTGGGTTAGGTTTGTGTCCTCCTCCCCAAAAGGAGGGGACACAGGAAGGGTGTAGCCACCCTCAGGGACAGTAGCCATCGGCTACTGCCCTCTGACCCCTCTAACGCCCTGAATTCCACAATTTAAGGACACCCCTGAACCCAGCTATTCAGGTTCCTGGTGACCTCACAAGAAGGAAGAAGGACTGCTAAGCAGAAACCCAAGCAGAGAAGATGGAAGACAAAAACTGACTTTGCCCCAGCCCTACTGGCCTGTCTCCAGCTTCAAAAAGCCCTGCAAAAAAGAGCGATGCATCCTGCGGGTCCAGCAACCTCTGAGAAGCCTTCAGAGGACTGCCTTCATCACAGAGGACCAAAAAAATCCCATGTACAGCGTCCGATCCAAGAAGAAACTCCATCTCAGGACTCAAGAACTGCCCCGGATCCGTTAATCCTGTTCACTCTGCACCAGAGGCCCACGGCACCAGTCCATGTGGCCCAAACGACTGGAGCTGGTCCCCAGGCAATCCTGAGCAAAAGCCTACTGTGGGTTGACCCCTCCAGTCCACTACGATGACGCAGTCAGCCTGATTCCGGAGGACCCCCTAACCGTGACAGCACAGGACGTTGATTCCTGACACCGAAAGGCATTACTGCACCCACAGCCCCCTGGCCTTGGGCAATCAGAGCTTCTCTGCAGCAACGTCCAGCAGGCACCCCCCCATCTCTCCTTGTCCAGCCCTTGGTCCCCAGAACCGAACCCCCGGACTTCACCTGCAGCATCTTTGTGGCCCCTGGGGTCCCCCTATAGGAAAGCAATGGAGCCCGATGGTGTGTTTGCACCCTGCACCAGGCCGACCCTGTGCCGCTGAGGGTGTGTGTTTGGTGGTGACCTGTCCCAAACCCTCTGCCCCCCCCCCCCCCCCCCCAACAACCTCCTGGTTCTCGTCTAACTCCCCACTCCCCCACCCACAGGACTATCGTCCGAAGATGCAAACAGGCCTGATTCCAAGTGCCCATAGAAGCCCATCTTAAATCTGCTTCATCTTTGACCTTTGCACCCGGCCGGCCCAGTGGTGCTGGTGGTGGGTGTTTGGGGTTAACTTGAACCCCAACCTGTGGACTTCCTAACCCCCAGAGACTGGATCTGTAAGTCTTGTACTTACATTCAAAGCATACTAACTTTTCTTGCCCCATCCCCTCAGAATTGTTTCTGAAAATTGCACTGTCAACTTTTTTTAAACGATGCCATTTATTCAAACACTGCATAACATGTCCATACTAATCAAAGTGGTATTGATACATATGTAGAATACATATTTATACACTTACCTGCAACTTGATCTTGTGGTTCTAGAAATACACAAAATGTATTTTTACTATATAAAAATCATTGGTCTGGAGTTAGTCATTGAGTGTGTGCTTCCCTTATTGTCTGTGTGTACAACAAATTCTTTGCACTACCCTCTGATAAGCCTAACTGCTCGACCATACTACCACAAGAGAGAGCATTAGTATTATCTACTTTAGCCTCTGTTGAGTCCCTGGGGAACCCCTGGACTCTGTGCACACTATATCTTATTTTGATGTAGTGTATACAGAGCCAACTTCCTACAGTACCCAAGTACAATATAGTTGGGACTTATAAGGGGGCACCAGTAGGCCAACTGTGGGGTGTGCAAAGACCCAGGCAACCAAATTTTGAGGGAGAGAGCACAATCACTGGGGTCCTAGTTAGCAGGATCCCAATGAAAACAGTCTGAGTAACTGAATATAACAGCTGAATTTCTATGGTTTTGTGTGTTTAAAAATGTGAACCCAACCATATTGTCCCTGTAAACTTTAAGATTTTAAGTGAATTTCCAAGTTTTTTTTAAAAAAATCTATTTCCTAACGACAATGTCCCTTTTTTAACCTTTGGTTTTTTCAGTGAATATATATATATATATATATATATACACACACACACACACACACACACACACATAAAAAAATTAAAACTAAGGTTACAGGAATGTTAGTGAGGTCCAGATTTTACACACACAAAACCCATCGACCGCCCCCCTCGCTGGGGACCACCACCTCCCCAGGGCAAAATTATTTTCCTGCAGAACCCCCCAGGCCCTGGGGACCGCCACCTCCCTGGGGCATAAACTTAGTTATCTGCAGGAGGAAACCCTCCCCGCGCCCTGGGAACCACAACCTCCCTGGGGCAAAATACCCCTAGAAAAATAAGGGGAGGCTATTTAAAGCAGCTCCCTGCTTGTGGAAGCAATGCCGGCTCCCACAGGATGCCGTGAGCCGACTAGGACCTCAGAGGCCTTCAGCCTCCCACTGCGGTCCTGTCAGCAAGCATCTTGCTTGTTTGTCCCTTTGAACTCATTCTATGGAGAGACCCTTGCCATAACCATAGCAATGGCCTCACCATAGAATGACTTTAAAGGTGAACACAAGCAAGATGTTTTGTACGGATGTTCTACTTAAGTTCTGATGCACAGCAGAACAGACTCGCCTCTGGTCTACTGGCAAACCTCCTGGACTGTCACTCAGTAGGTTGAAGGTTGAAATCTTGGTATCTCATGGCAGTGTGTCTATTTATTAGTGTTTAGAATGTTAAACATTCCTTGTGATGAAACATTTGTCTTTTTTTCCAGTAAAATCTTTGGGTTGAATGTCACAGTAATGTCTAGACACTGCCTAATAAGGAATTCATCAACATCTAGAAATACTCTCTTTCCCGCTCGTTCTCTCTGTCAAAGTCTTACTCTAAATGTCTCTCACTTAATTTCTCACTTTCACTCTCTCTTCCATTCATGCACAGGGTTGGGTGGTTATGGGGGTTGGCCGCAGGGCCTGGCAGCCAACCTCCACCACGCGTGGCCAAAGGCATGGAGGTGGTTGGATTAACGTACAGTAATTTAATTTTTTTTTTTATAAAACGTAATGTTAAGAGGGATTATTAGTTAGGCTCATATTTTAAACATACAAAACCGTAGAGATTCAGCAGTTAGAGTTACTTCAAGTAACTCTACTTGTGCCCTAAGGTAACTATAACTTGCGCTCTTGCCATGCACTGGTAACTACCCCAGATATTACAGCTCTCATGACATCTTTTATAACATTGATAATATCACTTTAACGTTTGCTGTAAAGATATTCATAAACAAATCTGTGCATGACAAGAGCGTGAGTTATAGTTACGTTAGGGCACGAGTCATAGTTACTTGGAATGACTAACGGCAGAGTTTCTATGGTTTTGTACGTTTAAAATGTGCACCTAACTATAACACCCCTCTATTGTTTTTTTAAGGTGAATATGAAAATATTTTTTTTTTGCATAAGCCTTACCACAGATGAAAAAATGAATCTGATAAATGTGTACATATCAAAATATGCAAACTAACATTACATTCAATAGGGATGTGGATCCAGGTATGTGTAGGCAAGAGCATAAAGGCTGAAATTTGTAAGTGTTAAATTGATTATCCCACAGGAAAGAGTGCAATAAATAGAAGTTGTACTACAATATTATCTTATGGCCTTGGGGAACTACATGACCAATAGTGACATTTGCAGACCATTATAACTGCCTCCAAAGAGGCTAGTTTTCTCCCAAAAGAAAAAACAAACACAATAGGCTTGCTGCAGATAGAACAATATAGGTGTACCAGCAAACCCTAAAAATGCAGGAACTGTACTGGTAGTTAATTTTCCTAGTGTGTTTTGGGGTATTTATAGCTAACAGCATATTTGTCCTGCATATCTAAACTCACATCGCAATCCAAATAAATTTATGATGTTCCTAAATACTATAGTTTAGCGAAAATATGTCAACAATATAATTGCTGAGTGTTGTTTAAGTGTTAAATCTATGTATTGGCCTTTCTAAATCTACATCACTGACCAACAGAAAGACTTAAACACCTGAAATATTAAAGCTTAGCTTTTTCTCGGCCCCTTGATAACTGTCCTGACAACTGAGTTAGCCAGAGGGCATTCAGTTAAACATGCTACTAGGTTTTTAATTCAATGTGAACACCAAAGAAGTACATTTTGATTTAATCTAGGTCTCTTGTTAGAAAAGAATTCCAAATTATTAATGGACGTTACTAACAGCATGCTCTACATTTCTTTAGTGTGATTTGTTAAATAAGATTTTGCATACAGTTCAAAACGCACTACAGTGGAAAGGAAAGACACAATGCTTGTGTACCAAAACACTAGTTAATGTCACAACGTTACAATGTCGCTATGACTGTTGCTTCGAACTCTCAACCGTTCAAGCGTTAATGCAGCCCGTAATTCCCTACATGAGGGAACCCTGCATGATGTTATATCATTCATTTTGTTGAGCATGTTCCATGAAGCAGTGTCATTCATAAGAAGATGAAGTTTAAGTTCAGTGATTTACAAAGATGTATACATAAAATGCCTCAGGATATCAAAAAGAGAGCGGTCTCTTCCAGTTTTGGCCAGAAGAGCTAGAAGGAAAGAAGGACCATTTTACCTGGACAACAGTAAAATATACAAACATCATAATGAAATCAACATCCTAATAACCAGAGAAAGACGCAAACAGAAGGGGAATGGAACACTACAAATCTTTAGGGAAAAAGTGCAACGTCAAGCAAATGTATACATCATCTCCCTTTGAAGGAAATGAACAAACATACACGAAAAGAGGACATAAAAAAAGAAGAAATATTTTAACAAACTAACTCAATACATAGTAAACTGCCTTTGATTGCATCCCCGCTGTAAACTGTGGGCAAAACTACAGCAATGGGGGCTGCCAGCAACCTTTTTAAATGCCATTCAATTGATTTATTCCGATATGTGGGTGAAGGTTTAACTTGGGGGAGGTTCATATCTATCTAGGGCAGTTAAAACGACAGTTGGATTAAAACAAGGCTGAGCTATTGCACCAATTCTTTTCAATCTGTACATAGCAGACCTTTCTACCAAGTTAAATAATCAGTCAGACCACTCCCCCTCTCTTGGTGGTCAACAAATATCCAACATACTATATGCAGATGACCTGATATTGCTTAGTAATACTAGAATTGGCATGCAAAACTGCTGAATAATCTAGAAGGATATGCTGGAATAAATGAATTTGAAATAAATCAAAGTAAAACCAAAATAATTGCCCTTAACCGCAGACACTCTAGCCAACGCAAGGGGTATCTGAATGGGAAGATCATAGAGGAAGTAACCTCGTACAGATACCTAGGTGTTATGATAAACGCAAAAGGCAACTAGGTGTCCCAAAAAGAAGCGATAAACAAGGAACAAGCACTCATTCATGCTTTTGGTATGCTTGCAAATACCATTTGGGGCCACGCTTTGAATCCACTGACAGCTATAATGAGAGCAAAATTATTTCCAACTCTCGCCTATGGGACTGAAATAACGAGGGTGATGGAGGAAGCTGTCCTGAACAAACCTCTGGTAAAGGCATTCAAGCATGTCTTCCGGCTACTGGGATATGCCTCCCCGGCACAGGTCAGACTGGAATCTATGCTGGTCAAGCAGTCACTGGCTCGACCCACGGCCTATATCAAATGTTGCCACAAATTGCATCATGCCCCAAAAGGGACATTGGCTAACTCTGTGTGGCAGGAAATTAATTTGGAAAGAGCCAATAATAATTATAAAAACTATCTGGAAAAAAAAGCCTAACATCAGAATCTAGTTGATGTATGGGATCAGTCGCTCCGTAGCCCGACTTTTAATAAAAGTAGTGAACAAAACAAGGAAATTACACAGCTGGCTAGAAGACAGGAAAGAACTAGCTAAAAAGGTTCATGGCTGGCTGGCTCTTAATTCATATAAAGTATTTAAAGAATCCCCATTATTGGCTGCCCACTACTCACTAAAAATTAAACAACGCTTTCTAAAGCTAAGGCTGGGCATAATGCCAACGCTAGACCTCATGCCAAAATGGAACAAGGTGTCACAAATATACAACCAGGAATGCCGTCATCTGGCGGTAGAAACCCTAGTGCAAGTGGCCTGTATTTGTCCAGCTTTGGCCACAGAAAGAAGACAAATACTGAAGAAAGAACTAAATGAATTAGGGGTCAAATCATGTAGACAAGCTCTAATTGAAATGCTTAACCCAAGTAACACCATATTGAATATTAGGCTCGTCCAATTTCTGGAACATTTTATCTCCCTACTCACCACGCCAAAAACTAGTGGACAGGAACCACGGCAGGGGTGCTGAATCATTTTTACTATGAAACATGGGAACTGCCTACTGTGAAAAAACAGGGTGGAAAGAGGCAGGGCGGTTACTCCATGTAGGTATGTTTTAAATTATCCGTGTAATTAAGTTTTATACTTGTATTCAGAGCTATGTGGGGTTAGCCTGCCCAATGCACTAATTATGTCTTGTTTTATTGCACCATTAATGTTTCATTGTACTAATAATGTTTTGCGTAATTTTATGTGGAGGGAATGTGGCTGGAGAGCCTATGATCATGCCATAAGAGATATTTTGCAGCATAGGACTACTGTCCAAACCTTTACTAGTGCCATAATCAATCCAAGAAAAAACAGAATCTCCTTTTTTTTTTTATCTTAAAGAGTTTCTTGATGCTAAGCTAATAGTCATATTCCAGTTTTTTTTTGCATTTAACTTCTTTGGCATGTTCACAATTATTGTTGGGGTAGACTTACGTTTTTTAATGCTCTTCCCCTTAAACTAGCAAGATCATTCCAAACAGTACAACACCTAGAGGTCATTTTGATTTCCGCTGGTCTACCACTAAGAAAAAAATGGCGAGACCAATCATAGGGTGAGGAGGGGTATAACTCCATACCTTCTCTCTCTCTCTCTCGAGTGTTTTCTAACATCCAAATGTGCAGCAATTGCACCCCTCCTATTATAAGCCAAATAGCGTGTTCCGCCAAACCATTTACTCAAGAGTAACAGAAATATGTTTTTTTTTTCTGTCTGATACTATTACGATGCAAAAATGTAACCATTTTGTGAGATACCGACTGCGTACCAATGACTGACACTAAAATAGGCACATCTTTACTGAAAACATCCTCTAAGAATTTAATCACATTAACTGTTGTGGTTGTAGTATCGAAAGTATAGTATATCCACTTATATTAACAGTGAGTTAAATCATTATTTTAACTCTTATTGCAAATGACTGAAATGATCAGCAACACCGCTTGTTTCGGCTACTGCTTAGCCAGAAGAGAATTTAAGTTCACGTGCTCTTTAGTGATCTTCCAATGTTTGACAACAAACATTCTTTGCACCGATCCATATTATTGTCCACTGACCGCCGCCAATATAGCCGTTTCAATTATTGGTTGTGGCTGTCGTTCTTGACGTGCAATGTGCTTACGTTTCAAACTTGCAGGTGGTACAGATAAGCCTGGGCTAGTAATCATAACATTTTTCACTGATTAATCAGGCAGCAACTTGTTAGAATCAAGTCAGTGAAAATCACTGTCTTATCGATCTGTGACCAGTTTCTAACTATATACTTCCTCGCATCATTCAATTATCGACCTCAACTTAGCACGCTCGAGTCATTCTTTCTCAGAAATGACTGAGACAAGTTTGAACAATATCAATGACTGCAACCACAAACTCCTGAAACTATTTTTACGATATCTTCCTCATCACCATCCACTGGTCTCACTGATAAATTGTGCGAATATCCCCCCTCCCCCCCCCCCCCCCCCCATATACTCAGGGAGCATTCAGACCATTCTAACTGGTCTACATGCATGATTTTCTTGTATACCATTGCCACTCAAATATACAGTGGTTTATGATCAGCTGGGAAACAGTAGAGTGCTGCAAAATAATCATCGCCAAATTGTTTTGTAAAGATCCATGAAGATGAGTCACTCACCCACAGATAAGGTCCAAGTTCAGCAATTTAGTAAGACGCGTAAATAGAAGGCCCATAATGTACTGGAAAGATAGCTACATGTTTGAACTGATGTCATGAAGGGGTAAGTGGATGGGATAATCAGACCGCCTGGACAAAAGTAGAACACGCAGACGACATAATGAATTAACACCATGAAGACTTAAGGGGAGAACGTACGATGGAAATCCTTAAGGGGGAAATGTACAGTTACAATGTAAAACAAGAGTATAACCAAAATACAACACATTCCTTGGGACTGTGGTAGAAAGATCCCTGTGCAGTTTGCTATCCTCCGCGATAACTATACCGTTTGCCCTGTGTTCTGCTGCTCATAACTGGACTTCTAATAATAACCGGTTTGTATTACGCGAATCACGTCTCCGATGTCAAGGAGGATCGTGGCAGCCCAACCACCCAGAGATTGTTCTAAAGTAAGGCTAATTGGAGGCGAATAGGACGACGTCTCTCCAAACATATGTGCACTTTCTTACCCTGTACAGAAACCGTTGCGACCCCTTTACTGCATTTCGCTCGTGGCGAAGAAAAATGCCACATTTAGAGCACCCTGCCTGCCCCCTACCCGGTATTTTCGAAGTAGAGACGCATAATGCGGCTTTACTTCACAGCAAACTGCTATGTGAATACAACATGGATTTTTTTTGGTAGAATTAAATCGTAGGCTCGATAGATGCGCTGTTGCAGCAGGGTAACTTCCTCTAGTATAAAAACCTTTCACCAAAACTGGTAAAATAAAGGTCCGTGACCAGTATTATTACTAGGAGAAGACAATGTGATCTGCACTGGTAAACAAACAACTTTTTACCTGACATTTACCTGTAATCTCCCTACCGAAGGACCAGCAAAAGTGGCGCCAACCCAGACCCGGAAGTTTCTTAGCAGAGTCAACTCAGCTCCCGCTCTGCCACTTTACAAAACACACCGCAGACCACACACAGGAGCCAGAAAAAACTACTAGTGCCGAGAAAGGACAAATTAGAGCCGTCTAAAACCTAAGCGAAAGTAGGTGGCGAAAGAGAAAAGGGACATGCGTTAAATACGTGTTCAAGGAGCAGTAAACCGAGAGAGCATACGACAAAAAAGGTTACTGTCAGATACCTTTTATCTTTAGTCATGCCAAACGAGCCATAAATTACAGTCACCGACACGTATTCACAACCACTCAGGTACTGGAAACGTATTTTATTGGCTGTCAGAGAGTGTGATGCTTTAGGGTTGGTTATGGAAACCTTTATCATCTAATTGGCTACGGAACCTAATATGAGGTTAGTCATTGGTCCTGTGACTTTTATTTATTAATCGCTGATTCTGGTAGGCTATAGAGATGTTTGTCGTTTGCTTATTGGGCGATTGAATGCGCACGTGCCCGGTACAATAATATTTAGTTGCAGCACGCCTTTCCCTTTATGTACATCACTATTGGTGATTTCCGAATGACGTCAATGTGCAGGGCATTGTTTACTGATTAAATGCTTTGTTACGCAACCGAACTGTACTTTCAGAGGTGAAAGAGCTTTTAGTTGACTTGTGTAGAATGAAGCGATACTGTCGATTACACGTGTACCACGGTTGGCTCGTTTAAATTGAGACCCCCTCCTCCAAGCTGGTTTACTGTGCGGGACAGGTTGCTTTCCAAGAAGCACCTGGCATGTAATTGCGTTACCTACCCGCTTCTGCGCTTATTATTGTACTCGGCACGTTAACGGCTATTTATGGCCGGGAGCTGCCACACAGTCTCCTTGTATTCATGTGACTAATATACATGCCAATATTTTAGAACAGGGTCTCAATACACAGGGAATACCGAAAATAAATGTTACTTAAAAATAAATCCACAAAAATCCATATGAGAGGAGGGAGCAGTTTGATTTCCACTGACAATGTCTTTATTAGTTACCCATAAAGAACTTACGCCCAGCCACCACGTTTCGTCTCATGAAGGACTTTATCAGAGTTTATATAATTTGAGTTATCACTATGATTCAGGACTATCAGAAGATGTATAGTCATCACTTTATATAATCAGTTGAGTTGTTTATTTTGGTTTAGGGCGTTCCGAAGATGTATAGTCATCAAAATTACTATGTAACGAGCAATTGTTATTATATGGAGGCACAAATTCATACTATATGTGTGTGTGGTTGCTGGCCTTCATCATTGCATTAATATCCTCTGCCAAGTGGGATCTGTAGAATTAAGTGATCTATGTGTCAATGTCCATGCCCCATAGTGGTGGCGTTCCTGCGAATGCAAGTAGGGAAAAAAAAGTTTTGATAAATTACTGTGAACTTTTAGGTACTATTTATTTGAAGAATCAATTAGTAATGTGTTGATGCATGCTAGTATTCCCCAAAAATATTCATAATGGAAAATTGGTGTAACCATTTTCAACAAGATTATAGGAAAGATGAAAATAAACAAGCACTGGCCAAGTTAACCGATCTGGCATTAGTTGTTAGTCTTTTGGTTTTGTCAGTGCATGCCTTGGACTGACATGGCTTTTGTAGCACTTTATTGTTGTGGGATCTGCCAGGCCATCATTGTAACAAACATTGGCAACCCCCCAACCCCCCAAAAAAATGTTGGTCTCAAAAAGCACACATTGCTACAGTCAAATCTGGCACAAAACTACTTTGTGTGCTAACTTGCTCCTTGTGGAAGAGCAAAATGGTATAGCTCACAGTAAAGCCAGCTGATAGAGAGAGAGAGATCAAATTTTAATGAAAACAAAATGTGTGGTTAACTCCACACCTAATTAGGGGCCGATTCTTAAAGAAAGTCACAAAAGTGCACCCATGGTATATGTCTTTGAATTAGTGGCTTTCATGAATTCACAAGAATTTACAGAAGAAGGCCAGGAGATTGTACTCCTAGAACATATTGGTGAATTGTATTTTAGCACGAGCAAATATGCATGTTTAAATTTGCTCATGCGAAAATCTTTTGAGCGTTACGGGATTACTTTCCCTCCAACCACTTTTTTTCCCAACCCTGTAAGAACCCCTACTTCTGTCCTTCCCAGGAGTACATTTCTAACCTATCTCAATATGGAAAAAAAATAGAGAAGAGCTGGTGAAAATCCTTAAAACATGTATGTTAGTAGGTTTGCACAGACTCAAAGGCAATCCAGACTTAAAACTATTACTTACTGCTTCCTCCAGTGCAAGTATGTAGAGCTGCGGAAAGGTAGCCAAATAAGGAAATTGCTATAGTAGGGCTTGAAATTGATAATATTTAAGCCCTACTATAGTGTTAGCCTTGGCATAATCAGAGGCTATTATCAGAGCTCTTACAGAATTAAATTGCTGCCATAATTTGTCACCCCACAACATGGCACCAAGGGGACAAGTAGAATTTTTTACAGCACAAGTAGATTTATAAGCAAAAGCAAACTGTCCTAAGGACAAGTAGATATTTTATTAAATTCCACACCCCTTTATACTACTGGTGACAAGAGCGTCTCACCTCCTCCTGGGTAGCAGGAGGGCTGTCTGACTGATATACTGAGTTTGACCTGTTCAGAGATCACATGACAGGGTGTCAGTTCTCTTGATTCTTGTTCGCCCTGTAGTGGTTCCCAATTGGTGTCATCATGGCCTGAGATAATTCCTGGGAGTTCAGTGAATGTTGCCTTTGGTAACCATGAGATGTTCTGAGTCACTTTTACGATTCCCTTCTGTGCAGTGACCAGTGCCAGCCACACTAATGACCGTTCATAACCCAGGTTCATAAGGCATTCTAAAATTCCAGCCAAGCCTTCTGTCCCTAATAATCACTTGATCGCAGGGATGTAGGTGGTGTGTTGCTGCATGTCTTCTCTTGCTTGCTCGCCTGGGTCTCTTGTCTTCTTGCCTGGGTCCATTGCTTAATTTGTAAATAAAAATGTGCCGGTGCCCAAAGCCCTCCCCGAGACACTCGGCTGCTGCAAATAAATGTGCGAGCATGGAATACTTAGGCAGCTTTATCCTGAAGCCATTTCAGGCCTCTTCAATACATTTACAGCCACTCCCTACCGCTTCAGCTCACTCTTGCAGCTTTCCGAGTTCTCCTTTTGTGACGCCTTTCGGTTTCTCTCTTCCTCCGTCTTTCCAATATGTCTTTTGCTCACAGTAAATGCTTCAGACAGAAAAATAAGTGCCGGCCCTTAAAAATAAGTGCAGGTGCTCTGCACCGGAAACCACTGACACAAATTAAGCACTGCCTGGGTCTCTTCTGGGCAAAATGGAAGCGGCCACCATCCTGGTTAGGTTGGAAAGGTGTCCCGCTTCAAGATGAGTGCCCACGGTCCCCACCCCGTGGTGCATGGAGAATTTCCTGGTATGCCTTCAAAAATGCTGATGCCTGAGCACTGGGTCAGCTGCTTCAAGTGTGTCGATCCGGAGGACTCTGTTCAACGTGCGCATGAAGTGCTCAACTTCACCATTCACCTGTGACCACTACGGGGTGATTCGGTGGTGTTGTATGTCTAATCTCCTCATCAGGTCTTGAAATACTGCTCCTGGGAAAGGCGGTCCATTGTTGGTTTTGATCTCTTCGGGGAGTCTGAACATTCCGAATACCTTCTCTAGGGTAGGTGCAACATTGATGAAGGTGGTGGAGTCGATAACTTCAACAAATGGATATTTTGGGTACCCATCCACCAGGACCAAGGTGGTCCTTCTGTCTGAGAAGCTCCCAAAATGAAGACTGACTTTAGACCAGGGTGTGGTACACTGTTTTTCCGTCATGACTGGCGCAGGTACTTCAGTTGTACTTCTCAGTTGGCAGGATGGGCACTGCCTCATGAGGCTATCTACAGATCTTTCACGACAGGAAAGCCAAAACTTCATCTTCACTGTGCCCTTATGTCCCCCATGGGCAAGCTCTGTCACTCATTGTTGCAGGCTGTTGGGGATCACCAGCCAGTGTCCTCTCAATATGATACAATTCGGGGTGGTGCTGAGTTTATTGCGAACCCTCCAGAATTTTGGTAGTCTTTCCTTGTTCGAACTTGTCCAGTCACTGGCTTCTTTAAGGAAGTCTTGCCAGGAGCCCTGGACAAGAGCAGGTCTCATTTTTGTCAGTACAGCACCCTCAGAAGTGGCATCCAAAATTTCTTTCAGGTCTAGTGCTCTGGGACAGATGCCGTGGACCAATACTTGCACATATTTCTAGGCCTCCTCATCAGCGGTAGTGTTTTCCTCAGCAGGTTGTTGCGGGTGTCGGGACAAAAAGTCTGCTGGGTTCTTCATGCCGGCACAGTATGTTACATCCATGGGGTAGTGTTGAAGTTGGATGGCCCAGCGCTCTATCCGTGGGGGAGGATGTTGTCCAGTGTTCATAAACAATGGAACAAGTGGTTGGTAGTTGAGGACCACTCCGAAAGGCCTTCCACAGAGGGAGAGGTGAAAATGTCCACCGGCCCATTTTAAAGTAAAGACTTCTCTCTCAATCTCCACGTAGCGCTTCTCAGTCTGTGTGAGACCCTTGCTTCGAAAAGCAAGTAGCACCCACCTGCCAGACTCCACTTTTTGGGTCAAAATGGTTTCCAGGCCTGCACATTTCATTATCGTGGGAGTCTTTCTGGGTGCTTGTGTTATCACCATGTCCATTTCAGTGCCCTGTCGGCTGATAGGTCGTGCGACTGTGCCATTATCAGGATGTCATCCAGGCTAATTTTCGGCTGTCTCAAGATGAGACCTCTGAGCGTTTTGTTGTGGCACCCTTGTGTTGGAAAGTACCATCTTTCTGGGCATGTTACCCCAATTCCTGCCTGTTTGTCAGTGTGTTTTGCCTGTCTCACTGAGATCCTGCTAGCCAGGACCCCAGTGTTCATAGTTTGTGGCCTATGTGTGTTGTCCGTATGCTTAACTGTGTCACTGAAGTTCTGCTAACCGAAGCTCCAGTGCTTATGCTCCCTCTACCTACCAAATTTGTCACTACACTTTAGTGACTCCATATTCCAATTCTAATTGGCACACTGGACCCCCCTTATGAGTCCCTAGTATATCGTACGTAGGTACCCAGGGCATTGTGGTTCCAGAGGAGCCTTAAGTGCTGCAGCATTTCTTTTGCCACCCATAAGGAGCTCATACAAACCTTTCATCAGGACTGCCACTGCAGCCTTAGTGAAATAGTGGACACCCTATTTCACAGTTATTTTCACTGCACTAAGGTAACTTTTAAGTCACCTATATGTTTAACCTTCATTTACTGAAGGCTAGGTGCAAAGTTACTGTGTGTGAGGGCACCCTTGCACTAGCAAAGGTGCCCCCACGTTGTCCAGGGCCAATTCCCCAGACTTCGTGAGTGCGGGGATACCATTATAAGCGTGCACTACACATGTGTCAATACATATATGTAGCTTCTCAATGGTAACTCCTGATATGGCCATGTAAGGTGTCCAAGATCATGGAATTGTACCCCCATTCCAAATCTCGTATTGGGGGCCAATCCCATGCACCCTGGGGGCTCCACCATGGACCCCCAGCACTGCCAAACCAGCTCTCTGAGGTTTTCGCTGCAGCCCCAGCAGCTGCCACCTCACAGACAGGTTTCTGCCCGCCTGGGGACTGAGCAGCTCAATCCCAGGAAGGCAGAACAATTCATTTCCTTTGGGAGGAGGGTGTTACACCCTCTCCTTTTGGAACTAGGTGTTACAGGCTTGGGAGGGGTAGCATCCCAGAGCCTCTGGAAATGCTTTGAAGGGCACAAACGGTGCCCTCCTAGCATAATCCAGTCTACACCTGCTCAGGGACCCCCAGTCCCAGCTCTGGCGCGAAACTAGACAAAGGAAAGGGGAGTGACCACTCCCCTGTCCATCACCACCCCAAGGTTGGTGCCCAGACCTCCTGCAGAGTGTCCCTGGTGTTAGCCATCTTGGATTTCAAGTTGTGGTGCCCCACTGGAGACCTCTGAGTGGCCAGTGCCAGCAGGTGATGCCAGAGACCCCTTCTGATGGGTGCATACCTGGGTAGGTAGCCAATCACCCTCTCAGGGCTATTTAGGGTTTCTCCTCTGGGTGGTTCCTCAGATTTGGTTCGCAAGATTCCTCCAGGACTCCTCTTCATCCTCTGCTTCAGCTTCTGACTGTCGGATCAACCGCAGACTGCTCCAGGAACCTCTGTAACTGCAACTGCAACAAAGTATCCAGGACGACTTCTGTGACCTGCAACTTCAGCTCCAGCCAGCATTTGCAACAGTTTCCAAGGTGTGCACGCTCTGAGGACTGCCTGTCTTCACCCTGCATCAGAAGAACCAACGGAATCTCCAGTGGAGTGTAGGAAAGTACCATCTTGCCTGACATGTTACCCCCATTTTTACATATATGTAAGTTTGTTTTTGCCTGTCTCACTGGGATCCTGCTAACCAGGACCCCAGTGCTCATAGTTTGTGGCCTGAATGTGTGTGCCTGTGTAGTGACTAACAGTGTCACTGAAGCTCTGCTAACCAGAACCTCAGTGCTTATGCTCTCTCTGCCTTTAAATTTGTCACCATAGGCTAGTGACAACTTTTACCAATTTCAATTGGCACACTGGAACTCCCTTATAATTCCCTAGTATATGGTACCTAGGTACCCAGGCTATTAGGGTTCTAGGAGATCCCTACGGGCTGCAGCATTTCTTTTGCCACCCATAGGGAGCTCAGACAAACCTTTACACATGACTGCCACTGCTGCTTGAGTGAAATAACGCACACATTATTTCACAGCCATTTTTCACTGCACTTAAGTAACTTATAAGTCACCTACATGTCTAACCTTCACTTGCTGAAGGTTAGGTGCAAAGTTACTAAGTGTGCGGGCACCCTTGCACTAGCAAAGGTGCCCACACATAGCTCAGGGCCATTTTCCCGGACTTTGAGAGTGCGGAGATGCCATTACACGCGTGCACTACATATAGGTCAATACCTATATGTAGCTTCACAATGGTAACTCCGAATATGGCCATGTAACATGCCTAAGATCATGGAATTGTCTCCCCATGCCAAATCTGGTATTGGGGTGCCAACCCCATGCATCCCTGGGGCTCCACTATGGACCCCGGGTTCTGCCAAACCAGCTCTCTGGGGTTTTCTCTGCAGAAACCGCTGATGCCATCCCACAGACAGGGTCTGCCCTCCTGGGGTCTGGGCAGCCCAGTCCCAGGAAGGCAAAACAAAGAAATTCCTCTGAGAAAGGGTGTTACACCCTCTCCCTTTGGAAATAGGTGTTATGGGCTGGGGAGGGGTAGTCTCTCCCAGCCTCTGGGAATGCTTTGAAGGGCACAGATGGTGCCCTCCCTGCATAAGCGAGTCTACACCGGTTCAGGGAACCCCCAGTCCCTGCTCTGGCGCGAAAATGGACAAAGCAAAGGGGAGTGACCACTCCCCTGTCCATCACCACCCGAGGGGTGGTGCCCAGAGCTCCTCCAGTGTGTCCCAGACCTCTGCCATCTTGGATACAGAGGTGTGAGGGCACTCTGGAGGCCTCTGAGTGGCCAGTGTCAGCAGGTGACGTCGGAGACCCCTCGTGATAGGTGCTTACCTGACTAGGTAGCCAATCCGCCTCTGAGGGCTATTTAGGGTCTCTCCTGTGGGCTTTTCCTCAGATAACGGCTTGCAAGAATTCACCAGAGTTCCTCTGCATCTCTCTCTTCGACTTCTGCCAAGAATCGACCGCTGACTGCTCCAGGACACCTGCAAAACTGCAACAAAGTAGCAAGAAGACTACCAGTGACATTGTAGGGCCTTATCCTGCCGGCTTTCTCGACTGTTTCCTGGTGGTGCATGCTTTCAGGGCTGCCTGCCTTCATCCTGCACTGGAAGCCACGAAGAAATCTCCTGTGGGTCGACGGAATCTTCACCCTGCTTCAGCAGGCACCAAACTTCAGCGTAAGCAATACTTTGAGACCCCTCTCATCCTGACGAGTGTGGCCCCTGGAACCCAGGTGGTGGACCCAAGTGACCCAGACTGTCCCGTGGTCCAACTGTCCAAATTTGGAGGAGGTAAGTCCTTGCCTTCCCTCTCCAGACAGTAATCCTGTGCACTGTGTGAACGGCAGCTGCTAGGGCTTCTGTGCACATTTCTATGAAATTCCTCACGCACAGCCAAACCTAGGTCCCCAGCACCCTGTCCTGCGATGCTCAGCTCCCTGAGTTGATCTCCGGCTTCGTCGGACCCTCTTTTGCCGTGTTGAGACAACCGCTGTGTTCAGACTTCTTGAACCCATGTTTAAGGACTTCTGCGGGTGCTACCTTCTTGTGCGTGGGCCCCCTCTGTCTCCTCTTCCAAGTGGCGACATCCTGGTCCTTCCTGGGCCCGAGCAGCACCCTTTTTTTTCAACCGCGACTCTTGCAGCTAGCAAGACTTGCTTGTGGTCTTTTGCCAAGGGAACAACTCTGCCTCCTCAAGCACTCTGTGGGACATCTTCTGCACGAAGGAGAAGTTCCTAGCGCCTTCCGTTGTTGCAGAATCTTCAGCTTCTTCCATCCGGAGGCAGCCATTTTGCACAGTGATCCGGGGTTTAGTGGGCTTCTGCCCCCCTGGACACTTCCACGACTCTTGGACTTGGTCCCCTTCCTTTGCAGGTCCTCAGGCCCAGGAATCCTTCTTCAGTGCTTTGCAGTCTGTTATGGTCTTTGCAAAATCCTCTATCACGACTCTAGTGTGTTTCTGGGGAAAGAGTAGTACTTCACTCCTACTTTCCAGGGCCTTGGGGTGGGGTATCTTGGACACCCTTAGTGTTTCCTTACACTCCCAGCGACCCTCTACACACTACACTAGCCTGGGGGTCCATTCGTGGTTCGCATCTCACTTTGATAGTATATGGTTTGTGTTGCCCCTAGGCCTATTGCATCCTATTGTATTCTACAGAGTTTGCACTATTTTCTAACTGTTTTACTTACCTCATTTTGGTTTGTGTGTATATTTTGTGTATTTTACTTACCTCCTAAGGGAGTATATCCTCTGAGATATTGTTGGCACATTGTCACTAAAATAAAGTACCTTTATTTTTGGTAACCCTGAGTATTGTGTTTCTTATGATGTAGTACCTATATGATATAAGTGGTACAGTAGGAGCTTTGCATGTCTCCTAGTTCAGCCTAAGCTGCTCTGCTATAGCTGCCTCTATCAGCCTAAGCTGCTAGAACACTACTAATGTACTAATAAGGGATAACTGGACCTGGCACAAGGTGTAAGTACCATCAGGTACCCACTACAAGCCAGGCCAGCCTCCTACATGGAGTGACAGAGTCACTTCCCTGCTTCTGCAGGCACCCTTCTGCGACAACAACTGGTGCACTGGGACTCCTCTCCTGACGACGAGTGTCCTCCTTGGAACACAGATGGTAGACCGAAGTGATCCAGACTGTCCAAAGGTCCAGCTGTCCAAATTTGGTGGAGGTAAGAGCTTGCCTCCCCGTGCTGCGACAGTACCCCTGTGCACTGCGTCTTCTGCAGCTCCCTGGGATTTTGTGCACTTCTTCCAAGAATCCTTCTTGCACAGCGTAGCCCAGATCCCCAGCACTCTATCCTGCGGTGCACAGCTCCCTGAGTTGTTCTCTGGCGGCGTGGGACTTTCCTGTGTAGTGCTGCAACGACTGCACTTTGCATCTTCTTTGTCCCCGTGTTCTGGGACTCCCGTGAGTGCTGCCTTGTCTACTGAAGGCTTTCTAAAGTGCTGAGAACCCCCTCTGTCTCCTTCATCCAAGTTGAGACCCCCAGGTCCCTCCTGGGTCCAGGCAGCGCCTTTTTGATGCAAACCGCGTACTCGCTTGAACCAAGGCTTGTTGGCGGAATCCAGTGACGCAAACAGCCTGCATCAAACAGCTCGACTTGGGACATCACCTGCACCAAGCAGAAACCCACATCCATCTTCTTTGGTGCTCTTCTGTACTTTTCTTCTGACTGGAGACTCCACGTTTGCACCTTCTTCTAGGTTGGCAGGGGCCTCTGTCCTTCCTTTACTCTTCTTAGACTTCTGGACTTGGCCTCCTCTCTCCACAGGTATTCAGGTCCAGGAATCCATCATTTGATGCTTGCAGTCTTGCTTGGTTCTGGCAAAATTCTTTATCACGACTTGTAGTGTTTCCTGAGGAAACTTGATGTACTTTACTCCTGCTTTCCTGTGATCTGGGGTGGGGTACTTTACTTACCTTTGGTGTTTTCCTACACTCCCAGCACTCCTCTACGCACTACACTTGCCTAGGGGGGAATTCGTTATTCGCATTCCACTATTTTAGTATATGGTTTGTGGTGCCCCTAGGCCCATTGCAATCTATTGTATTTTCTATTGTTTGCACTATTCTATGAATGTTTGCTTGTGCACACTGGATTCTTGACATGTTGGTCTTATTTCATTTAGATAAATATTATCTATTTTCCTAGACTGGGGAGGAGTACTTTTTGTGATGTTTTTACTGTGTTACTGTATGGGTTATTGCAGAAATACTTTATACATTGCCTTCTAAGTTAAGCCTGCCTGCTCTGTGCCACGCTACCGGAGGTTGAGCACAGGGTGATTTGTATTGTGTTGTGATTTACCCTGATTAGGATTGTGGTCCCTACTTGTACAGAGTGCATACCTCTGCCAACCCGTGACCCAATTTCTAACAGAAATGCCCAACAGTAAATTATGAAACCTCTTTTAGTTAATGCACTGCAAAGGTTTGTGTGCAACAGAATTAGATATTGGTTGGTCTAGGGGAGAATAGTAATTTGTGTATTTCTAGTGCTAGGTTATCACAGCTGGTGAAAGAAAGCACTGTGAATATGTAAGTCATTTTTTAAACTTGCATTGTAATGTAAAAAAAAGGTATAAGATAAAACGGTGCTTTCACAATATAGATTGTAGTAATACCCAGTGCAATTTATTTTACATTACTGTCCTTTCAACAACTCCAAAAGTAGTAAGGGCAATATAAATACAATTAAAAGCACACATTTCACAGCTCAGTTTTTAAACCTTTGCACTACCATTCAAAAATAATAAATCTTTGGCATCACAAAGCGTTGAGTGATTCAATCTATTAAAGCCAGAATGGCTCCCAAGCACCATTTACATTTGCAGATGAGCTGGTAGTGCACATTTGCATTTCTTTCATGCAAGCAGACTCCCCGGCAGGAAGGCTTGATTAGCTGTCTGCCCGGCTTCGATTTCACAGCATAGGAGACTCACTGAATGACACTTCTTCTAAAGCAATTCAGAATTAACCGTCCTGGGACTGTCGTCTTTACAAAAAGTAGGGGAACAGTATTTCATAAATCAAAAAAAGTATGGAAATGTTGGGCCCCTTCGATCACACCCACTTCAACCTCTACTCTAGATCCTGTGTCTTTCGGTGCCAGGTCGGCCCAAAGCAGAGGTGATCTGTCCCCCAGGTTCAGCCCACACCTGTGTAGGGTCATTCAATTTGTAAAACTCTTCACCTCAGCCATACTAAGGCATTAACCTGACAGGTGCTGAAGGGCACCTGAGAAGGACATAATTTGGTGCCTCTGGGATGGGGATCCATCAAGCAGTGGATCTGTCATTGTAGATCCATATACTGCACAAAACCCCTTCGATGGTTTGGCCACAATTGGACTTTTAGCAAGCTGCATAGACGTCTCAGTGTAAAGTGCTTGTGTTTCTCCTTTCAACAAGGTAAAATTGGTATGCTACTAATTGGAAGAGTTAACTTACCTATATTTTCCTTGTATATGGCACCTAGAGTGTATCCAGGAACTGTAAGCTAAATATCACCAGTGAGCTGCAGCACTCATTGTGCCAACCACCGGACTGACATAGCTGCCAAGGTTTCCAATTGCTTATGTGTGACATTTTCAGAATTTCATTATAATTATGAGTGACATTCAACAACTATGAGTGATACTTTCTCACAAGTGAAATCAAGCTATGAATACAAGGGAAACATGTAAATATCAGAAATTACCCCCATTTGAGCAATGATAAACTTTAAGAAGATCTTAAAACTGCTTCAAAGCACCAGAAATGGAAGGGCACTTAGGGGGTCATTCTGACCCTGGCGGCCGGTGGCCGCCAGGGCCACCGACCACGGGAGCACCGCCAACAGGCTGGCGGTGCTCCGACGAGCATTCTGACCGCGGCAGGTTCAGCCGCGGTCAGAAGCGGAAAGTCGGCGGTCCCCCGCCGACTTTCCGCTGCTCGGAGGAATCCTCCATGGCGGCGGAGTGCGCTCCGCCGCCATCGGGATTCTGACACCCCCTACCGCCATCCTGTTCGCCGTCCGCCAAGGTCAGAATCAGGGCCTTAGTGTCATCAGTGAGAAGTGTTTCTGCGAGCCACTGTCTGTCACACTCACTGGTTCAGCTGACTGTAGACACTCTGCTGTACTAGCGATTGATGACACAGTCAGACTGTAGTCATGGGGGACACTGGTAAGAGGAGTTCTCAGTTGCAGAAGAATTGGAAAGTCTGAGAGGTGTGCCTGGCTGCCCTGGCTTTTAAAGATAAGAAAGCAATACCTGTTCAGCTCTCCCATATTCAAAGCCAGTGTCAAAGTTGTACACTTGTTGAAGTTCTGTTGCCAGGTGGCAGCAACAACAATTCTTAGGGGCCCCGGCTGGAACACTAACAGGCAGGAAATTGAACATCCTGCTGCAGCCTAGGTCATCTCACACCTGTTGGGGGAAGAGTAGCAGAGAAACAATTACACAGAGATTCTCAGTGACTTAGCAGGCCTGTGCTGACCCGGACCGGGCCCCCCGGCTCCTCCCTGGCCTCAATCAATCAACCTTTATCACATCATGATCAATTTGACAGAGTCTGTCCAGGCTCTCTGCCACATGGGACCTGGCCGACTACAGGATGTGAAAGGGGCCCCAACGTGGATCATGATCTCAGCTGCCTGATGGCTAAGCTCTGAGGCCTCAGCAGCTGTAACGTTAAGGCTCATGATTATGACATGTCACTGTAGACATGTGCTCTTAAAACTAAAGTAAATTAAATTATTAGGATAAAAAAGGTAATGACATACAAAAAAGAAAATTACATTTTTGGATATTGGAGTAGGTGGTGACACTTGCTAGTAATGAGCAATGCTGTTATGGTACGACTGGCCACTCCTGACTCCCACAAGTGCTAGGTACTCCACTGAACGGGGCACCATATGAGGATCCAAGCACCTCAGGGAAGCGGGATCTGGGGGGTGGAGGGGGATTTCGGATGGGGTGGGACTTAGACTTGTGTGAGGAGGTTCTTCTCCTTTGAAGGGGGTGGGTGCTGTTTGGCTCGCGTGGAGCTGGATGCCTTAGGCTCTGAGCGGGCCTTCTTCTTCACCGGAGAAGGGGCACGGGAATGGGAAGGCTGGACCTGGGTGGGCTGTGATGTGGAAGGAGCAGAAAGGGCAAGAGGTGGGCACGTTTTGGGACAAGACGGGGTGGGCCAGTGGGTTGGAACAGGTCTGCACGGGAGAGGAAAAGTTTTTTGGGAGCAATTGAGGTGGGCGTGGATGAGGGTGTGGGAGTGGAGGCAGAAAGAGTTGATGTATCTGGTGTAGGTGTGCGTGTAGTGGGTGCAGGTGACTGCTCAGTATGCTGTTGTGTGGTGGATGTCTGATGGGTGGGTGTCTTGTTGCGTTTCAGTGTTTTGGGAGGTGGGGGGTGGACACAGTGGGAGAAGACAGACAGCTAGTGTGGATGTATGTTGGGTGGGTGTCTGCAAGTCTGATGAGTGTGCTGCATGTGTCAACTACAGTGGTGGTGGTGAGTGCAGGTGTGGTGTATGGGGTGCATGTATGGCTGTCTGCTATTGTGGTGAGTGCAGGAAGAGGAGCAGTAACAGTGAGTGAAAGTGCAGTGCATGAGGGTGTGGATGTTGAGGGGACAGACAGGGAGGCGGAAGAGGCGTGAACACTGGGGGAAGTGGACTTTGTGTGTGCAGGTGTCTGTTGGCTGTGTGAATGCTTGTGGTGGGAGGTGTGGTGCTTGTGTTTGGAAGTGTGCTTCTTGTGTGTTGATGTGCCTGTAAGTGGGTCTGATTGTGTGCTTTGGACGGGTGAAGGAAGTGGGGTGCTGGAAGGGGTAGAGGAGGTTGGAGGGGGGACAGAATGGCCAGGGAAACTGGCTGCCGTCCAAGAGGAGGCCAGAGCCTGAAAAGATCTCTGTAGGGCAGACACGGCACCGTGAATGCCATCCAGATAGGCATTGGTTTGCTGCACCTGAGAAGCCAGACCCTGGATGGCATTGACGATGGTTGTCTGCCCTACAGAGATGGTTCTCAGGAGGTCAATAGCCTCCTCTGTTAGCGCAGCAGGGCTGACTGGGGCAGGGGAGGAGGTGCCTGGGGTGAAGGAGACGCCCACCTTTCTGGGTGGGCGGGCACGGGCAACTCGGTGGGGAGCAGAAGGGAGGGCGCTGATGGTATGGGGGTGGCAGAAGATCTCACGGTAGTGGTTTGTCCACTAGGGTCCGCCACTGCCGGAGGACCCCCATCGGAGGAGGTCTCAGAGTCACTACCTCCTGTGGTAGTAGCCTCCCCCGTGGAAGTCCCCTCCCACCCACTGGTCCCCTGGGTGGCCGTTGTCTCTGCCTCGGAGGATCCGTGGGCCGCTGCCTCACCTCTTGCCGGTGCCTCAGCTCCCTCGCCTGATGTTGATGCTGTACCAGACAAACACAACAGAACAGGGATGGGGAGACAAAACAGGAGAGACACTTGTAAGTAGCTGAATGCTGATACACAATGGCCAGACATACACCTACCCAGCAGACACACCCAACAGGCAGCACTGTGCACTATGCCCATGGCCATGGCCATGGCCCTGACAACTGAGCAGTATACTGACCTACACCCATCCCCTGAAATTGTATTGGAACTGAGGTAGGTGAAACCTGACAGGGACACCCCTACACCCTTAGGGGTGCAGACAGTAGCTGGACATCAGTCAAATTCCCTGCTCTAAGCACCATCAGCCCTATCACACACACACTCATCCTTCCAGGCTGAAGTATGGGCTGTGAGTACTCACCCCCTTGTGACTGCTGTGCAGCCATCAAGCGCCCATCCAGGTCTGGGTACGCCACCGCCAGGATCCTTCACATGAGTGGTGTCAGTGCCCGACAGGCACCCCTTCTACGTTGGGAGGACTTCCCCAGCTGGGCCTCAGTGATCTTCCGCGCCCAGCACCGCAGGACCTCCCACCACATTCGACAGTGGGTGCTCCGCCGGTTGTAGACTCCCAGGGTCCGTACCTCCTTGGCGATGGCATGCCAATGTGCCCTCTTCTGGTGGGCGCTGACCTAGTAGGGTGACACAGAAATGGAACACAGAGGTCAGGCACCTGCACAATGGCAACAGCTGGCAGATTGTCAGACATAGGACAGACAGTACTCCCAGACATGCAGGACAATGGCACGCAGCATTCCATGCACCAAGGCCCATCCTGGCTCACAGGAGCACAGATCTGTGCAATCCTCTCCATCCATTACTCACACAGTGCCCCCCAAGCCCGGACTCACCTGTACCTCTGGCCGTCCGTAGAGTCTGCCGTATAGGGGCAGGACCCCTTCCACAAGTTTCTCCAGGTCTTCCTGGGTGAAGGCTGGGGCCCTTTTCCCTGCACCACGTGGAACATCTATAGCCAGAGGCAGGCCACAGCAGTACACAGAGTGGAGTACCCGTCCGTACAGGATCAGGGAGTCAACTGATCAAACGATGACAGACGTGCCAGGATTTCCCATTGGCATCCATGTTAGCCAATGAGGGTGCGAACAGCTGTCAACACTGCCGTACGCTGTGACGTCACCCGCCAGCGGTATTAGGTCACTTCCACAACGAAGGGGCAGAACTACAGTGGGCAGACATTTTGCTATCAGCTACGCATCTTGAAATTCATAATACTCACAATGCTGGGCCTACTAGCCATATGAAGCACCTAGGCCTCTATCCATTGAGTATATAATCACACGTGATTTACTCCATTCCGTCCTAGTGATGTACATGTACATCTGTCAGGTTGCAGTTATTGTACAGACACTACTATGAAGAATGTACTGCATGTATGTAGCAAATCTGCTAGTGTATGTGTGCACATCATTCCCTTTTCTTACCCCTCATAGGTACCGACCCTTGTGGCGAGGAAGGGCACCATCGGTGTACAGACCACTAGTGGATATGGGGACCATGGTGGAGTGTCAGATCATAATCAACTACAGACTCACACGTGCGACTATTCAGGACCTATGTGCATTACTGGATCCTGCACTGACTCCCGGAAATCGTAATCAGCATGCCACTCCAACTGAGGTGCAGGTGCTCTCCGCACTCCATTTCCTGGCAACAGGCTCATTTCAAGTGACAGTGGGCATGGGTGCTGGTTTCTCACAGCCAGTGTTCAGCCAGATACTGACAAGATTTCTGAATGCATTTGTACAACAGCTGCAATCCTATGTGCGATTCCCCCAAAGTGCTGACCTCCCTGCCATCAAGTCTGACTTCTATGCCTTTGCAAACATTCCCCATGTCATAGGTGCCATTGATGGCACCCACATAGCTATCATCCCCCCAAGAGTGAGTGAACAGGTGTACAGAAACAGGAAGAACTTTCACTCCATGAACATCCAATTGGTATGTACTGCAGACCAGTACATTTCCCATGTGAATGCCATGTTTCCGGGTTCTGTCCATGATTTGTTTTGAGGAACAGTAGTGTGCCACAGAAGATGGAACAACTACAAGAGGACAGAGGGTGGATCATAGGTAAGTTTGCCAGTCACTAACTGACATTTCAGAAAACCAGCCTGTCTGACTAAGGACATTACAATGACAACTCTGTATTGACCATTTCTCTAGGTGATTCTGGCTATCCAACCCTGCGTTGGCTCCTGACACCAGTGAGGAATCCCAGGTCGGATGCACAGAGGAAATACAATGAGGCCCATGGACGTACTAGGAGGGTGATAGAGCGTACTATAGGTCTCCTGAAGGCGGTGCCTACATATAGGGGCTCATTCTGAGCCCGGCGGGCGGCGGGAGCCGCCCGCCTGGAGGGAGCCGCCCGCCTGGAGGGAGCCGCCAAATGACCGCACCGCGGTCAAAAGACCGCGGCGGCCATTCAGACATTTCCTCTGGGCCGGCGGGCGCTCTCCAAAAGAGCGCCCGCCGGCCCAGAGGAAATGCCCCTGCAACGAGGACGCCGGCTCAGAATTGAGCCGGCGTAGTTGCAGGGGTGCGACGGGTGCAGTTTGCACCCGTCGCGTATTTCAGTGTCTGCATTGCAGACACTGAAATACACAGTGGGGCCCTCTTACGGGGGCCCCTGCAGTGCCCATGCCATTGGCATGGGCACTGCAGGGGCCCCCAGGGGCCCCGCGGCACCCCCTACCGCCATCCTGTTCCTGGCGGGAGACCCGCCAGGAACAGGATGGCGGTAGGGGGTGTCCGCAGCCATGGAGGATTCCCCCAAGCAGTGGGAAGTCGGCGGGAGACCGCCGACTTTCCGCTACTTTATTTAGCCCTCAGCTAAGTGTAGTTGGTGAATGGGTGGGATGGTTGCTTTGCAGTAGTAGCAGTGTCAATTGTTGGAGTGGGGCATGTTCTTAGCTGGGTTTCCAGTGTCATATCTTGACCTAAGACTAAGTTTGGGCACCTGCTGTGGAGCTTCTTGAGGTGGCATGGTTGGCCCTTGTGATTCTTGGGAGGGTATTTCCTGTGCTGTTTCTGCTGCTTGGGTCATCTGTTGCTGGTTGTCCAGGGCTGTTGTGGGGGCGTCTTGTCCGCTGTGGGTGTCTGACCAACTGCAGCAGTGCACTAGCAATGGTGGCCATTGTGGCATTGTGTTCTTTCCACCGCTCCATGGCCTGTTGGTGTTGTTCCAGCTGCCTCCTCTGACTTTGCTCCAAGGTGGATACAATCTGTGCCAACCTTTCTTGGGTATGTTGGTAGGCCCCCAATACCTCTGCAATGACATCCTGGGCTGCTGCATCCATCCGGTGCCCCACCCCCTGACCCACTGGGGCACTTGACCTTGGCCTGGCCCCCTGTGCCTGTGTCCCCTGCGCAGGTCTTGACGTGCCACTTGTACTGGGGCCCTCGCCTACCTGCATGTTGGGAGTTGGAGATTGTGGCCTCTGTAGCTGTGTTCCACCTGTCTGTGCCATGGGTCCACTGGTGTGGGTACGGCTCCCCTGGCCTGCTGGTCTTGACTGGGCGTTAGGGGTGACAGTGTTTTCCTGGGTGGGGCTGCTACATGGTGAGCATCCAGGTCTGTGTGAGGGGCCTGCCTGCTCATCAGTATCCAGGGGTCCCTTGCCAAGGACTTGTGATGTGCCTCTGTCTCCCTGGAGTGCTGTGGCACTCCTTGTCCCCTCCATTAGGGTTGCATGGGTGGTGGTGTTTGTCGGGGGACATAGACATGTCTGTTACATATGCATGAGGGTTTGAGATGTACTGAACTGCGCAATTTTGTGTGGGGTTACATTGTAGTGGGGGTTAGTATTCCATTGTGGTTACATGCAGGGGTGAGTGGCTGTGCACAGCGGGAGTGATGTGGGCCTGGTAGTGAGTTGTGGGTGATGCAAGGTGGTGGATGTGGTGGGTAATGGGTGGGTGGGGTGTGGGTCTAGGTGGGTGTGGGTGGGGTGGGGTGGTGCATGCATTACAGGTATGGTGTATATGGGGTATTGTAGATGACTTACCCGAGTCCAGAGTAAGAGTTGTGATGCACTGCATTAAATAGTTACTTGCCTTATATACTGGTATTCCAAGTGGCCCTTCATGTGATGACCCCGAACAGACAGTCAGCATTTTGGTATTTTTATAACATAAAGTCAAGCAATGAGAACTCCGTCTTGGTATGCATCTGCTGTAAATAATACATCTTACCACTAGAGAGCTTTCTAAGGTGTTTTTGCAAGTGGCATTTTCATGTGCCTAAATTATTTGAGAGTACACCTGGCCCTTCCTGTTAAATAGTCCTATACCTTGGCTCTGTAGCATCATCCCAGATGCTATCCTTCCAGGACTTGGTTTCCCAGTGTAACCTTCCCCTTTTTTCTCTGTTTTCCAGCAGTTGCACAGACAGGCGTGTCTTCAACCCATTACTTCCAAGCTTGTGATTATGAAGAACAGTATTTGTCAATGGATTTGACTGTTCTGGACCTGACATCTGGGGCACAACTAGACCTGAACTTTGGGGGTGGGGGTGCTTACACACCAAGCAATGAAGACGGAGCAGATACTCTAAACTGTTGTGGGTGGAGTTATTCTGGAAGCCAGAACAACAAAAAAGTTACAAGCTGTGTATTTTAAACAGTTTGAACAAACCTAATACTACTAGAACAAACATGTTTTGTGGATTTTACAATGTTTGTAAGCTACTCACTGAGAACTTTAAAGAAGGGTTTGAGAGAAATGAAGTAACAAGCAGTTTGAACAGATTTCAGTGCAAAGCAAATTACACCGGTTTTCATACAGTTATTTGAAAATGTTGGTCCTTTTTCCCAACTCTCTGTCAATTCTTTCTTGGCAGTATAACACTCTCATTAAGTATTTATAATTGCATGTTCAGAAAGGTGTTTGGCCTGATTGTTGACCAAAGGTATGATTACAGGCTGCTCATCAGGCTGAAGCAACATATACTTGTTTGAGGCCGCACTCATGCACAAGTCACAAAACACTGAGATTAGTGGGTTTACACACCTGGTTGGGGAGTACAACTGGCCAAGTCATAGGTATGATTCCAGATTCATCTTTCATTCCTCTTGAGAAAGACTGAATACCACTTAATTTGCAATATTATAACATGTTAATTGCTTTGCTGTGAATCTGAACTATCTTAAAACACCACAGTTGATGAGAGCACCCCATGTTGAGCAATTCTCTTATACACTGCATGATTAAGTTATATCCATTAAGGAAGCCACCAATCTGGTGCTTTGTTCAGTGAGCACATCACTCCAAAAGAAACAGGAACAGTACAGCTTAATAACATACATCATAACAGCTTTCAATTCTCTTTTACGACCCACACCAAATACAGTGTAAAACCCACTAAAATAATTAGGGTTAAATGTTGGATGGGCAGTGTGTTTTATAAAATGGATTTGTTTGTCACTAATTTCTTCGGACTGCTTCCTGGATGAATGTCCACATTCACCTATAGGCAACCACTGAACAATGAAAACCTATACATACCACATATCAGCACAGCACAGAAACAATGCTCATCTCCTTCACAGATGACTTATGCATGATCCTGGAAAGAAGAAACACAGCAACCATCATCCCCCTGGACCTTTCTGCAGCATTTGACAGTTTCCCACCTCCGTATCTGATGCCTGTGGTCTACTAGCATCCAAGGACCTGCTCTCCACTGAATCTGTTCCTTCCTGATAGGCAGAACACAAACTACCAGCTTGGCCACATATTCATTGGAAACCCACAAACAGATCTGTGGAGTGCCACAAGGCTTGTCTTTCAGCCCCACCCCTTCAAAACTTACATGATCCTTCTAACCAGGGTCGTCCACACCCATATCAAAATCCTCTATAACACTGACACCATGCACTTCATACTCTCTCTCAGGCACAAAACAAGTTCACAGCCAGCATGACTGAAGAACCCACAAGATGAAGTTCAACTGTTGTTAGACTTGGCATCCTTGGCGTGGTCTCCCTTAACTTTTTTCCTCTGCTTCCCAGGTTGTTGATGTGTGCTGGACTTTGTGCTGTTTTTGATACTCTGGGCACTTTACCACTGCTAGCCAGTGCTAATGTGCAAGTGCTCCTTGTCAAATGTATGTGTGAATTGGCTTATCCATGATTGGCATATTTGATTTACTAGTCAGTCCCTAGTAAAGTGCACTAGAGGTGCCCAGGGCCTGTAAAATAAATGCTACTAAGGGGCCTGCAGCACTGGCTTGGCACCCACATCAGTAGCCCTGTAAACATGGCTCAGACCTGTCTGTGTGTGAAGTTGTAAACTGCCAATTCGACTTGGCAAGTTTACTCACTTGCCAGGGCTAAACTTTCCCTTTTTATACATGTAAGGCTAAGATAGGCTTTAGGTAGCCCCTTGGGCATGTTGCAGTGTATGTTAAAGGTGGGACATGTACTCATGTGTGTTACATTTCCTAACAGTGAAATACTGCTAAATTCAGTCTTCACTGTTGGAAGGCCTATCTCTCTCATAGGTTAACATGGGGGCTGCCTTTAAATAACTTTAAAGTGCATATTCTCTTTGAGAGCAGATGGAAATGTGGAGTTTAGGGTCTCTGAACTCACAATTTTAAAATGCATCTTTTAGTGAAGTTGGTTTTTAGATTGTTAGTTTGAAAATGCCACTTTTAGAAAGTAGGCATTTTATTGCTTAAACCATTTTGTGACCCTGGCTGTTGGTGGATTGCTTGTCTGGGTAGTTTGACAGTTGCATTGTTTGTGAATCCCCTCTAGCCAGTAGCCTGTGTATCCTGATGAGCTAACTGTGCTACAGTGGAGGGAGGAGTGGTCACTTACACCTGAATGGGCTGTGCTTGCCCTCTCACAATGAAGTCTGCAACCTTCTGGTATGTGTCTTGGTCCTGGCCTGGGCAAGGCATGATCTTGTGAACAACACAGACTTTCCTTTGAAGTAGCACTATTTCAAAGGCAGAAAGGGGGATAAGTATTGGACCCCAAACCCCTGAAAATTAGATCACTTCTGGATTCAAGAGGAGCCTCTGCTAAGGAGAAGAGCTGAAGAGCTGAGGAGAGGTGCTGCCCCTGCCTGGGACTGTGCTTTGTTGGGCTATCCTGCAGTTGCTGCTTCTGCTTGTGAAAGGGGACAAAAACTGGACTTTGTTGTGCATTCCTGCTTGTAAAGAATCTCCAAGGGATTGAACTGAGCTTGCCTCCTGTTTTAAAGTCTCAGGGCCATCAAAGACTTCCTCTGCTAACATCTGGGCTCTCTGCTGAGACTCCTGCCCTGCCAAGTGGTGTCCTATCCATTCCCTGGGCCCTTTAAAAGGTGAAGTTGGCAGACAAGAGCTGAAAATCCAGGCACAGAATGGTGTGCCAGGAAATTTTCGACTCACGATCCACAATGAGGCTGGTAAACGACATGCCGCCGGCCTTGTGGCTAAAATCGACTTTCCACCTGCATCGCTGCTTTGAGATCGACGTATCGTGGCTGGAGAAATGACATGCAACATCCGCTTGCAGCTGCCGATAACGACGCAAACCCCATGCAGTGTGGTTTTCTAACACTGTGCAACAGGATTTTCCTTGCATCATCCCTGGGTGTCAAAGTCAACCCCACCCTGCATGGATCTGAGGTGCCCCGTCTGGAAAGCGATGCATCCCTCTCTTGTGAAGGAGAAGAAACACAACACATCACTTACCCGACCAAAGAAGAACGAGTGCACAGCCTACCTTGCGGGGAAGGAATGGAAGCATTGCTGCCTTGTCCAATCCTCTCTCGCCCATGCAGCTTTATTTTCAATGCTAACAAGGTACTTTGTGCAAAATCATCGTTTCCATTTTTTTCTGTGGAGGAAGACTCTTAATCGTTTGAAAATTCATATCTTATGTTGGATGTTTGTCATTTTGGTCTTCTTTGATTTAGATAAATATTGGCTAGTTTTCTAAACTGGTGTGGTGTCCCTTTGTAGTGTTTTCACTGTATTACTGTGTTTGTTGGTACAAATACTTTCCACATTGCTCCTGAGTTAAGCATGCCTGCTTGTGCCAAGCTACCAAGGGGGTGAGTGGGGGTTAAACAGGTGTGTTTCTCCTTTGTCCTGACTAGAGTGAGGGTCCTTGCTTGGACAGAGGGTAACCTGATTGCCAACCAAAGACCCAATTTCTAACAACAATCTCAAGCTAAACATCGAGAAGACCGAAGTAGTGACTTTTGGCAAGAACACCTCATCATGATACTCTGCCTGGTGGCCGGTTGACCTTGGACCCACACTCACCTCCAGCACACACACCAGGAATCACAGGATCATCATTGACACAAACTGTACATGACCCCGCAAGTCAGTGCCATTACAGCATCCTGCTTCCACACCCTCACAATACTGAACATAATCTTCAAATGGCTCTAGAGCAACACCCAAAACACTGTCAGAAATGCCCTAGTCACCATCAAGCTAGACTATGGGAACACTCTCTATACAGGAATCAGCAAGCAACTCACCATAAGACATCACACCATCCAGAACGTGGCAGCCAGACTCACCCTCAACCTCCCAAGCAGCACCCACATCACACCACTCCTCATGGAGCTCCACTCACTCCCAAAACACAAGCAGGCTCATTTTCATGGCATTGCACAGCATTAACTCTGCCTACCCAAACGGTTGCATCTCCTTTCATGACCCTACCAGACAACTCGCTCAGCTGGATTCCTACTCGCACACATCTCATGCATAAACATAAATGGATCAGGAAACCAGGCCTTCTCCTAGTGCCTCCTCCTCATGTTCCCCAAGAAGCTAAAAATCTGGCTCTTTGAATAATTCTGCTCATCCTAGGCAGGGCTGAACTCTGCCTGCTTTGTTTCCCTCCTGGGTGACAGTGCACGCTACATATCCATATAATATAACACAACAAAGGAGAAATAGAGGAAACCAAATGTACGTAGGCTTTCACTACAAATATGCTCCAGTGTGAGGGGGGGGCTATAGGGAAGTGTCACAATTTCAGCAATTCTCAAAATGGCCAATTCTGCACAGTCTTCAAGGCAATAAATCAGGACTGATTGCGTCTACTGCTTTTCAATCAGTTTCTCTGAGTGCAGGGACTCCAATATTCTGCTGTCAACCTACACTAGCCCATATTCCAGAGATATCAGCAAGAGGTGGACTTCTAGACTGCATTTCTTCTCAACTTTCTTCTTCAATTATCTACCTGTGCTGCATCCAGGGATGTCAATGGGCAACATAGAACCAGTGAAAAAATAAATGCCAATTATTGCTACAACAGGGAGGTGTAAGAGAAATATCCACCTCCACATACATGCTCTCTTGTGAGTGGCATAGAGGGTACATGCCTCCTTTTACTAAATCAACATTTGATAGTTTTAATATGAAAATTACATGAACTGCCACACTAAATTGCCCTAGCTACAATTCTTTCCAGTAGTATGTTTGCACAACGTTTCAATATAGAGTGTTAACTAGATTAACATCCCTACCTCCATTTTCTTCAACACCCTAACCCCATACACACTCATGGTGCGGTTCATGTGCATCATACATGAGGTAACCGTCTGTTCCTCTCCAATGCACAATGATCAATACAATAATAGCCTGTGCCCTTTCTTCAACAAAATAAATTAAGTGCTCTATGATTGTAGGTATAATGCCCAAGTGCTTCATTTCAAATAGGCATTGAACCAAAGCATTCCAAATCGTATAACATTAATGATTTGTCTATGCCAAAGTGTGTGTACCTTTCTCTAGAACATGATTCTGACAGATACTGTGAATTAAGTGCATAATGTTTATATCTTTATTTGTTTTAAAAAATATAGTTAACCAAAACCAAGATGCAAGGGATTGCAAGAGGTTACATTTGTGCAGTAAAGTAAAAACGCATTGAAGAGGCCTCCTGACAGTAAGAGAATTGTTTCAAAGTGTAAAGCATTTGTAATATGAAATCTGCTGCAGCTCTCCTGAGTCTTTAAGCGTTAAACATTAAACCTCTTAACTACTGGGGTTTGGCATGGCAAGTTTCATGCTGATCAATCAACTGAGGACAAAACAAATGGAGAAGGAGTCCAAAAAAGTAAAAATAGTGATGTTTCCCATTTTAATTCTCACAGGAAGCTGTTGACTGAGATGAAAAAATTGTGAACGAAAGTACACCAAACTTTGCATAACAATAGAAGTTTACGCATGAAATATCTTTCCTTAGCTTGGTGTAAATCCATTCAGAAGCATTTGAGAAATTAACATTAAAAAAATGGGTTTGTAGGCCTCAAATTGAGGCGACCTGTCAAATCAAGCTTTGGAGAAAGACTCAACTGGATTATTAGTTGGTCTATGAACCTGGGTTTATGAATTATCTGAAAGATCCAAACTAAAACAAATAATAATCAAATCCAATTGGACAAGAAGCTGTTTCTCCCATTGTCCATTTTGACCCTGTAATCCCAAAGCTCTCTGACCACAATTTGAACAAAAGTATTGCAGCTGTCATTACAGGGGTTCTGTCTGGACTTCTGAAAAAACACCATGAAAACTTTTAAGGGGGTTAAGGCAGCATCCTGTGACCCGTTGGCTCAGGTAGAAGGCTCCTGAGGGAACACCCGTGTTATTTATTTAATTATTTATTTACTATGATGCTGGGTTTGCGGTCATATCTATCTATCTATCTATCTATCTATCTATCTATCTATCTATCTATCTATCTATCTATCTATCTATCTATCTATCTATACTTGATTCTAAATTGTGCAGAATTGGAGTGATAATTCCAGCACCTGGTAAGGACTGCTTCCCTGGTGTGACTTATTTACCAGCTGACATAATTTTCTTTGTGCCCCACCTCAGAATGAGGCATAACATGTGGAATCAGCATTAAATGCCCAGAGTACTGCATGGGGAAATGGTGGAGTAAGGTGATGGATTCTAGGAATTCAGAATCTGATTGGTGCACAGCCGTATGGGCTAAGATCAAAATGGAAAACACAACTTGGAACTAGGGCCTGAGTATAAAGTCTGTAAAGTTATAGAAAGCAGGGATAGTTTATGTTAACAGAGATTTGTCTACCTCTATGTTGTGATTATTGTGCTCCTATAGTGCTGTAGGGTTCAAGTATATTGTCTTTCTATAAGGCTTAATTCTCTTTACGAGGCACTGAAGCTCGCTGCTCTGTGAGAGTGGCATGTATTAAGCATGTTTGTGACACGGCCTGCAAAGGTTGTGTATATGCTATGCATGCTGATCATTGTTGTGCTTTTCCCATGTATTGTCACTGCTGTTATGCCTGAATTGCAAGTAATGATAGGTGCTCTTGACTTATTCTAATATATGTTTGTATGGGTGGATATAAGTGTATGAGTGCATTGTGGCCTTTTTTTGGAAATATTTTGTTATGATATGAAGGGTTATTTCCTTCAGAGGTGCAAATACAGTGATTTAAGCAATTAAAGGGCACAGAAGTTTGACCAATTACCCCCAAAGCAGCTTCCGAGGAAGGAAAATGCCAGATACACTTCACAGTTCACCCAAACCTACTGCTCTGTAGAAGTATGGATGGATGCGGAGGGCTGGGCCATTAATTAAAATCACTGATAGAACCTCATGACAGAATGCAAGGATTTTATACAAGATTCGATTTAAATAGTGCTAGGAATGGTTTCAAAGCACTAAGAAAAAAGTTTCATGATATTTAGATTCTGCTATAAACATTTATTTTATTTTTAGATTGAATGTAAATCCTTCTTAATTTTTTTTTTTATGTAAAAGTGCCTTGGGCCTCACATGCATTAGGAAAGTGCTATTGATGTAAACGTTCCTTGGGTCTCACAAGCATTAGGAACTTGATATAGGGTGGACAACAGAGCTGTTGCGCTCATTTACAATTTAAAGAAAAGATACTTATCTCCCCTTTTAAAAAGTGAATATGTTACAAGGCACCACTGCAATGTATTTATCAATATAGAGAGCTATGTTAATGTAGCTTTTCATCCCCATTTACCTGCCTCAAGTATCTGCTACCTTGCAAGTGGTCTAAAGAGAGAGAAACTGCATGGGGCACAAGAAGAAATTTGAAAAACAAAGCCTCTACTACTCAATGATGTTTGGATGGCCTGTAAAGTACACAAGGCGGGAAACTTCCCGAACCACAACTCCAGAAGAACGAAGTCGTGAACAACGAAAGCGGAGCAACGCTTTTGTTAACCACGACTTTGTTCTTCTGTGCCTTAACCACGCATGTGCTGAACAACTCACATGTGTGGTTAAGGCACAGAAGATGGGAGTCGGCTTCTGAGAAGGATGCAGTCAGGGAAGTGGTCGGGTGGGGTGCTGGGGTATTTTTAGTTTTTAGGGGTGGGGGTTGGGATAGTTTAGGTTTTCAGGGGGGTAAGAGTTGTGGTAGTTTTAGGGGCAGTAGTGGGGGGGTCGGGGTATTTTTAATTTTTAGGGGCAGTTGTGGGGCGTCAGTGTAGTTTAGGTTTTAGGGGGTGGGGGTCGTGGTAGTTTTAGGGGTGGGGGTTGGGGTAGTTTAGGTTTTAGGGGGTTGGGGGGCTGCTGTAGTTTTGGGGGCTGGGTAGGGGGTCAGAGTATTTTTTATTTTTAGGGGTGGGGTCGGTATAGTTTAGGTTTTAGGGGGTCACAGTAGTTTTAGGGGCGGGGTGGGGGCCGTGGTAGTTTAGGTGTTAGGGGGCGGGGTGAGTTAGTTTAAGGGGCGGGGTGGGGGGTCAGGGTAGTTTAGGTTTTAGGGGGGTGGGGGTCGCAGTAGTTTTAGGGGCGGGGTTGGGTATTTTTAGTTTTTAGGTGCCGGTGTAGGGGTTGGGATAGTATAGGTTTTAGGGGGGTGGGAAGGTCACCGTAGTTTTAGGGCCGGGAGTTCAGAGTATTTTTAGCTTTTAGAGTTGGGGTCGGTATAGTTTAGGTTTTAGGGTGTTGGGGTAGTTTTAGGGACGGGGTGGGGGGTCAGGGTAGTTTAGGTTTTAGGGAGTGAGGGGGCGGGTAGTTTTAGGGGCGGGGTATTTTTAGTTTTTATGGGCAGGGTTTGGGGTAGTTTAGGTTTTAGAGGGGTGGGGTTGCAGTAGTTTTAGGCGGTGGTTGGGTGGTTGGAGTAGTTTATGTTTTAGGGGGGTTGGGGTATTTTTAGTTTTTAGGGGCAGGGGTGGGTCAGTGTAGTTTAGGTTTTAGGGGGTGGGGGCGTGTTAGTTTTAGGGGTGGGGGTCAGGATAGTTTAGGTTTTAGGGTAGTGGGGGTGTCACTGTAGTTTTAGGGGCTGGGTAGGGGTCAGAGTATTTTTTGTTTTTAGGGGCGGGGGTCAGTATAGTTCAGGTTTTAGGGGGTCGCAGTAGTTTTAGGGGTGGGGTGGGGGTCGGGTAGTTTAGATTTTAGGGGGCGGGGTGCGGTGGTTTTAGGGTTGGGGTGGGGGGTCAAGGTAGTTTAGGTTTTAGGGGGTGGGGGTAGCAGTAGTTTTAGGGGCAGGAATGTGGGGGTTGGATATTTTTATTTTTTAGGTGCCGGAGTAGGGGGTTGGGGTAGTATAGGTTTTTATCACTGTAATTTTAGGGGCAGGGTGGGGGTTCAGAGTATTTTTAGCTTTTAGGGGTGGGGGTCGGTATAGTTTAGGTTTTAGGGGGGTCACAGTAGTTTTAGGGATGGGGTGGGGGTCGGGGTAGTTTAGGTTTTAGGGAGTGAGAGGGCGGGATAGTTTTAGGGGTGGGGTATTTTTAGTTTTTAGGAGCTGGGTGGGGGGTTGGGGTAATTTAGGTTTTAGGGGGTGGGGGTCACTGTAGTTTAAGGAGCGGGGTGTCGGGTCAGGGTATTTTTAGTTTTTAGGGGCAGGTGTCGGGTAGTTTAGGTTTTAGAGCGGTGGGGGTTGCGGTAGTTTTAGGAGCAGGTTGGGTAGTCGGAGTAGTTTAGGTTTTAGGGGGTTGATGGGTTGCAGTAGTTTTAGGGACGGGGTTGGGGGTTGTGGTATTTTTAGTTTTTAGGGGCAGGGGTGGGGGGGTCGGTGTAGTTTAGGTTTTAGGAGAGTGGGGGTCGTGGTAGTTTTAGATGCGGTGTTGGGGGGGGTCGGGGTATTTTTAGTTTTTAGAGGTGGGGTGTTGGGATAGCTAAGGTTTTAGGGGGCGGGGGTCCCCATAGTTTTAGGGGCGGGCTGGAGGGTCAGGTCGTTTTAGTTTTAGGGGGGGTGGACGGTCGATGTAGTTTTAGGGGAGGGGTAGTTTAAGTTTTTGGGGTGGGGGTCGGGTAGTGGGGTAGGGGTAGAATTGCTTTCAGGGGTGGGGGTTTGGGTATGAGTGTTTTAGGGGTGGGGAGTCTGGATGGGGGGGTCAGGAGGGTCGCATGCTGGAACCATGCATGCCTTTCTACGCATGCCTTTACCAGGAATGCCCATACAACGGAAAATCGTTGTTAAGGCATTCGTGGTAAAGGCATTTGTGGCAACAACGCAGTCGTTGTTCTGACCGCATTGTTTAGGCATGCGTGGTTCCAGCATTTGTGGTTCCAACATATATATTTACCCATGGCCAGCACACACATCAACTAAAAGAATCCTGTATGTCCCGAAATCAGCAGAAGCCCTAGCTACAGCCCATGACGAGAGGGGCTGAAGCCCCTTTAGCCAATGGGTGCTGTGCGTCTGTCTGACACCAACAAACACAGACGTTTTATACTCTAGGATCTGGATGTGGCTTTATTTTTGATTGTACTGAAAATTACATTCTGAGATATTTTTTATGTTTACCTATCTGCATACCATTTGATAACATACAATAAGCGTCCGTAGTTAATGGCAGAGTTGTTTCCCCGTCAATCTGGAAAATGCATGGGCAGAGTAGCAGCCTAAATTTTAAAGACTAATAGTTTTGTCTAATACCACACAACTTACTTTAGTGATTGAGGTTGAACCCAGCTGGAACATTTTGAAGAAGTCAGGTTATTTGTCTGTCCACTTCTGATAGCACGTACAGTAAAGGGTACCAGAAACATAATCATTGACATTTTTAGCAATACTGCCGTAAAATGCAGATGCCAGGAAGGTTTATCTTAGTAATAAATGTCACGATAGCATAGAGTGTAAAGAAGCATACAAATAAGGCTGGTCTTTAAGGACGTAAGTCTTATTGACCACATTTATGATTGTAAAGCATCAGAAAATGACTAATTAACTTGGAACCAGCTTATTAGCCGACCATGGTTAAAGCTCAACATGTTTCAATGAAACTGCTTAATCTCTGGTAGCTATTGCACTAGCAGAACACAGTGTTGCAGGGTAACCCAATATACGTTCAAACAGTACCAATAATTTGAATTTAAGGAACACAATGTAGTACCCTTTCCAAACTAATTTAGAAAATTGAAGAAAAAGTGATTTAGGACTAATGAAACCATAATCATAAAAATTGGATAAGTGGAATCAGACACATGAATGTTTGAGGCAAAAAATGCCATAGAATCCTGACAGATCATAGTTGATCATGAAGCATGATTGTAGGCCAACCACGATGGAGCAAAGGTTGTGAAGACCGACATCAAGCAATTTGACCCTATCAAAGCTTTCACTCATTAGGGACTCTGTCACTTTGCACATGCCCCTTAAACAACTTTTGCACAGAAACTGGCCCTTTAGGCATCGTTTGGGACAAATAATACTAGAGTCAAGTGATTTGCCAATCTGCACAATGTGGAAGTGCAAGTCAACAAAGCAAATACAACTCCAACTGCATGGGACATACATCTACATGAAGTAGCTCCAAGGTACACATAGAAAAATACTCACGTGCACAGTCAAATGAAAACCAAGGTAGCACAATTGAACACACTCCATGTCTGCACAAACAAAACTCATGCTGCCACACATTAGATGAATCTATAATTCATATCGGGGGTACAAGTCTAACATCATACATGCTCACACTAGAAAACACAAGAATAAGGACCTCATTATGAATCCCCGCCATGTTCATGCTGGCGGTCTGAACACAGACTGCCTGCCTGTTGAGGACCGCGCCGGCCCAATAAAGAACATTCCGGTGGGCAGAAACAGTGTTTCTGTCTGCCTGCCGGCCCAGGAGAATGCTGGGCCTGGACATTGCCGATGGTTCCACAAAGAGCTGTCGTCAATGCCACAGTGCGGCGGGTGCAGCAGCACCCGTCGCGCATATCACTGCCCGTAAGTCAGCCATGTATTTATGTAATAAGTTTGTACAGGACAAATATGACCTACGTGAAGGTGACAACAGAACTGTAGGAGTAAAGGACCTGTCATGAGTCAAAGACATACATTAACTATGATGCAAAATGCACATATGGACTAGATTAATGATTTACCTCTGTACACATTCCTAATCTAGTCAATGGAATGAGGCATTCAGGGCATGTTTTGCCACTAGAGCATCATATTGGCCACATGTCAGGATCTGCTGGGGTACAGGGAGTGGGTACAGTGCCACAGTGCCACACTGCCACAGTTGCATAGCCATAGTGACTCTCCCACAGCCTAGACTAGGTCCCATACTGGGAGATACATTTGATAGGCTCTGGTCTCTGCAGGCTGAGCAGACAGAACCTACATAACACTCCATTTCCATCACTTTCAGCATGACAGGACATCACGCGGCCATCAGCTATTTGGCATGTGGTGTGTGTGGCAACATAAAGGGCACAGTGAGTCATGATATGCCTTCCACACAACAGTTTAGCAAGGCCGGATGTGGTTTGAAAGATCTGTGACACTATACACATTGCTCATATGATTCTCAAAAGACTCATACAACATGCATACACAGCTCATGCTGTCATGCACATACCTGTTGTCCAACATTTATAACAATCATGAGGAGAGAGATGTCATTGGATTGGAGTAATGTCTCCTTACCTAGTTATGTGCATGCAACACAAGGAGGATCTACGGCCCCAAAAACCTCACGAAACACAATGTGACCAAACTTAACATATGGTATTAGTCGCCAATGCCTGCACATTGAACACTCCACTGATGCCATACAGACTGCAACAACAGTCTAACTGGTACACAAGGGCACATTGTAGCCAGTCAGGAGGAAAAGGGAAGTGAAGTACATATAAAATTGAGCACATGAGGTACTTACCTACTCCTCTGGTGAGTCATAGAACTGTTCATACAGGGGTAGGACCTCAGTAACACGCCTCTGCAGCTCCTACGGAGAGAAGGTAGGGGCCTTTTCACCTGCTGGATGTGGCATGATTGCTCCTTGAGACGGCACACAGCAGCTCAGGTCATGGAGGTGTTGCTGGCAGCAGTGTCAGAAGTCAAGTGAGTGAACCTGCAAAAAACGAACATGGTCGCCACCACTGGCGGACACACTTATTGGTCCGTGACTACCACTGGCAACAACGTTAGCCTGTGGCTGTGTCCGCTGCTGTTGCAACTGCCTACTGCCATGACGACTTCCGTGGGCGGATCCTCATGTTCAGTGGAGTAGGTCAGGCATCCACCATTTTGGTGGCCTGAAATGCTGTATTGGGCTTTCTAAACTGTGTCACACCTACATGCTATGTATTTTTACCTCACAAACATCCTTATCCTGTCTTGTCATGTATGTCCTTCTACTCAACCACTATTGTAGTATGTTGCAGGGCACAGGTGGCATTTAACAGTGGGGCACAATCCACCATCGCCGACAGTCATTTTGGCAGTCGGAATATACAGTCACATTTGGAGGGGAAATTGTGTTGCACATCTTTGAGTTTGGTCCAAATCCATGCTGTGGACACACGTTTTGAAAACAATGGGGGTCACATGTGAGCCTTGTGTAGTATCCAGCTTTGATGTGTACTGGGTGCCATATACATACAGTCAGAAATGCTTCGTCACATGATATCATTGACATACATCATGTATGTTGCTGTGGACACACTGACTAATGTTATAAGTCATGTCTTGTCATACATTGGTACCCAGAGAGAGGGAAGATGCAACACCCTCCTGTCTACTGTCAACTGCTAGACCTTAAAACTATGGAGTCATGGCACTTAATCACGTACTACCGCCTGGATAGGCAAACAATAGTGGACTTATGTCATCAGTTGGAGCTATATCTGATGCCAGCTATTAGTTAGTCAACCAGCATAGCACCCATTGTAGAAGTAATGTCAGAAATGCACTTCCTAGCCACATGGTCCTTCCAACATACAGTGGCCCTATCTGGTGGTATGTCCCAACCTCTGTTCATTCTGGTGTTGATGTCCTCTCAGCAATGTCGAAACACCTTGACAGCTATATCTGGTTTCGCCGATGTGAAGATTTAGCCCATGTGAAGGTTAATTTTTACGGTTTTGCCCGCCTCCCACATGTGGTGGGTGCCACTGATGGCGCACATGTTGGCTTAATGCCAATGCAGGCCAATGAATACCTTTATCGTAACAGAAAGAACTTCCATTCAATTAACGTACAAGTTGCCTGTTTGGCTGATCTCAACATTTCACATGTCTTTGCCATTATCCGGGTTCTGTCCATGATTCCTTCAGAATCCAGAACAGCACCATACCCCAGCTGATGTCACAAATGTACCCAGAAAGGGCCTGGCTAGTTGGTAAGTCCCATCTGTCCTGATTGTGTGTGTGCAATGTCAGGTGCAACAATCAAGAACTGAGTGAGTTGTTGCACGTAAGTCCCATTCCTTAACAGAAGGATCTGCATATACGAACCGTCCTTGGTTGTGGACGCTACTAAGGAATCCAACTACGCCAGGGGAAGGCCGTTTTAATGAGGTCCATGGAAGAACACAGAGGTAGTGGAGTGGGATTTTGAGCTCCTGAAGGCCAGGTTTAAGTGTCTATAAAGGACTGGTGGAGAACTCCTCTACTTGCCCAGAGAAGGGTGTCTGATCACTGTGGCATGTTGCATGCTCACAACATCGCCGTCCAGAGGAATATTCCGTACATCCCAGTAGAGGGGTAGCCTGCAGTGCCACTGGGTGTGTCTCCTGAAATGCTAATTGAGGTTGACAGGGGTGAAGAGGAAGCAGCTGACTTGAGGGAAGATATCAACAACAGCTACTTTTCATGAGTGTAAGTATTTCATGTGATGTAATGACTGTGAACGTACAATGAACTGTAGTTGTGAGGATGTGTGAATGTGAGTGTTTTTGAAACAGCTAGGGAGTTGATACTCTGCAGTATAAAGCCAAAGGATGCTGGATGAGTTAAAACCTTGATGATGTTGCTTTGTTTGTGTCAGTTTCCTTGCAATGTAATTTCCAGATGCTTGCTATGTGATTTGTGTAATAGGTATATTTGCAATCCTATATTCCTTGTTTTGTCTTTCTAAAGGTACCTTCACTTTGACATCATCATGGGGGCATTTGAGAGTTGTGACATTGGCCGGTATCTGATCCTTTTCTGACATACAAAGGGGACATGGATTGTTCCAGGTAATGTCGGTCACCAAGTTTGGGTGTATGAGACCTGTGCCAAGCAGCTTGCACAGTGTTTGGGTGGAAGGTCAGAAGTGCACATTAGGCTTGTTTTGTGTGCTCTTTGTGGGCCTATTGCATTATGTGGGCAGGAAATATGTAGTCATAGATTGTGCCCAAGTCATTTTTCCTTCACATTGGCTAAACACTTTTTGTATGACTGGTATGTAGCTGTAGATGTGTTTCATCATTGCATGCTACAGTGCCAGTGCCACAACACTGACATATGTTTGTGTCATACCACCAAATGCATGGGCTTTGGATTATGATGGGTATGTGATCAGGGACTGTTGTACTGCTATCTGTCGGTATCTTGGATTATGTGATGTGGATTACTTTGGTATGGTATGTGATGAGACTCAAACTGGTGACATTATCTATTTTAATGTTTGCCTATTCTACGGGACAATGGCCTAGATTTAAGAAGCTCTGGTGCAACATTAGCAGCATTTTTTTACATTAATGTGGCGTTAGGCTTCAAAAAGCGCTCCCCCGATTTACAAAGTGCCGCAGTGCATGCATTGCGCCACTTTGTAACCCCTCGCTCCTCATTATGCCCACGCCAGGCATAATGTATGCAAGAGCGACATTCCCCCGTTAGAGGGGGGCACAAAAATGGCGCAAATAAATCTAAATGATTTCTGTGCTCCATTTTTTGCTGCATTTTTAACACCTGTCCTGAGCAGGCTTTAAAAGGAGACACACCACTTATTAACATGGGCCTTTATGTACTTTGCAGGGCTAGCGTCAAAATTGTTGACGCTAATCCTGCAAAGCGCCAAACTAGCGTCACAAATGTTAACGCTAGTTCCCTAACTACCACCATGGTGCGCCATATCTTAAATATGGTGCACACATGGTGGCATTAGGGGGACGCTAAGGGGTGCAAGAAAAGTGGCTCTGCGTTGGATGCAGCGCCACTTTTATTAAATCTGCCCCAGTGTCTGACAAATCTCTTCCTTCAGTGGTCTGTGGGGGGGGGCTGTACCATGATATGTATTTTGACTCAGTATGAGTCACACATTCTTATTTCAAAAAGTCCAGACATATGCTGTACTCTGGAATACAATGTTTTGGTGTGACCAGACACTTGTACTAATGTGTTTGTGTGTAATGGGTAGAATCCTGAGCAGGACATTGTGTACCTGTAACAAATACCTCCTTGCACAAGTTGCTTGTGTCTTCATCATATAGGCACATGGTCTTACTTCTGTACATAGCCAAATGTGGAAATTAAGCAAGCAGGCAATGCTTTTGTGATGGGTGAATTTATTACAATGCTGATGCAGAAAATAAAATCTGGACGGGGAAGAACAAAAAAATGAAGTGAAGGTGTCAGGCATTGTGAATGAAATCATTGGAGTAGATACCACACCATTGGGAGTCCAAAGTCTAGAGTATTCCTCCCACTGGAGCTAGTAGGTGGTTGAGGATCAGTCAACAGAGTGAATATGTTGGACCCAAAGGAAGACGTTGCTTGCTTGCAGTGGTGGGTGTCTTGCCATCCGCACCTTCTGGATTCTTTTCTGAACATCCCCGCTTGCGGTGGGGGGGGGGGGGATGAATCTGCTGCTACAGAGGCAGGGGGGTCTGGGGCGGTTTTTCCTCTGGCAGGGTCTCCTTTCCAGTGGCTGCCACCGATGTTGATGTGCCTGGTGGAGATGAACCAAAGGAAGGGGAGTATTGGTTCTGAAAAGCCCTGCTCAGGACTTTGTAGTTGTCCCTCATCACCTCTGTTAGGGAGGTCATGTTGGTATTGTGGCCCTCCATCTGTTCTCGCACATCCCTATGCATGTCCCTCTGTAGCTGCTTGATTTCCTGGAGTTCGGTTAAGACCTGGCCCATCACGCCGTGGGTCTCCTGATAGACGCCCAAGATGTTGCTGATGGTGTCCTGGCCTGGAGTAACCCTAGTTGCCTCACCCCACTGGCCCACAGCATCACTCTCAGGCACCCTATTCCCACAGGCCTGTGCCCTTGCCACAGGGTACCCTCTCACACTGGGTCCTGGAACCTCATTGTCCGAAGTATTGTGCTGCAACTCAGAATCCAGAACTGGGGGACACAAGATGGTAGACACTGTGCTTGGTACACAGGTTGGGGACGAATGGCTGCCTGTGATGTTGAGGCAACTGGGCTGGGAGGTGTTCATGAGGCCACAGTGAGACTCACTGTTGATGTCTGACGAGGTTGCCCAGATGGGTCAGAACCGTCCTCCACGTCCAGATGTCCAGGAGTGTCTTCTTCACTGAGGGCTTCATCCAGGTGGTAGTGGCAGTCTCTTCTGTGGCCTCTGGGTGCCCAGGCAGCTCAACCTGTTAATGTGAAAGATACCATTTTACTAGTTGTATTGTGACATCTAGCTCCAATAGTTTATTGTTACTTTAAGCAGACACCTTGTACAAAGTTAAGTTGCAGTTAATCCTGTTGTGGCAAATACCCATGGTATTGGTTGTGTTGACATAACATTTGTGAAGCATGCCAGACCTTTTTGACTGAAGCAGCTGCTGAAATGTGCAGATCATTAGCCCTTGGAAAAATGGCCTGAGAATGCCATCTTGCCACCTGTGCAGGCAAAACAGTGGCTAGGCAAGGTAAGTTTTTGGCCATTCTGAGGCCTAGTTGATTGTGATGCAGGCAGACCCAGGGGTTTGTTGTATATGTGACTGGAGTCATCATGTGGTCAGTGCAGTGTGAAAGTGTATGCTGCCAATGTCATTCTGGTTATGCATCTTGATGCCTTTGGGATCGTAGTTCTGCACACTGGGTAAGGTGTCCTTCCTGTCCTCAATAGGTTCATCTTGGGTTAGCAGGTCAAGATGGAGCGAGGTGTCCAGACACATCTCTGAGTTGAGCATGATCTGTACCTTGGTCACTCCCAGGTGAGTAAACTTCAATTGAGAGTTAGCAAGCAAGGGTATTTGGACAAGTGACCACTGGTCTGGTGGTTGGGGTTATATAAACCATGCCTCCTGGGAGTTGCACTCATGTCACTCTCTTTACTCTACACACCAGACAAATATTATCCCTTCATGTGACTCCACTGCAATTGATAATTGTGAAACAGATGTACTAGGGCATGTGACCACTGTGCAGGTCGTTGGAGTTAGAGAAACAGTGCCTCCTGTGAGCTACTGACAGGTCACTCTCTCTAATACACTCACTTGACCAGTGATTCCCCCCAGGAGAGTACACTGCAATTGAGAGTTCACTCTCAATAGATGTATGTGTGTATGTGACCACTATGCTAATGTTTGTGATTGCAAGAATAATGCATGCTGGGAGTTGTAGTCATGTAAGTCCCTATACTACACACTCTTGACAAATATCTCCTCAGGTATGTACCCTTAAATTGATAGTTAACAAACAGGGGACTTTGAACAAGTGAACACTCGTTTAGTGTTTGAAGTTAAAGCAACAGAAACTGCTGGGCTTTGAAGCCATATCAGTCCCTGTAAAACAGACACTATAAAAATGTCATCTCCCCAGGTGTGTACCCTTAAATTGATAGTTAACAAACAGGGGACTTTGAACAAGTGAACACTCATTTGGTGTTTGGAGTTATAGCAACAGTGACTGCTGTGAGTTGGAGTCATTTCAGTCCCTGTACTACATACACTATACAAATGTCATCTCCCCAGGTGAGTACACTTCAATTGTGAGTTGCCCAATAGACGTCTTTAGACAGATGAACACTGGGCTGGTGAGTGGAGTAACAGTAAATGAGGCAAAAGGTGAGCTATGAGCATGCATGACTTTGCATTTTTGTGACATTGTTTGTATTGTAACTTACCAGACTCCACTATGGGGGACCGCCATGGCAACTGTGTGTAATAGTAAGTAAGTTCATTTATTAGTTATTTAAAACCATAAACATACATTTCAGAAGCAATAATAAAACTGCATTCCCAGCTTACCTATACAGTGATAGTTAAGATGTGTCATAAAAACATACCTAAACATAAATTACAAAAAAAACAATTTTACATAATTTATTTTAGCTAATTAAGAAGCCATTAGACCTGTCTGTCACACTTGATACAGTAAGCCACTATCCTCCTTTCCCTCAGCCTAAGTATACTCATGTTTATCTGTTCTACTAAAGTGCATTGATCAAGCTTATTAATGGAGAACCCTTCGGGCCCTTCTGACCCTTTTGGATATCAAAGCAATCCTGCCAAAGTGCAGAGTGCAAACCTAAAATCAGACTTATTTGCCACAAAATACTTGCCCCCTAGCACCCTACCAGGGCACAATTGGAACAAGGGCCATTGAAACTTGAATTAAAACTTGCTATACCAGCAATGTTGCCTAAATAAACTTAATATTTGGTGGGCTTAAAATTTGGTGGTATTAGGGGGAGATAGTCTTAAAACACTGTCCCTAGCAGCCCCACCATATACATGCAGTTGCATACCTTTGAACCATTAAGCACTTAAACACCTTAGGAGCATCGCCTAGGTAGCATTAGTATTTGGCAGGGATAGTGAAAGATAATCCTGCAGTTCTACCCCTAGCAGCCCCACCATATAGATACCATTGCATACCTTTGAACGACGGAGCATTTAAACACCTTTAAACCACGAAGCACACCTTCCCAATGCTTGCTCCTACAATTGAACCCCCTGCAATTGTTCAGTCTGATTATCAAAAACTTTTAAAAATAGCACCCCGAGCATTCAACATAAGATTTTGTGGATTTAGGGCCTCTACTACTGCTGACTTGCACGTTCTAATGCCCAGTGCTAAAATTCTTTACATAGCAAGGCTGTTCACTAAGCCAATAATTTTGGGCATATACACAAAGGCCCTCATTACAACCCTGGCGATCGGTGGTAAAGTAGCGGTAATACCCCCAAAAGGCTGGTGGTAACTATCACTAAGTTATGACCATGGTGGTGCGAACTCAGATAGACAGCCACTTTACCACACCGACCGCCAGGGTCGAAAGAACAGCCTCCATGGCGGTAGCCGCCTACAGCCAGGCGGAAGTCAATGTTCTGCCCACCATATTAAGACACACGAATCCGCCACCTTTTCCGGGGCGGTACCAACGACATCAAAACCCTGGCGGAAACAGAACACAGAAGGGAAAGGACTCACCTTGGGAGACACATGGAACAACCACAAGTCCAGGTAGCCGGAACTTCAGATCTTCCCAATGATTTTCGACGTCCTGCTCCTCCAACGACGGCGAAGGCGACTACGGTGAGTATAGCCGCCTAGCACACAAGGGAGGGAGGGAGGAAAAAAAGAGTGACACAAACATGCACAACACACCCCCCCACTCCCAACACTATACACCCAATCAGATGCAGTAATAAAACATAATTACTCCATACCCCTCAGGAATAATGCAAGGACAACAGGAATTGATGAAAGTGAGTGTAATAATATAAATACAGTAGAAATACGAAAAATCAATCTAATGGTATATACATATGTACAGTTCAAAGGACACTGCCCAATCCTCAATGTGCGTGGGCCTCAGGCCAAAGTCCAAGGCCCCACTTATCAGCCGCACCAACACGGAGCGAACACTGCAGAGGCACCAGTTGGAAAATAGGCAGGCACCTCAGGGGGATGGGGGACGGGGGACGGGGGAGGGCACCTCAGCCAGGAGATGGAACCACACCACTGGTCCTGGAGGGGGCAACATGCCCTGTGCTTGGTCCCGGGAAGTGCAAGGCCACAGTGTCTCAAGTGGGTGACTTGCCCACATGCTCTGGAGGGGGCAACATGTCCTGTGCTTGATCCTCGGGACTGCAAGGCCACAGTCTCTCAAGTAGGTGACTTGCCCACATGCTCTGGAGGGGGCAACATGCCCTGTGCTTGGTCCTGGGGAGTGCAAGGCCACAGTCTCTCAATTGGGTGACTTGCCCACATGCTCTTGAGGAGGCAACATGCCCTGTGCTTGATCCTGGGGAGTGCAAGTCCACAGTCTCTCAAGTGGGTGACTTCCCAACTGGCTCTGGAGGGGACATTGTGCCCTATGCTTCTGATCCCGGGGAGAGCAAGGTCACAGTCTCTCAGCTGGGTGTAATTCCCACAGGATTTGCAGGGGGCAAGATGCACAGCAGCCCATGGAGGCAGGACTACAGACCGTCTGCCGGTGGTGACGGCTGCTCAGTAGTGGTAGTTGTGCTTCTGAAGCCGCTGATGGGAGGAGGCTCCAGCCCATCCCCTGCAGCCTCGGATGGTTGCTCACTGGTGGTGGTGCTGCTGCTGGTGGGGGTAAGCTCCAATCCACCCCTTGCAGCCTCGGACAGCTGCCCACTGCTGGTGGTGGCGGTGCTGATGGTGGTAGGTGGAAGCTCCAGCCCATCCCCTGCAGCTCCGGTTGGCTGCCCACTGGTGGTGGCAGTGCTACAAATGCTGCTAGTGGTGGTGGTGCTGCTGCTGGTGGTGCTCGGATGGCTGCACAACCATGGTTGGTGGTGGGCGCTCTGACTGAGTCCCTGCACCAGGCCCCTTGTCTTCCCTGTCTGCTGGTGCAGGCCCCTTGCCCTTCCTGGCAGCACTTGGGGCAGGCTCCTTGCCCTTCCGGGCAGCAGCTGCAGCAGGCTCCTTGCCCTTCTGGGCAGCACTTGGGGCACTCTCCTTGCCCTTCCTGGCAGCACTTTGGGCAGGCTCCTTGCCCTTTGGGCAGCAGATGGGTCAGGCTCCTTGCCCTTCCGGGCAGCAGCTTGGGCAGGCACACTTTCTTTGAGGCTCGCTAGTGCCCTGGATTCCTTCCCACACCGAGTGGGTGTGGAGACTACTGGTCCCGTGGACTGGGTGGTTGAGGTGCTTGCCTGGGTTTTGGCACCCTGGCCAGACATGAAGGACAGGGGGGTAGGGAAGAGGTCAATGGTGGAAAGGAAAAGCTTCTTAGGGACACTGGGGCGGGAAGAGGGAGAAGGTGTGGGAGTGGAGGAAGAGGGAGTGGTTGTAGGAGGTGTCTGTCTACTGTGTTTGGGTGCAGGTGCATGGGCTGGATGTTGTTGTGAGCTGGATGGCTGTTGGGTGTCTGAGTGCTTGCGTTCGTGTACCTTGGGAGCAGGGGGCAGATACAGTGGGAGAGTACACAGGGGACATGTGCATGGCTGTTGTGTTGGTGTCTGCAAGTGAGGTGTGTGTTCTGCTAGGTGTGGTGGTGATGCTGGTAGTGGATGATGGTGTAGGGCATGTAGGTGTGAGTGTAGACGCAACTGGAAGGGAGGTGGAGGAGGGGGACACAGTAGAGGCAGTGGATGTTGGTATGTCTGCATCTGGTTGGTGTTTGTGTGAGTGTCTGTGGGATGATGTGTGGTGCATGTGTTTGCCTGTGCCACTATCGTGTATTGTCTTGTGTGCATGCTCGTCTGCCTGTGTGCTTGGGATAGGCTGGAGTTGAGGGGAATGGGACTGGGAAGAGTAAGTTGGAGGGGGGAGGGAGGAAACAGGGACAATGGCTGCCATCAGAGAGGAGGCCAGATCCTGGATTGATCTCTGTTGGGCTGCAAAGCCAGTGTGAATGCCCTCCAGGAATGCATTTGTCTGTTGCATTTGGGCTGCCAGCCCCTGGATAGCATTCAAAATGGTTGACTGCCCTACAGAGATGGATCGCAGGAGGTCAATAGCAGCAGGGCTAACTGGGGCAGGACCTGAAGTGCCTGGGGCGTAGGAGATGCCCACCATCCTGGGTGAGGGGGCACGGGCAACTTGCTGAGGGGCTGCTGGGAGGGCCGTGCTGGTACAGGGGGGTGGCGGCTGTACCTGTAGCTGGGGAGAAGGTATCTGTGTCACAACTGTCCCCTTCTGTCTCCACTGTGGTGCTCCCCTCGCCCTCCATCCCACTGGTGCCCTTACCGTCGGTAGACTCTGCCTCCTGGGTCCTGTGGGATGCAGCTCCCTCTGTCGCCGGTGCCTCTTCTCCTCCGCTAGATGCTAATGAACATAAGGACAGAGTGGCAAAACAAAAAGGGGGGGAGAGACAAATGATGCACTTGGTCAATGCCTGCACCAACACCACCGTTGGAGTACACTCTCCTGTCACACATAGGGAACAGCCCTACGCACAAAGCAATGCACTACCAGTAATAATGCTAGCCGCCAGGGCATGGGGAGGGGCACATACCGCCAACTGCAGCACACCTGGGACCAACACAGCCCTGACCAGTAGTGGATGCCTACAAGCTAGGTAGCAGGATTATCACTTCAGAACCCTGGCCAACATGGGACCTAATCTGCAAAGTCAGGCCTGGCCTAGGGGCACCCACTGACACACATCCCCCACCCGGGTACCCCCTACCATGGGTAAGTTGTAATGATGGGAACTGTACCTACCCCCTTGTGGATGCTGTGATGCCCTTAAGTGCCCATCCAGCTCCGGATAGGTCACTGCCAGTATGCGGCCCATCAGGTGAGGTCAGGGTTCGACAGGCACCCCTTCCTCGTTGGGAGACCATTCCCAGCTGGGCCTCTGCGGTCTTCCGCGCCCAGCGTCTCAGGTCCTCCCAACGTTTCCGACAGTGGGTGCTCTGTCTGCCGTAGACCCCCAGGGTCCACACGTCCTTGGCGATGGCCCGCCATATACCCTTCTTTTGATGGCTGCTGACCTGCAGAGAAATACACATAGGAAAAGGTATCACTCATACCGTCCTGCCTGTTACACTTATGGCCCACCATACCCCTTTACACCTCCATGTACACACAGGGCCAAGCACACAATCTGCATGCTGCACCGGGGACATCCACCAACCCCACCTACACGAGGCCTGCACACACACCACTCCATGCATTCATGCCTCATGCATCGTGCTCAAAGTGTGCTCACCTATTGGTCTGCAGGCCCATACAGCAGTCCGTACAGGACCCCATCCACCAGTTGCTCCAACTCTGCCGAGGTGAAGGCAGGGGCCCTTTCTCCAGTGACACGAGCCATGGTAGGTTCCAGAACCAGGTCACAGCAGCACATGCAGTGCTGGTCAGGTAGCAAGTGAGTGATCAGATAGAAAATGGCGGTCACGTTTGCGGCGGTGCATACAGTCACCTCCGGCGTACATCACCATTTGCCACTGTACCCTATAGGGCCCAATAATAACCAATGAGGAGTTGCACGGCGGTTCCCGACCGCCTACCGCAACGGTGCACATCAGTGAAATTACCTCACTTCCACCTGTCCCTCCACACAGGACAGGCGGACGCCATTTCAGAGGGGGGGCAGGCCCTGGATAATAACTGCGTCACAGTTCAAAAATGGACATACAGGACAAATGCTACTTATACATTAAAATTTAACATCATGCATTGTACTGTTGTGGCTACGATGTACAGTTTGTGACTGGCTGTAGGAGGCTGGTCTGGCTTGTAGTGGGTACCAAGGGGTACTTACACTCTGTACCAGGTCCAGTTATCCCTTATTAGTGTAGAAGAGGTGTTTCTAGCAGCTTAGGCTGAAAGAAGGTAGCTATAGCAGAGCAGCTTAGGCTGAACTAGGAGACATGCAAAGCTCCTACTATACCACTGGTGTCATATGCACAATATCATAAGAAAACACAATACACAGATATACTAAAAATAAAGGTACTTTATTTTTATGACAATATGCCAAAAGTATCTCAGTGAGTACCCTCAGTATGAGGATGCGAAATATACACAAGATTTATGTACACAATACCAAAAATATGCAGTAATAGCAAAAGGAAGTAATGCATGCAAGTTACAGTAGATTGCAATAGGAGCACATAGGTATAGGGGCAACACCACCCATATACTCCAAAAGTGGAATGCGAACCACCTATGGACCCCAAACCTATGTGAGCTTGTAGAGAGTCGCTGGGACTGTAAAAAAACAGTGAGGGTTAGAAAAATAGCCCACCACAAGACCCTGAAAAGTAGGTGTAAAGTGCACCTATAACCCCCAGAGAGCACAGAAGTCGTGATAGGGGGTTTCTGCAAGGAAGACCAACACCAGCAAAGCAACAACAGTGGATTTCCGGACCTGAGTACCTGTGGAACAAGGGGACCAAGTCCAAGAGTCGCGACAATGTCGAGAGTGGGCAGATGCCCAGGAAATGCCAGCTGAGGGTGCAAAGAAGCTGCCACCGGATGGTAGAAGCTGTGGATTCTGCAAGAACGAAGAGGGCTAGAAACTTCCCCTTTGGAGGATGGATATCCCACGTCGTGAAGAAGCTTGCAGAGGTGTTCCCACGCAGAAAGACCACAAACAAGCCTTGCTAGCTGCAAGGGTAACGGTTAAGGTTTTTGGATGCTGCTGTGGCCCAGGAGGGACCAGGATGTCGCCACTTGGATGAGGAGATAGAGGGGGCAACCAGCAAGTCAGGGAGCCCTCACAGAATCAGGCAGCACCTGCACAAGTAGCGGAACAGGCACTTGGAAGAGGAGTGAACCGGAGTCCACCCGAAGACACAAAAGGGAGTCCCACAACGCTGGAGGACAACTCAGAAGGTTGTGCACTGCAGGTTAGAGTGTCGGGGACCCAGACGTGGCTGTGCACGAAGGAAATCCTAGAAGAGTGCACAGGAGCCGGAGCAGCTGCAAATCATGCGGTACCCAGCAATGCAGCCTAGCGTAGGGAGGTAAGAACTTACCTCCACCAAACTTGGACTGAAGAGTCACTGGACTGTGGGAGTCACTTGGACAGAGTTGCTGAGTTCCAGGGACCACGCTCGTTGTGCTGAGAGGGGACCCAGAGGACCGGTGATGCAGTCTTTTGTTGCCTGCGGTTGCAGGGGGAGGATTCTCTCGTCCCACGGGACATTTCTTCAGAGCTCCTGGTGCAGAGAGGAGGCAGGCTACCTCCACTGCATGCACCACCAGGAAACAGGTGAGAAAGCGGCAGGATAAGCGATACAAGGTTGCAGTAGTCGTCTTTGCTACTTTGTTGCGGTTTTGCAGGCGTCCTGAGCAGTCAGCGGTCGATCCTTTGGCAGAAGGTGAAGAGAGAGATGCAGAGGAACTCTGGTGAGCTCTTGCATTCGGTATCTGAAGAATTCCCCAAAGCAGAGACCCTAAATAGCCAGAAAAGGAGGTTTGGCTACCTAGGAAGGAGGATAGGCTAGTAAGAAACGTAAGAGCCTATCAGAAGGAGTCTCTGACATCACCTGATGGCACTGGCCACTCAGAGCAGTCCAGTGTGCCAGCAACACCTCTGTTTCCAAGATGGCAGAGGTCTGGGGCACACTGGAGGAGCTCTGGGCACCTCCCCTGGGAGGTGCAGGTCAGGGGAGTGGTCACTCCCCTTTCCTTTGTCCAGTTTCGCGCCAGAGCAGGGCTGGGGGATCCCTAAACCGGTGTAGACTGGCTTATGCAGAGATGGGCAGCATCTGTGCCCATCAAAGCATTTCCAGAGGCTGGGGGAGGCTACCCCTCTCCAGCCTTCACACCTATTTCCAAAGGGAGAGGGTGTCACACCCTCTCTCAGAGGAAATCCTTTGTTCTGCCTTCCTGGGCCAGGGCTGCCTGGACCCCAGGGGGGCAGAAACCTGTCTGAGGGGTTGGCAGCAGCTGCAGTGCAAACCCTGAAAAGGCAGTTTGGCAGTACCTGGGTTCTGTGCTAGAGACCCGGGGGATGTGACAATTCCATGATCTTAGACATGTTACATGGCCGTGTTCGGAGTTACCATTGTGACGCTATACATAGGTAGTGACCTATGTATAGTGCACGCGTGAAATGGTGTCCCCGCACTCACAAAGTCCGGAGAATTTGCCCTGAACAATGTGGGGGCACCTTGGCTAGTGCCAGGGTGCCCACACACTAAGTAACTTAGCACCCAACCTTCACCATGTGAAGGTTAGACATATAGGTGACTTATAAGTTACTTAAGTGCAGTGGTAAATGGCTGTGAAATAACGTGGATGTTATTTCACTCAGGCTGCAGTGACAGGCCTGTGTAAGAATTGTCAGAGCTCCCTATGGGTGGCAAAAGAAATGCTGCAGCCCATAGGGATCTCCTGGAACCCCAATACCCTGGGTACCTCAGTACCATATACTAGGGAATTATATGGGTGTTCCAGTATGCCAATGTGAATTGGTGAAATTGGTCACTAGCCTGTTAGTGACAATTTGGAAAGCAGAGAGAGCATAACCACTGAGGTTCTGGTTAGCAGAGCCTCAGTGAGACAGTTAGGCATCACACAGGGAACACATACATATAGGCCACAAACATATGAACACTGGGGTCATGGCTAGCAGGGTCCCAGTGACACATAACAAACATACTGAAAACATAGGGTTTTTACCATGAGCACTGGGCCCTGGCTAGCAGGATCCCAGTGAGACAGTGAAAACACCCTGACATATACTCACAAACAGGCCAAAAGTGGGGGGTAACAAGGCTAGAAAGAGGATACTTTCTCACACTGGCTCCTCACTTGTTTGCTCCATAGATTGCTACTGCTGTGGATAAATAGGAGACGGAGACATACCCCCGTGTACAGACCCCTGGTGGACTTGGCAACAATGGAGGACAGGCACGTCATCCTCACCTATAGACTTGACAGGGCCACAATCACAGAGCTGTGTGCACCTGACTTAGTATTTGATATCCGTCACCCCACTGGGATCCCCCCTCTTGTGCAAGTCCTATCTGTGCTCCAATTCTTGGCAACTGGTTCTTTCAAAGTGACATTGGGCTTGGCAGCAGGAATGGCACAGCTAATGTTCTCAATAGTGCTCACAAGAGTGTTGTCTGCCCTAATTAAACACATGTGCAGCTACATTGTTTTCCTCCATGTGGAGGAATTGGCCACAGTGAAAGTTGACTATGCAATGGGACATATCCCCAACACATATTGCATTTGTTCCCCCCCGGCAAAATGACCAGGTGTTCAGAAACCGAAAATGTTTTCACTCAATGAATGTCCAGATGGTGTGCTTGGCGGACCAGTACATCTCACATGTCAGTGCTAAGTATTCAGGGTCGGTGCATGATGCCTTTGTCCTAAAGAATAGCAGCAGGGTGTGGCTAATAGGTAAGCCCTGGTTCCCACCCAGTATATGTTGAGGTGTGGGTATGGTGTGGGCCATATGTGATTACGTGTGGCTAAATGTTGTCCCTCGATATTTGCAGGTGACTCTGGTTACCCAAACCTATCTTGGCTACTGACCCCTGTGAGGAATCCCAGGACAAGGCAGAAGAACTTTATAATGAGGCACATGGGCGAACAATAAGGATTATCGAACGTACCTTTGGCCTCCTGAAGGCTGGGTTTCGGTGCCTCCATCTAACAGGTGGATCCCTGTGCTACTCACCCAAGAAGGTCTGCAAGATAATTGTGGCATGCTGCATGTTGCACAAACTGGCCCTCAGATCCCATGTGCTTTTTCTGCAGGAGGAGGAGGCTGGAGATGGCCGTATGGCAGCAGCGGACCCTGTGGACAGTGAGGATGAGGAGAGAGAAGATGAGGATGAGGACAACAGAACTGCAGTGATTCGACAATATTTCCAATGACACACAAGTAAGACAGTGTTACTTCATATTTCATTGTCATTTTATGGTTTATCTTTGTCACTAGCATGCTGTTATTGCCCACGTCTATCTCCACTCACTATACCCTTTAGCAACTCATTTTGCAGATGTTGGTGCCCCACTATCACTCCTGGTGTGATCAATGCAGCCAACTACAGGTCTTTCCTATTTGAACATTACTGTACAGTTGAATTGCAATGTTTTAACCTGGTTAAACAAATACATACTAAAATAAGTTTAACATACTCCTTACTTGTATTTTTTCAATGGGTGTTTACTTAAGTGCTAAGAAGTAGAGGGGCAAGTGCCATGGGCTAGAGTGATGATGGAGGAAGGTCCAGGGTATTGTTCCAGTCTATTGGTAGCACAGGTGCATTGTCCAAGGGGACATAGGAAGGGGGGAGCAATGGCAGTTCAAGGTGGACAGGGTGACAGAGTGGACACAAGGGTGACAATCATTTCCTGGTGAGGCTCTTGGCAATAGGCTCTCGCTTCTGCCTGGATCGCAGTCAAGATTTGCGGGGTGGTTCTCCTTCTGCAGGGGGAGGGGTGCTGGTGGCCAGTTGGTCCTGTAGCGGGGCCTCCTGTCCACTAGCAGCAGCAGAGCTGGAAGGCAGTTCAGATGTCTGGTTAGTGGCAGGGGCCCGCTGTTGTAAGACTTCCTCCCTCATGATTTTGGCCATGTATGCCAGCACCCCTGCAATGGAGACCAGGGTGGTGTTAATGGCCTGCAAGTCCTCCCTGATCCCCTGGTACTGTCCCTCCTGCAGCCGCCTGTTCTCCTGCACATTGACCAGGATCTGGCCCAGTATATCCTGGGAATGTAGGTATGCTCCCAGTATCTCAGTGAGTGCCTCCTGGAGAGTCCGTTCCCTGGGCCTGTCCTCCCGCTGGCACACAGCAGTCCTCCCAGTCTCCCTGATGTCCTGTGCTTATGTCTCCTGTGTGCCCACTGCCACTGACCCCAGGTCCCTGAGTGTCTTGGATGTGAGTTGTAGTCTGGGGTCCCTTTAGTGGTCGACACACTCCTGATTGATGTGTCCTGGGGATAGAGGTATGGGTACACTGGGTGGGTGCTGTGGTGGTTTGTGACTGTGCCTCGATAACCGACTATCCAGAAGTCCCTGATGGGCCAGGTTGGTCATCCAGATCCAGGTGACCAGAGTTGCTGTCATCACTGTGGGCCTCTTCTGTTAGGGGACTGGATAGTGTTGGCACCTCTTCGACGCTGACATTGGCTGGGGTACCTGTGGGGATGTAAATGCAGTGTTATTGTTTCTGTGTGTGACATATTGTGCATCGTGGGTTGCCCTGTTTGGTTGTATTTGCCCTGGCAGCTTTCACTTGTGTAAGTTGGTATGTGGTGGGCTAGCTGAGTCTCTCTAGTGTGCATGCTTTAGTGATAGGTGTCCAGGCAGGTCTGTGAGTGGTGTCCATGCATTGGTTTGGCATGCAGGGCTTGGCATTGGGATGAGTGATATGTGATGGTGGGGTGTGGGGGAGGTGGTGGAGTGATGGGGTGAGGGTGAGGGTGGCGGTATGTGATGGCATGGAGGTAGGGGGGTGATAGTAGTAAAGTGTTGACTTACCAGAGTCCAGACCACCTGCTACTCCGACCAGGCCCTCAGGATGCATGATTGCCAAGACTTGCTCCTCCCATGTTGTTAGTTGTGGGGGAGGATATGGGGGTCCACCGCCAGTTATCTGTAAAGCGAGTTGGTGTCTTGCTGCAGTGGAACGTACTTTCCTCCGTATGTCGTTCCACCTCTTCCTGATGTCATGCCTGGTTCTTGTGTGCTGTCCCACGGCGTTGGCCCTGCCCATGACCCTCCGCCATAGCTTCATCTTCCTTGCAATGGATATCTGCTACACCAGTGCGCCAAATAGATGTGGCTCTACCCTGATGATTTCCTCCACCATGACCCTAAGCTCCTCCTCTGAGAATCGGGGGTGTCTTTGTGGTGCCATGGGTGTTGTGTGTGTTGTGTGGGTGAGGGTTTGTAGGGTGATGTGCTGGGGTGTGTGATGTGGGGTGCATGGGTGGTGTATAGGTGATGGTGTGTGGCTCTGGTCTGGTCTGTGGTCGTGGTGTCGGTTTCGTGCCAATGATTTTTATTCTTAAAGCGTTGTGGGTAATGTGGGTGTGTGTTTTCTAGTGGTGTGCTGTGTGTATGGGTGTCAGGTGTGTGTAGTTTGAATTGTCCAATGTGGTGTTGTTTTGTATGTGTGTGTGTGGGTATTTTGAGCGCAGCGGTATGTACCTCCAATGGTTTACCTCCATTGAATGCCCACCATGGTGATTCGTGGGTCATGATGTGGTGGGAGTAGTTCTGTTGGCGTAACTGTGTGGGTTTTGATACCGCCAGTTTATCACTGACCTTTGGTGTGGCCGAATTGTGTGTGTGGCTGAATAGTGACGGATTGGTGTGTGTGTGCCATCATATGGTGAACAGATGTCCACGGTGACGACAGTATGTTGGCGGCAGTCAGTGTGGCAGTAAGTGGAATTTACCACCACTGTCATAATGAGGGCCAAAATGTGCACAAATGTCTCATTTGTCTGATGACACAGGCGGCACACAGATTGTTCCAACCTACCCTTATTCTGCCATTTGGGGACAAAGTCTAATGTCGGTAGTACACCAAATCACATTTTTATAAGCTCCTTTTTTATAGTCACCAATAACACGGATTCAAACTAATGCTGATCCTTATGAGATTCATATGTATTTATCACAAGCCAGCCATGCAATCGCTTTGACTATCTCCTTTTGTCCTTTACACGACTTTTCAGCTGTGTGCATTTGTTTATCAATCTCTTAAAAACAGCATAGCTGGTATTCAATTGCCATAGCTCGGAGGGGCCCAAATTCTCTATGCTGGTCTTCAAATATGTGGAAAAGTGATTTTTCCTCTGGTCGAACTTTATTTCCTTCCAGACAAGGTGTGCTAACAAGTCTTCGTTGGCAATTCTCAAGCGATGGCAACATCTTACAAATGCCCCTTGTCTGGACAATGTTTATTTACCAAAGGGAACTTTAATCTTACTTGAGATGGGGAAGCCAATTTCGGCAGCTGAAATACTCATTTGTACGTCCGCAACACTATCTTCTCCAATGTTGCAGCATCCTTCCCCAGCATTATTTCTCCCCTATAGGGCAAAGTGGAAATCAATTTTACCCTCATACCCTCATTAAGGCTTTTAGGGTATTGGCCCATAAGGGCCTCCGTAGGGAGTTAAACACAAAATGAAATGCTTCAGCCTTGGCAAGGATGGACTTATTCTGATCTGAGAAAGACCCTCTGGAATCAAGGTTAAACCCTGGTAGGTATATGTTAGTGATTCTTCAACTTGTAACTCATTGAAGAACCATCATCTGAGTTTTGCAATATGTCAATTACACAAGGATACCTTGGTCCTTCTCAAATTAATTTCCAATTGATTCTTATCTGAGTATTTGGCTAGCCTATTAATTAACCTTTGTAAACCAATGCGGATATTGCTTACTGGAGGTAAGTCATCTGCGTGTAGGATGTTAGACCATTCCTGTTCCCCGGGGCTTGGTGCCCGTGACTCCACTTCATCAAGGGATGCCGATAGGTCTGAAATAAACAAGTTAAACAGCATGGGATCTAGGGCACACCCTTGCAATCTTGATTTTCACACAGGTACCTGAACACAATATCTCAATTGCTCTTAGGAAGTGTGTTGGACTACCCTACCACTGTAACTTTTCCCACAGCAAATCCCTGGGTATACAGTCAAAAGCCACCTTAAAATCCACAAAGCATAGGAACAATGGCATGCCTGTGTCACTTGCTCTCTTCATTATAAGGTCCACTGCCATTAAGTTAGTGAGGGTTCCTTGCTTCTTTGTGAACCCAATTTGGTTCTTTCACAGCATTCTAGTCTTCATTGCCCATTTTGTCAGATCTTGTAGAAAAAGGGTTGAGAAAATCTTAGGGTCCATGTCCAGAAGCACTATCAACCAATAGTTACTTGAAGATGCTGCTCGCCCACATTAAAAAAAATTGGTGGATAACCGACCCCTTCCAGCTGATTGGAGTAATGCCTGTTCACAGGGTATATTTAAACATAGGTGTTAAAAAGACTGCCCAAAATGAAGCATTTTGTTTTAAAAGGGTTGTAGGGATTCTGTTAGGGCCTGGAGCACAATTAGAGCATGATGTTTCAAAACTTTATTTCACCGCTGCCCTAGTATATTCCTTAGAGCCTTCTGCTCTAATGGCCCTAGTATCTTTACCATCCTGATTTTGTTGATAACCATGTTGCCCCAGGTGAAGCAATTATCCACACTCTCTTTGTTGTGACACCGGCCTCGCTCCTGGTAGAAGCAATTATCAACACTCTCATTATAATGGGTTCTTAAAAATCCACCCACTCTTCTTTGTTTATTTTGGCATTGTTTGTGGCCCTTGGGCCCTTATCGAGATTTTACTAATCTCCAAAATCGCTGATGGTCATTATTTTTGGTTAAGTAGAGAAGTTTAGCCCTTAACCCCTCAGCCTTATCCTCCTTATGCACCCAAAGCTCTTTTTAAATCTTCTACGATCTTGGCAATGGGACATTATTAAAACATAGCTCTGTGGTGCTCGGCGCAGCTGGCGCACAGTTTTATTGATACGTGTTCTAATAACGCAAATCGATTTTGGCCACATAACATTTCTACTGGGTTTGATTCTCTTACTGCCAGTGGAATGTTTTGTGGGGGCCTAGCCGTTAGATGCTCTCAGAAAGGTTCCCACAAATTTATTGGGCCTAGCTCTCTTGCTAGGGCTGCATTCAGTATCTCTTCTCCTTCCGTTGCAAGCTCATGGATGGTAGCTGGGTTTTCACAGTAGGCTTCTGCCTACATTATCCTAGCTTGGCCTAATTACTGTCTGTTAGCGTGTAAGTAAATATTTTGTGGATGATGATCACTTTCTACTCTCTGGTCAATCCTAAAATCGCCCGCCATATTCATCAAACTAATGCTTACTAATGTATAATCCAGATAGGAGGTCATTGTTTCAGAGCACCTAGTCCAGGATAGAGGAACGTCCCTAGGAAAGTGTACATTTAACATTACCAGACCAGCTGGGCCGCAAGCTGTCAAAAGTTTCTTCCCCGGCTTATCATATCTTCTGACTTGTGGAAAACCTAAAATAGGCTGATTATATGGATAGACCCCTCTCAATGATGTTTACTTCTTGGAAAAGGTTCAGATTGAAGTCCCAGGAAAATATCAGACTCGCCATCTGGGCTTCCCCCTTCCACTCCAATAGCAAATCAACCAGCTGATCCACTATTGTTCTTTTCTCCCTTGGGTTAATATAGATATTAATCCAAACTATAGAACTAAATTGCTAGTTGTTACAATTTTTCAATGATATTGCCAGTAACCAGAGAGCTTGGTAGCTACTTAGATAGCCAGTCCCCCTTTGGCTCTTCCGTGGGCATAGATTTTGTTTTCTGGCCTATAGTATTCAGTGAATCCAATTACGGAGTGCTGGATTGTATCCAGGTCTCTTGCACAGCAATAATATCAAATTTATTGAGATCTTCACATAATTTTTCTATTTTACATCCAGGCCGTCTACAGATTGGGCTTTAACTGTCTGTATCTTAAATCCAGGATTCCACCTTATATTCTTGGGATGAACCACTCACAGTTCTCAAAAGTTAGCCCATCAGTTGACCTATCTTTTGCTTGGGGCGATTGATAGATGTGCCACTTCTCTCACTGAGACCTTTGCCAGCCTGTTGTTCATCAGCCCCAAGGCAAGGTGAATAATGATCCTCATTAAAAGGTGTAACTCTTATGCCCCATATTTTTAAAATGTCCCTGCATGACAGAACTTTTGCAGGAAAGTCTGCTGTGTTGAACATTGCCAGCATGGGTTCCGCTAATTGCTTCCGTCATGGTGCTAAAAATGTAATGGAATATATGTAATGGGACTCTACTCCCATTGAGCCTGGCTGGCCATTAATTAATTTTAGTATATTAGGAGATTTAGAACGTCGTGCCTGCCCCTACCTCTATATTCTTGAATCCACAGCAGACTTGATTTTACAACATCCTGGTCAGCTAGGGCATTAAGGTTCTCCCCCAACTGTCCCAGGTTATATTCAGTACTACAAATTTCTTTTACCATGTCCTTAGCTTCCTCTTGATATACAGATGGCTTTGTTAGCTGTGACCTCCTTTTCAGGCTTTTGGCTGTGTCGAGGTTAACGGGGGCATTAACTCTTTTCAATTTTCCCCGGTGGTCCCCTCATTTCCATTTGTTTCAGCTTGAGAAAACATAGAATGGTGGGCCGATGACGCTGCGTCCTGCAGGAGTCCTCGTTCTCCAGTGGCCTAAGCCCTTTGCATATCGGGAGCCTCAGTAGTAGGCAGCTTTTGCACTCTAATCTCTGGCAATACCTCACATATGCCCTCCTCCTGCAGATCTTTTTGTCCCTTGTGACCCATGGACCTCTACAGCAGGCACACAATGGCAGGTGGCTTTTGCATCGAGTTCCGAGTCATTACCTCATGTGTAGGCATGCAGGTAGCCTTGTTCTTAAGCCCAGATTCACATAGTTGAACCATTACAGGAGGGGGAGCCCACGTCCTGTCCTCTCTGGCATCCTGAAGTTGACTTTCGGAGGCCTCTTCCACTAGTGGGGTGCACTTTGATGTATAAACTTTACCCCTTTCTTTAGCCTCGGCTTTAAACAGTCTAGCTGGAAAACTCAGTTTCTACCCTTTCTAGCTCATTTTCTTTCCCTTTTAGACATTTTCTGGGCCACTGGGGAGGCAGTAGGGGCTTGACGGGCTCTTGATTAACTTGTTCAGATACAGTCACACCAACTTCTTGTACATTTCCCTCTGCCTGGGATGGCAGTCTCCTTTGCCCCTCTGTTACTGGAGTGACCCAAGCTCTTTCCTGTACATTCCCCAACCAACTGTCTTTGTCTTAGGTACCCACAGCACTTATACTCATAGTTTGTGCCCTTGTTGACTGATTTTGATGGTACTCGGGCTTGATTGACACGTCCTTATCTCCCGACCATCTCTTCTATCGGTTCGGGCAATCGCACAGTTATAAACCACCTCTTTGCACATACACATTGTGAAGCCATTGTCGTTCTTTGCTTGAACCCTGTTTATTAGGACATTTAACTTCTCCAATTTCCCATCAATGCCTGAGACGAAGATGGCCAATGTATTAAGCAAGTCAACTTGGATATGAATTTTATTAGCATGATCATTTAATGCCTCCACTGTGGCTTGCATTGTGTTTAATACCACACTCCAAAGACCATCGGATGACTTGTTAGAGTCCATTCTTGGCTCTAAGGTCTTTTTTTAAGAACTCAATATAGATTTTTTTTCTTGGCTATCTAGATCCACAGTAACAGTTGAGAATTCAGATTGATATTTGTGCAAGCCTCAATTGGTCACTCCTGATTGATTGGGGACGGTGGCAATAGCCTGACCAATCGTGTCCTGGTAGACAGGGAATGAGCTATACCTTAGCTCAAACTGCGAACAACTGTTTGTTGAGCCTATTACTGTGTCCTTTATTGTAGCTGAAGCAACAGTTGGAAATGACTCCGTTCTCGCAATTTGTGCGGTGACATTATGCAGCTTGAATAAATTAATCTCCGTGGCAGACAGAGGTTTTTGTTGAAATGCAGCTGCGGTAATAGTTCCTCCCCCTATCCATACCCTTATTTGCGGGCCCATGTCTCTCATGCGACTCTTCAAGGTCCAACTTTGTTGGTAGTATCTTTACTGGGTCCTCAGTTATTGCAAGTTCCTGTTTTCCCTCAACGCCCAGATCCCCAAAGTAATCTGTAATTTTTTGAGGTCTTCGGGGATTCCCCTGCTGTTATCTCTAATTCTCCACTGCCATTGGGGCCCCTGGCACAGTCATAAGCTTGTTGCACAGATTGCCTCAGGTGCCGCAATCTCCCTTTTCCTTTTCCTCTGTGCCCCATGCACACGAGACCTTGTCCTCCCAGATCTTGTTTCAAACTAAGGCAGCAGGTGGCAGTTATAACACCAACACTAATTCCCAAATCTCCGCCTCCATATCCATATCTGTTTTTATCAAATTTCCTCTGGGTCTAAGAAGCTCGTTGTCCTGCCCTTTTTTACTTTTTGAAGCTCTTTTGGGTCACAAGCACTGCCACATTGCCCTGTCTTAAGTCCTGTAAAGGTGGGGGTGGGGAGACACAAGTACGCTTTGCCTGAAATCAACTGCTGGCGCAAAAGAAATGCAGCTATGACGCCTGGTGTGTAATTACCACTTAAGGTGTCCCACTGCGAAATTCCTATTATATAAGGATATAAGGTCAGTGGTTGGTCGAATTGCTACCGGTGCTGGAGATTGGACCGCCTATTTCCAGGGCATCATGAGCCACTTGTGGTCTGCCTTCTTTACCTGCTGATGAGCCTCTGCCATTTACACAATGTGTTCCCTATTTTAATTTACCCTGAATAGGGTGGAGGCAAATCGAGCATCCAGACACCTAAGTGAAGCTGTGTGCTCTGAGGCAAGCACTGTGAAGCATACAAATACGTTTGAGTGTTGGCCATCCACCTCACCGAACAAGGTCTCAGGGGCCTGGTGCAATGCTTCAGGAGGATGAAGACTCATTCAAGTGTGCTCTCATTTAATGAGGCATATGGACATCTTGATCCATAGGGGGGATATATACCAGATTCAGTGTAGTTCAAGGATTTATTGTGAGGAGTTAGGGATGTCTGAAACTGTGTGAAGAAGGTGGGGGTCTTCTTGGTACTAGTCGATTAGGCACTGGGTAAAGAGGATAGCCTTTAGCTAGGGCTCTTTGAGCCAGAAAGATGGAAATCTGATTTGGAGTCACTTTAAATCGACCATGGATGTCTTTTGACTGACAATGGACATAGGACATAAAAATCATTTTGATTTACTACAGGTCCAAAGTCTGGGAATGCCAAGGCTTTTTTACAATTTGCATCCATTCATGGAGGTCCTCTCTTCCTGTCAATGAAGTGTAGTCTGTCCTATCTGTAATAAAGGGGCAGTAGACAATCCTGGGAACTACTGTCCTATAGCCCTACTAAACGCATGCAAAAACGTATTGGTCAAGTTTCTACTCACATTGTAAAAGCTGGCCAGCAGAAGCAGCAGTCCTTCATAGGGTTCAGGCAGGTTGTCAATGCTTTTTTTATACTACTTGCTATGCTTGTGTCTTTTTGAAGAATTACTAAAATATATTTTGCAGAGGAATTAACTTCTCTATGCTATGTATGTTAACTTCTGAAAAGGCTTTAATCATTTAGATAGGAACATCCTCAGGGACAAGCTTGCTAATCTGGGTGTTTCTCCCCATCTTTTGGTGTTAGTGATAGAACTGATTAACACAACTGGGATTTGAATCCTGCTGGGGTGTTGTAACAGATTTTGGGACATGGTGAGAGTATTGGATGGTCTCAAACAGTGTTGTACCCCTAGCCGATTATTTTCTCCCTCTATATTTTGCATCTCTCTGATGTGGTGGGCCATTGTCATTCTCTTCTGTCTAAATTGAGAGATAGGAGCTGTCAGAGCTTATGTACACTTAGTTTATTTTTATAGCCCGTCTCCAGTCGGCCTTCAGCAGTAACTTAATTAGCTTGTAAAATATGTTGCCATCAATCACTTGAAAATTTGTACTGTGAAAATTGATGTTATCCTCTCCTTCATAGCGGAGAGAAGCAAGGGGAAAATGGAGATGTTGGTTGAATGGTCTGCAATGGAGGTAGTGTGTCACAACCCACTCTTGTGCCCTCTGTACAGTGGGTCAGGTTAAAAGGGCTCATGTTAGCACTTCATAGCTTCCTGCGACACCAGGATAAACACCCCTCAGGCCGCATGGTCCCACTTCATCTATCTACTTGGCAGGCCTCTTCCCAGAGCACATTGACCCATTAGAACATTCTGGTACAATTGTATAGACATGTGTTTCTTGTTATTGGTTCCAAGTGCCATGACCTATTGACTCCACCTGCTAATGTTAATTGATTCCACCTGCTTCTGTTTATTGGTTCCAACTGCCGACTTGACCTGCTAATTTCTATTAATTGCACCTGCTTCCATTAAAGGTCAAACCCATTAGGCTAGCAAGTGTTCTCTCCCAGAGCCCTTTGGAACCTTCCTGCCTTCCTGCCTCCCATGTGAGCCACGTGCCTTTCAGGAGTCAGCCACACCTACAGAGTATTTAAACCGCACCCAAACTCAAGTTGGTGCTTGGCTTTGTTCCTGTCATGAGCAAGCATTATCTCTTGCATCAACTCCTGAGTCAACTAGATTCCTGCAATGCTGTAGCATTCCTCAGACCAAGACTCCCTGCAGCTCCTGTGATCCTGACCCTATTGGCGCTTCTATCATCTTTGCTTCCAGTGTGGCAATTCCTCTGCCTCTTAGGCCCCCGTGCTACAGTTACAGAGACTTCCTATGAATTCCAGTTTTAAGTAGGAGAGAAAAGGGTAAGTACTTGATCACAGGTTAGTGCAGAATAATCCTTACATCAAGCCTAAGACTATAAGAATGGGTTCTAAATAGAGAAAGCTTGCTTTCTGGAAATCGGACACTACCTTTGTTTCAATAGCTTTAGAGCTCTGAACTCCTTTACAGAGTGGGCGCTTTAGACTTGAATTATATCACAACTGAAATCCCCCACCAGTAATTCTTGACAAATAGTTGTAATAAGAACAAGAGAGGACTTATTGGAGCACACTATATATGTATTCAAACTTGTACAGAGAACTGAATGTAAAATGATTCTTGGGATTGGCAGAAACACCAGCCATAAATCTTGATTTGTATAAGCTATAATGCAGTACTTGTGGTGAAGCCTGTAAGTGTACAATGTTATGAATAACTATGTAATCGTTGCATGCTGATAAATGTTTGTAAACCACTCTTCTTGTTATTGCCAGTGCACTACATCCACACTAACACAAAAGGTCGAGGGAGTTTAGAACCTCTTATGTAGTGTCACAAGGCAGCAGAGCAGGACCGGTGCTGCAAGTCTTTTAGTATTTTCTTCCAACCCCGCTTCCCTCAAGGGCAGTGTGTGATTTAAGGGTTTAGGGTTCTTTGATCATGGGCTGCCCTCTGGATAAGAGGTCCAATATCACCTCCCCGGACAGAACCAGGTGAGTGAGTGGCATAGTGCATCAATTAACATATCTGGTATTGAGGCCTTCTAGCTAATTATAATAGTGCCTGCATACCCAGAAACCAAGAGGGTTACTAACATCATCCAGTAGAGGTCTGCTGGTCCTTCATGTCTTAGTTGGTTGCAGGAATAGACAATCATTTGAGAAGGTCTATGAGGCAAAAAATCCCTCCTACAGTATTGTTTGTTTCAAGTGCATGTCCTCCCAACTAGCTCTCAGGGCTCAGTACTCAGGAAAGCAAAATCTGAAAGATCTTTTACTTCTGTGCGGCAGGGAATTCCATAGAGGGCATCCTCCTAGAGTCTGGCATAGAAGGCATTGTGTTTGATGGTTTTGCTGAGATTCTAAGAACCTACTTGTTGCTTTCTGTGCTCCCTAAAGTTCCTCTCCAACATATAAAATTAAAGGGATTAAGTAGGACCAGAGGTAAAGTTTGATTTTCAAACAATTTGTTATTTATGTTTCAATATAATTAGCCCTTCTTGTGAAGATGTTTTTTGGTGTTTTCTGCTTACCTGAAAAAACTATTGAAAGTTGGGGTGACAAGAAGAGCTTTCAAATGCATTTTATCCATGGTTCTGAACTCAAGCCTCTGGGTCAAAACTGCTAGACAGGATGTAGTATTATCCTCAGCTTTTTTTGTCTTTTTGAATGTGTAATTTGTAACTGCATTTTAATTGTCTGAAGCTTTGTATTTTTAGCATCTTAATTTAATGGTGGTATTTTAATTGACTTTTGTGGTTGATAATAAACAATGTTTTAGATTCACTTTTGCTGTAGAATGATTGAGCACTACCTCGGTTTGCAGGAGTGAGTGCCACTTGTGAATTTTATAACACCTATCGAGGAACGCTACTCAGAAGGTAGAGTGAGCTACATGTGATCAACAGTAGTGCTGTCTTCATTGTTGCATCTGAACCGACCAGTATTACGCTGTCTGTCTGATGCAGTTTTGACTGGTTGGTATTCTTCTCTTGCCTTTTATCATTTATGTAGATTGCTAATAATGTTTTTTTTGCTTGAAATACATTTGTTCATTCAAGATCAAACACGTTGGTTGTATTTCCTCACCAGACTTGGTGACTTGGTTCCGACTTTGGCTTGTTGACAACAAAACCCAGATCCTGAAGCAGCACAATAGTCATGTTTAGATGGCAGATGAGCCTGGAACGGCATTCGTCCATCAGGAGAATGTAATCCAGGTATATGATCAGCCTGATTGCTTTTGTTCTGAGGACTTCCATTACCAGCCAGAGAAGTTTGGTAAAGCACCTTGGTGCTGACAATAGGCCAAACGGGAGAGACTGAAACTTCTAAATCTGGCCCCTCCAGGCAAATTGTTGGAAACAATGATGCGGAGGGAAGATAGGGATGGTGAGGTACGCATCTTGGAGGTCTAACCATTCCATCCAATCGTCCTGTAAGAGAAGGTCCCTCAAAAGTTGGATTCCCTCCATCTTGAAGTGGCAGTACATCAACCACTCTTTGAATTCCCATAAATTTATGACCGGCCTGAACCCCGTGTCCTTCATCTCTACCAAGAACAGATTTCTTTGAAAACCATTGGGGTGTAAGGTTGACTTGCGACTCACTGCCTTATGTAGTGGTTCCTCTAACTCTGAGTCGATCAGAGTTTTCCCGGGATCTGCAAAGAACAAAGGGGTTGGGCATACTAACTGAACTGTACTGGTGATCTTTAGAATTCTATGTGAAACCCTTGTACCTTCTCCAGGATCCATGGGTCCGCGGGAATCTCCGTCCACCTGTGACTGAAATGTTTTAGTCTCCCCCCTAGCCTTTGAGGGGAAGAATGGGTAATGCTTACTCTTAACTCCTCTGGGGGGCATAAGCCCTTTCTCTGTTGGCACAGGTATTTCTTCCTTTCCCTCCCCTGTTGGGGAAGCAGGTGCCCTGGTCGCTGACTTTCAAGCTGTTGTTTCTTCTTGACTTCTGTAGGGGCCTTGCTGCAGGGGCCTGCTGGAGGAGCAACTCCTTCCTCTTCTGGGCCAGGCAAAAAACTTCCCTGGGAATATCTTTTTGATAGAAGTCTTGGCCTTATCGAGTGCTGAACACTTTGCCACAAATTTGTTCAGTTGTTTCACAAACAAGTCACCGAAGAGGTTATCCTGAGCCACCGCCCCTATCTCTGAGGTCGCCAGTTCTCCTAACTTTGAGTCTATCTTTATTAACAGAGACCAATGTCGTTCAGCAGAAAGGGTGCACTTGTCGTTGCAGAGCAGGCATAAAGCCCTCTGCACCCAGGCTGCCAAAACTTTGGTAGGGACTGGAGTGCCAGTCTGTTTAGCTTGCTCAGTAAGCTCAATCATTTTCATGAGAGGGCCAAGGAAATCAAGGAGTTTATCCTGACATGCCCTCCAAGAGCAGTCAAATCATTTTTTGGGGTCCCTCATGTATTTCGATAAGAAAGTGACATCATAGGATCTATGTCCGGTGTTGCAGCCACTGGCCCCTCTAAAGAGCGCATAGGGCACTCCACGCGGATGTGGTTTCTGACATTGTTATTTAATGGTTGCCTGATTTTTCTAGCAACATATTTCACCACTTTTTGTTCCAGTAGCCACTTGGGGATCTTGGATAGTATATTCCATCCAGGTCAAACATGTCAGTGGAGCATGCCTCGCCCTCAACGGAGTGCGAGGCAGCGGAACCAGGATGCCATTGTCACCAGCAGTCATAGCCTTTGTCTGAGGAAACCTCATCATCTCTATTACCCTCCCCTTTTAAGGGGAACCTCCTTGTGGGATCCAAGTAAGGAGCTGCGACATTGCAATTTTCTCTGGGGAAGTCCTCTTCCCAGTAGGATGCACTTTTTAGTGTGCACGCACTCTTACGGTAGGTCTCTCTCAGCCAATCAAAACATTCAGGCGCCCGCGTCGCATTTCTGTGCTTTCTGCAGTCCTAAGGAAGATATACCACTGGGTCCTGCCTCTTCGTCCCCATGCCCCCCTGATCCCTCAGAAACCTGGTTTATCAATATGTCCATCTTCTTCTTCAAAGGTGCCAGGGCTATGGACAGTCACCTAAGAGAGTAACCTGTCCACCTCTTCAGGGAGACAGTGTTGAGGAGGCCATTCTTTCTCAGCTGTAAAATCTGGGGTCTATGCATGGTCCCTGAAGGCATCCATTGAGGGTAAGAACACCAGTAAAAAATACTGTCAAAGCACCCTTACAATACGTTATTCCAGGCAACCCCCTTGCACGGTGCTCAAATAGGTCCTGCTAAGGACTGAAGTGGCAATTTGTTATACTGGTCACCAGGTGGCATAAGCTCAGAACAGCTGTGAGGGCCCAGAGCTGTGAAATTCAACCGCTATAGCGAGGTCAGGTGAGGGATGTTTAGGAGGGGCAGCGAGGAGTTTCCCAGCAGGGAAAACCTCAGATGATCTGAACGCAGGTCAGGAGCCTGACGAATGTGGTGCGCGGCTCAAACAGGTCCTGGCGCACTTGACAGGCTCCTCCGGTTGCACACAACCGCACCACATAGCGACCTGCAGTGAAGCAGGAGAGTGCGCTCGGGTTGTAGCCTGCTGCGCATACCTAGCAAACACAAAGGATCACGTTAGAAGTTACTTCACAGCAAGCAAGTCGCAATAGCAACAGTCAATACTGAATTAACAACCCCACACTAAAACTACACAACCCAAGAGTCGTTAAGTAATGCAGGGACTTAACTGATGAACAGTGAAGAAAGAGGAACAGACGTCATTAAATATATATACATTGGACTGTGTTGTGATTGGTTACTGGTTCTCATGGCTACCTAATCCTCGATGTTCATAGGATATGTAGTGATCATTTTTTTTTTACTCATACTCTTTGAATCAGCTGTTAATAAAAAGTGAAGGAAAAAATGCATAATCCTCGCCACAGTCCTGACATAGAATTAATCAAGTCAACTGACAGGCTGCTTCTGTTTGAATTACACGTTTTACTAAGAATCTCAGAGATCATTCTCATACGGCTAAGAGAGATAGTGAGAATTTACAGTAAATATGCTCTCATTTTCTCTTCTTGAGCACCTTCCATAACCTCTATTGGAAAATCATGAGAAAACTGTTTTCCCTCAAGCATAATTCATGAAATCCTATGAGAAGGCTCTTTTACAGGGTTAAATCACCTCAGAATACACCACAAGTCCTAAAATTACTATGGTACATCAACAGATGATTTGAATTGTAACTAAAATATATTATCACCCTTCATATGTTATAAGTTCTCCTTTTTGTGACCCTCAAAACCTGCCATTCACTACAACGCATTTTAATAAGGTCCACGTCCCAGAGTCCTATAATGGCTGCCACAGCATGGGCACCCTGGGACATAGCAGGAGCCGGCCCTGGGGGGTGACGTTCAGTGGCTCCTCGAGGGGGCTATGTAGAAGCCCCGGGGAGGTGGTGATCCCCGGGGCTAAGGGGGTCTGAAACAAACCCCCTATAATTATTTGCAATATTACCCCCGGGAGGTGGTGGTCCCCTGGGCTGTGGGGAAGGCCGATGGACCGCCCCCATGCCAGTAATTCATTTCACCCCACAGAGGTGGTGCCCCCGCACAGAATTTGTACTTTGCCTGGGGCAGTGATGGTCCCCCGGGCTGCGGGGGTGGGGCAGTCGGACCCCTGCACTCCAATAAAAGAATGCATCTGGGACTTGGCCTACTTGGGGGCTTGAAAGAATTAAGCACAGGAGCCAATGCTTTATGTTTCAATGATTTTTTGCTGGATCTGCGATGAATTGGGGCAAACTTTTTTTTAGAAAAAAGCTTTTTAGCCCTGGGTGGGTCCCTTTTTACACAAAGTCAATGCCAGTTGAGCTTTGATGACAAGCACCCTATGTTCTCTATAGCACCAGCTAATAATAAGACTGCTTACAGGCACTAAGATTTATGGTGTTTTCTTCCCTCCTCTTACAGTTTATTTATTTATTTATTTGATCGCAACGCATCATCATATAGCAAAATATTTGTATAATATTTGTATAATGTTGCATAATATTTATATGCTGTCCCAATTACATTAAAGTTTTTTTTCTAGCATCCATGGCCACTCTTTGCACCTATTTTATGTGATTGTGTTAGAAAATCCAAAGATATGCATTATTGTGGACAAGGCTTGCATTACAGTTCTTATTTTGTAATGTTTTTACATATGTGATTACATTCCATTACACCCAAGTGTAATATTTGTACACATGGCAATAATTAATTTAAGAATGTTTTGTTCCTTTTATATTTTGTCTACAAAACATTCTTTACTTAAGGTAATTAGTTGCCTCCAAATACCATAAATACGGAAATGCTGGATTTCTTTGCTGGAATCGTTGGTGCATTTTCAATGCACATGTGTTTCTCTCGACCCATTTATCCCTCTTATTCTCCCAATTATCTTAAAGGAATCTCTGTCCAATTGCCTGTACAGTCAATTGGAGGCTAAGCTCTTGTGTTTATCTGAATGGACATTTCTCTTATTAGAGTTACATTATTATGCCCGATATTATGCACTACGCTACTTAGTTAAAATATCATGGGTTCCATAAGGTTATACACTTTTCTGAATATCATCCACCATTAACACCATCTGAACTCTTTGTTAGCGCTCTATACATTTTGTTTACTTGCAATTAGCATCTATCCTAAAGGTTTCATTGGGATGCGATTGATCTCCTTTGCATAGGTTACTAATGGTAATTTGGTTTCTGTCAGTTTTAGTTTAGGGAATTATTCCTGTCGAATCGGTTTTCTTTCATTTTGATTGTAGTAGTTAATAACTTTGACTTAGATTCTCATTTTTGTATTACTGGGGATATGTAGTACCATGTAGCAACCCTATTAGCTATACCATATTTGGTGTATGGGTCAGTGTTTTAAATATCTGTCTCTCTGTGGATTTTGATATCAGCTCCTCTTTTGTATGTTCTAAATCACGTGTCTCTTTTCTTTTTAACTAGACGTTCACATGCATTTTAGGACTTGCCTACCAGACAATGCAAGATTCCCACCTTCACCCCTTTAAAAAAAACGCTTTTGCTCTACTTTTTTTTACTTACAGCACCAACGCAGATTAGTAAATAAAAAAGGAAAAACACCTGCATCGTTTTGTGTGTGTCAACATGTATTTTGTCTCATATCGCTTTTTTCCCCTTTAGCCATGCTGCACAGCAACAGAGATGATGTAAAAAATAAAAGCACACAGGATCCAAAGGTGATACCTATTGGCTTCACAAATTATTCTATTTTGCATCATGAAATCACGATTAGGTTTGGTATATTTATAAAAATGTTTGTATTTGAGCATAAAAAAGAATTGCAATGGAATCATTTCATAGGAGATTTAATGACACACCAAACAGCCAATACAAGAAGTGAGGAAATAATACTATTGTTGCTGGAGCCACCAATATATATGTTAAAGAATCCGTAAGAACAGGCATTGTAGAAATATGTCATGAGAAACCAAGCCTAAAAATATGTAAGAATTCCCATGCGTCCAGATTTATTCGTTATGGGGCTAGTTTAATGTCTGTTTTCCCATTAGCGTTTTTCAAAATGTTTCCCTTTATAATGAGAAACATGTCACGACTGCTGCTGACATTTTGAAACACCAAAAAAGCGAAAACAACCACCTGTTGCATCAAAACTCAGTAACTCTCTCTCAGAAGAGTTCAGTCTCATCAGTCCCTTTTGACTTTGTTTCAGGCAATCTTCTGTCTAGAGTGGCACCATGGGTGAAAAACAATGGGTTTGAATGCTATGCAGAGGAACTGCCGTGATTTCCACCATTTACAAGCATTCCTCCCATCACCTTTTGCGTGTTTAATGTAACATCCTAAGTAGCCAAGGATATGCCCAGACATGGGCCCCTTGCATGCTGTGCCACAATATCCAAACTATACCTCACTATGTGGGCCTAGCAAGGACCAAACCAGTCTGGGATTCTCGTACTCAGTTCCATAGGAGATTTCTCTAGGCTGGATTGCGCCCAATTTGAGCAGGGTCGTTACAGATTTGCATATGCCTATCTCAGCCAAGAGAGACAGAGTGGGTGAACAAAAGGAAGAAATGTTACAGATATTGATTTTCTGTGATTTAGGTTATTTGAAAGGAAGCAGTCCTCTCAGGTCCTTTGTGTTTGTCTCTTTCTCTTTGTACTTAATAGACTCACTTTTTCAATGTGTACCTGTTAAACCATTGATCTATCCGCCCTCTCTCTGGTGTACTGTTACTGTTTTTTAGCATTTCCATGCTTGTTCTCTGTACCGTGCTCTGTTAACAGGGCCAGACTAAAAACCAAAACCCATCCAAGCAAATATGTCCAAACCACCTTCACTCTGCACTACGGCGGAACTTTTGTGTAATTCCAGTATTTTCTGCAAAAATATGCAGAGTTCGTTAAAATGCAGATCAGGCATTCAGTGCTAAATTTAAGCAGGAAATGTGTCCTCTCATCAGTTTTGGACATTAGGACTCATTATTCTCTTAAAAAAAAAACACAAAAAATAACACTATGGGGCATATTTAAGAGCCACTTGCGCTGCCTTAGTGCCTGTCTTTTACGCTAAGGCGTTGCTAAGGTGGTCTTTTCCCCACACCATTTTTACAAAGTCGTGCAATGCATGCATTGAGCCACTTTGTAACCCCTTGCACCACATTATGCCTGTGATGACGCTGAAATGAAGGTTTTACATTTGTTAGCGCATAAACGTAGAGTGAAATAATCATGTGTGACTTTAACCGAACTAATAAAGATTGTACGGGGACAAAATGTGCCCTCAGAGTAGTTTGCCAACATTTATAAGCGTGCTTTATATAACGTGATGTATTAGAATTGCACTAATCCGACATAATCATAAACGTGTGCTATGATTTGCTTGTTTGAAATGTTTTAGCTTAGCATAACCTTAGTGCAGGCTTCGGCCTAGTTGCCTGGTCTCACGGTTTAGATGCTCGTATTTTTCCAATGTGCTAATAAACGTGTATTTTTGCTTGAAGCTGTACTTTTCCACTGAGATCGTTCACATGCTTATCTTAAGGTTTCGTGCCAGCCTGGCATTTTTCTCTTTGCTCCAAGGTCAATCTGCAGGTGCGGACAATGGAAGCTCTGAAAGTGAGTTAATTGGTATAAAATGTTGCAACTTACGTACCCGTCTCCAAGGATAATGTATGCTTAAGTAAAAGCTTGAGAACTGTTGTTTTTGATTGGACAATTTGAAGCCAACCTATGAACCCTCCAATGGAAGACCCTACTGGATTTGAACTGTTGTCTATTTAAACCAGGTGCACGAGAAGAAAGTAGCCATTACCAGCCATTACAGCCATTATTGGACATCCCGCCATTTTGCAGGACATTGCAGCTATTATGGCCCACCTTGCTGCGACGCCATTTTGAAAGAGACTTTGATGCTTTCTCTAATCGAGAGAAAGAGACTTTAAATGATTCTTACCCTAGAGACTTTAACTTTGATTTGTCCCTTTGCATGAAGTAGTAGTTTATCTTGCCGCCGTGAGGCAATTGCCCCGTCCACCCCTGCCCCTTTGCCCCGTCCCATGCTGATCGAGAAACGGTACCTGTGAGACGAAGACTTCCTTGAATGCTGATTGAAATTGGTAAATATGAAAGGACATTGTAAAATTGCATTGTGTTTCTTTTAGGTAACCAACTGCTGATTTTTGATAAGAGCCCTAGTTAGGAGTTTTCCAAATTAATGTTGCTAAATTGTTTTTGCATGAAGTCCCACATGCCGATGCTAATTTGAGGTTAGATGAGGATTCCTTTTGTTGCACGATGCAATTTGAGACCTTGTTATGCTGACCAATGTATGCAATTAGCCCATTACAGATTATAGTTTTAGTGATTTGCATTGCTATTATCGAATGCCTTGTTATTCAAATGCTGCATAGATTGCATCTTTTCCGCCGTTATGGACAGCTATTAATGTTCATTTACGTTTATCATTTGGTGTTGAGACACATCTATATTGTGCTAGCTTTGTTAATATAGGGAAATAAATTCACTAACTTTGAATAAACTGGTGTGGTTATTCATGGCCGAAAGGTCATGGTTCGCCGAAATGTATTCTGGATTAATTGTTAAGTGTTATGTTGATCAGGGCATTGCTTATGTTCGTTATTGATTATCGATTACATCAAGTTGGTTGGTCTCGGGTGAAGAGAGTCCCACTTAGCCAAAAGATTCATCGGCCTAAAGAGCGTCCAAGATACAGGTAAATTATTAGTACGGAACGCTCTATCAGTAGATGGTAGCAGAGGACGGTTTAGACTTTTGGGACCCCACTCAAGACATACATGGTGTTGAATTAACGGTTTCGACTTTTGAGATCCCACTCGAGAAGTTGAATTAGATTTTTCTTGGGTAAAACAGATTGACAGAATGATGATGGGCTAAGTCCACCGTGACTTTCCGGGGATCTCGGAGCTTGCAAATAAAGAGAATGGAGGTGTGAGATCAGCGTTGGCGGTACTAGTGATGGTATGAGTGAAGTTAGGGTTTTGCGCTTGCACAGCTTATTGCCGCAGATTGTGTGAAAAGGTTGCGAGGATTTTAGAGAATAGCGGAGGTGCGACTCCGAGTGTAGAAGTAGGGAAGTCGTCGAACTTCTTAGAAATAGCGGAGGTGCGACTCCGAGTGTGAGAGTAGGGAAGTCGTCGAACTTCATGTGCATGTGGCGCTTCGTGCATAAAAAGGTCCACGTGGTTGTTGTTGTTGAGACGGGCCCTGCGAGGTCAAGAGACTCCGGAGTATGTTGAAAAGTGTATGAGACACTTGTTTTATGTTGTGGTCTGGTCGGTTTAGTAGGTTGATCGGGCGTGGTCAACGAGTCGGTACGTGTGTTAAGGGAGTGAAAGAAAACTTCGACTTCGGGCTTTGACAAAATTCTAAAGTGCACTAGAATAGATCACTGACAAGTTGAGAGCAGTCTGCGGGTCAGATTTGCTTGCGAACGTGGGGACCGAGAAAGATGGAATAACTGCCGAGGCTAGTGAATAATCCCTAAGGTCCTGAAGCGATTGTGTTACCCTTCCTGTAGTAAACCGACAGATCTGTTTTATTATTATTTTTTTTGGTAGCTCGCGATATATGCTAGAAGTTGTTATGAGAGGAGCTGAGTGAAGGAGGACAAGCCGCGAGGCTTTGTCAGCCGCAGTGTGTGAGTGTGACGTCACTAGGAGCCGCGCTGGGATAGGTTGGTAGCAGAGAAGGGTCGCGCACGGATTGGACGCAGTCCGTGAGGCTCGATTGGAAGGGGAAAGGCAAGCGAAGAGTATTCCGGGAATTAAAGTCACCTATTGATTACAAACTTTGTGAAATAAAAGACGAGAAAATGAAATTTTTTAAAGCATTAAGGAGTGCGATGAAGGGGGAGTCTTACATTAAAGCGAGCGTAGGAGAGGAGACGCCGCCCGAAGGTACACCAGCTTACATTGTAATGGAGGAAAAAGGGGTAGCTCCGTGCCTTTGGCTAAAGCAATGGCACAAGCTGACAGAGAAACATGGGAGCGTAGCGTTCCCGGTCCATGGGACATTCAATATAAGGATCCTAGAGAATTTGAGATTCGCGATGTACGACATGAAGGTACCTCCAAGGCCAGCACAGTTTGAGGCTCTAGCGATTTGGGAACTGATGGCTAGACAGCAACAGCAAAATAAGTTCGAGACCAGGATAAGAAAGGTAGAAAAGACACTAGCGGACGCTAGGTGGGATAATGCACAGAAGGTGTGGAGGTCAGATGTATTGCAGGGGATAAAATTGTTTCCCGCAATTACTAAGGAAGAAGAGGAGACAGGTAAGAAAGCTACCTGTAAGACAAACAGGAGGTGTTCCAAAGATAGAGAGGACGAGGAGAAGTTGAGAAGAGAAGAGGAGTTAGAAGATGAGGAGTTAATCATGCAATTGCTGAACGACCGTCCACCACCTTATGCAGAGAATGGACAAGGTCCAAGTACCAGTTCTGCCCCTCAGGCACCGGTACAGAATAATGAAACCCCGAGTTCAGGAACGCCATCGGGATCTAAGGACCCGAGTTTACTGTTCACCCCGCAGATACCGCAGGTTAGGAGAATATATCCAGATGTGCCTATACTGAAAACAGCAGAAAATTATCAGCCGCAGGTCCCAAGGTACTACAGCAGTGACAACAGTACAGGAATGATTCTAGACCCAACCGTAATAGGAGTACAGAATGGTCGCAACCCAACATTGGCACAAGCTGAATCAACCCAGTTTTTGATGCCTCAAAAGCAGATGCAGGGGGGAAACGCACATGCTCAGATGACGGGGAGTCAGATGGGCATGCCGGCAATGATGACTCATAGTGTGGGAATGAACATGTCTCAGAACATGGGGAATGGACAGAACGCAGATGCGATATCCCTACCCATTACTGTAGGTCCACCGGTACCTTTGTACATTCAGCCTAACTCAGGTATGAGCGGTCAAGGATCAATGGTGCAGAGTGGGACGGAAAGGAGATGCATACAAAACACTCCAGAGACAACTCCGATAGCGGCTCTGCCAACTGGATCTGGGTCCTTGATGGAGTTTAGTCCCATATGTGCTCAGTCAACAGTGGTGAGGTCGAGTCCCCCACTGATGATACCGCTATCATCGAACACTGAAAAGTTGCCGCAACCATCAATGGCAGTCGATGTGAATGCTACACTGATGGGGTTGAATGCGCAACAGCTGACACAGTGGTTCAACAGTCTGAATTCCACACAAAGCTCAGCCAGTGGGAAGGGAGAAGACTATCTGAATAGGGTCAGGTTGAACATGGAAGCACAAGAATTGGTGGAAGGGACTATGGGTGTGAATAGGTTAGAGTCCTACTCGGAAGAAGAGCTGAGGTATCTATGTCCCAGGATTACGAGAGAAGTGAACAAGGTACATAGAAGCTTGCAAGAAATAGCTGACAAAAACGGGGTTGATATAGACAAGACGAAACACTTGAGCAGGAGCTACAGGTTGGATTTCGGGACCACAGACTTTGAACACATGAGGTCAGCAGGCATGAAGGCGCACCTTAGAGAATTGCTGCAGAGTGCATAAGTGTGGAGGTGCTTAGACAAATGGGAAAGCAGATGGGTAAAGAGAAAGGAAAAGAGGAAAGACAGTGTTCCAGAGCTCAACGAGAAAAGACCACAGAGTAGTGATGCAGTAACCATGTTACCAATGAGGGAGACAGCAGGGGGAAAATTAATACATGTACCATGGCACAGAAGCGACATTCAGTCTTTTACGGATGATTTTCCCAAATTGAGAGAGAAACCGATTGAATGGTATCAACAGACTGATAGGTTTGTGAAGCTTGCAAAATGTCTCTGGGAAGACCTGAACACTCTCTTTGAGATTGTGGTTCCGGCAGATTTGTGGGAGGATTGCAAAAGAGCTGTAGGTTGGCCGACAAGTGAACCAGAGAGAGACAGGGATACGGGTGCACCATCACCTATGGTGATGAGCTTGTACTATAAGGTGATTGAGCATTTGAAGACGAAGGTTGCCGCGAAAAATGTGGATTGGCAGAAGATTGATCGAACTGCCCAAGAGGCTAAAGAGTCGATTCATGGTTACTATGAGAGGTTGTTGAAGGCGTTCAAGAACTACAGTGGCACGGAAACAATAGAGGCGAAGGACATGCTTCATTTCGTGTTTAGATTTGTGGAAGGGCTGAGACCAGAAATAAGTCAGATGATAAAGTCGCATTTGATTTGCTGGCAATCGAAACCGATTGATGAGGTGTTGAATTATGCGAAATATTGTAGCGACGAAATTGAAGTGAAACAGAAAAGGTTGAAGGAGAAAGTGATGATGATGCAACTTAAAGCAGCTCAGACAGGTCTGCAAGGTTTGCAAGGGTTGCAAGGGTTCCAACAGCAGGTACCGCAACAGCAGCCGCAGTTGCAGGGAAATATGATGTTTCAGCCACAGGCGAGAGGCAGAGGCAGAGGAGGTTTTGGAAATAATGGTCCGGATTTGAACACTGTTGTGACTCCGAATGGTGTGCAGGCATTGAAAAAGGTGATGCCATGTCACGTGTGCGGAATTGTCGGTCATTGGAAACGCGAGTGCCCGATGGTGGTGCAGGAAGGTGCAGGTGTTGGTCAGCAAAACAATGATGTCAATGCATTTCAGACAATGAGGGGACCGAAAATGAGAGGTCCAAACCCAAATTTTCAGACCATAAATCAGTTGCAGGGATTACAACCTATGCAGCCGCAGCAGATGCAGATGCCCCGTATGCAGATGACGCAAATGCAGCCAATGCAACAGCAGTTTCCCATGGTACCTAATCAGCAAATGCAAATACCTTTGGCACCAATGAGTCAGCAGCAAGTGATGGTTCCTCCACAGGTCTCGGGTCAGGTAATGAATACAAATGGCACCGTACAACAGTTCCCATTACACAGTGAGAGTGGAATAAACAATGTATGGGAGAGTGAAAGTTCAGGAGAGGAAGGAGATTGTGTGCTTGCAGCATCCCTGGAAGTTGATCAAAAGGGTCCGTACGTGGAGGGAAGAGTAATTGGTCATCGTGTCTTATTCTTGGTTGACACAGGAGCCACACGTTCAACTGTTAAGAGCATTGAAGTACCAAATTTGCCACTCTCAGGGAGGACAGTTCAAGTGGTGGGAGTAGCAAACAGGCACCTGACAAACCCAATCACAGATCCGGTACCAGTCAGCATTGGTAACTATCAAGGGTTACACAAATTTGTGGTATGTGACTCAAGCCCGATAGCACTGTTAGGGAGAGACCTATTGTGCAAATTGGGATGTTCGATTATGTGTTCGAACGATGGAATTAAAATTCAGACGAGCAGTGATGGGGAAGAAGAGGACAGTGTAGAGGGGGATGAGATGGAAACTGTCGATGAAGAGTATCCTCTGATTTGTCTTTTCCCGATGATAACTGAAGAAGATATTCCAGCCGAATTACAGGAAACAGTCGGAAAGGAAGTGTGGGATATGACAGGGAAAGAGGTGGGATTGATGAAAGGAGTGGAACCAGTGAAAGTGACTGTAAAGCCCAATGCAACCTTTCCCCAGACCCCACAATACCACATGGCACAAGACACCCTCATGAAAGTTGCCCAACTCATTGACGAATTTGTAAAGCAGGGAGTACTGAAAGAAGTGTTAAGCAGTCCATGTAATTCACCAATCATGGGACTAATAAAGCCGAGTGGAAAGGTCCGAATTGTACAGGATTTGAGGAAAATAAATGACATCATAGTTAAATGTTGCCCTGTAGTACCGAATCCAGCTGTGATAATGTTTCAAGTCCCTTGCGATGCCGAGTGGTTCTCAGTCATCGACTTGTCACAAGCATTCTTCTCGGTGCCTCTTCATGAGGACAGACAATTTCTCTTTTGTTTCAAATTCTTAGACAGAGTTTACAGTTGGTGTCGAATTCCTCAAGGATTTTCTGAGTCACCGTCAATATTCAATCAGATTCTAAAGAAAGACTTGGAAGCATTAGAATTGCCATTCGAGTCAACCCTAGTACAGTACATCGATGACTTACTGATTGCATCTAAGACAGAAAGTGGCTGCACAGCCGATACCATTGCTCTGTTGAACCATTTGGGAAGGAATGGACACAAGGTGTCTCCTTCGAAATTGCAGTTCTGTCAGAAGAAAGTGAAATACTTGGGTCACCAGATAGAGAAAGGGTCACGGAGAATAATGAAGGAAAGAATAACAAGTGTACTTCAAATGAGTCCACCAAAGACAAGGAGGGAGGTGAGGAAGTTCTTGGGGATGGTAAGCTACTGTCGTCAGTGGATTCCCAACTTCTCAACTCTAGCAAAGCCTTTACTGAAACTGACCCAGAAGGATGCCTTGGATCAAATTGAGCTGAAAGGAGATGAGATGGATGCTTTTATCGAATTGAAAGAATGCATGTGCAGGGCTCCAGCTTTAGGTATGCCTGATTACACAAAGCCTTTCACATTGTTTTGTCATGAACGTGATGCATGTTCTTTGTCTGTCTTGACTCAAGCCCATGGTGGCGTAAACAGACCAGTAGCGTATTTTTCAGCTACTTTGGATCCGGTCGCAGCAGCACTTCCAGGGTGTTTGCGCGCCGTAGCAGCAGTTGGTATCAGCCTCACTCAGAGTGAAGGAATAGTGATAGGACACCCAGTAACAGTCATGGTCCCTCACTCAGTTGAGATACTTTTGACCCGCTCCCGAACGCAACACATGACTGGAGCAAGACTCACAAGGTATGAAACGGTAATTCTGGGCTCACCGAACGTGCAGCTGAAAAGGTGCACTACGTTGAATCCAGCAACCTTGCTTCCTGGTGAAAATGCTGAAATTGAGAACGCTGAAGACGTCGAGCATGACTGCCTTCAGGTGACTGAATTTTGCACAAAACCTCGACCTGACATTAAGGATACTAAGCTTGATGAAAATGACCAAATTGTTTTTGTTGATGGTTTATGTCTAAGAGATGGGATGGGAATTTTGAAAGCAGGATATGCTGTATGTACTGTAACAGGTGTCTTAGAAGCGTCCTGGCTTCAAGGAGTCTATTCTGCACAAGTAGCAGAGCTTGTAGCCCTTACAAGAGCATGTCAACTGTCTGCATTGATGAAAGTCACCATTTCCACTGATAGTCAGTACGGGTTTGGAATTGTGCACGACTTTGGGCAACTATGGTCACAGAGAGGTTTCCTGACTTCTTCAGGATCCCCAGTGAAAAACGGGGAGAGAATAAGGGAATTGTTACACGCCATTCAAATGCCAGCTGAAGTTGCAGTGGTAAAGTGTAGTGCTCATACAAAAGGACAGGACTATGTTTCTCTGGGAAATGCATATGCGGATCAAGTCGCAAGATTTTGTGCCTTGAACTGTATATTACTCAGGGATGAATGGAATTCGATAAGTGAACCAGAACTCGAACCAGCTGAAGCATTTGCCTTGAAGGTCGTAGATACAATGGATGAACTAAAAGCATTACAGAATAACGTCAGGGAGGATGAAAGAGATTCCTGGATTAAGTCACAATGTATAAAGAGACCAGATGAGTTATGGGTTTCAAATGAGGGAAAATTTGTTTTGCCAAATAGTCTCTTATCGCAGCTAGCGCGGTTCTATCATGGGCAGGCTCACCTAGGGAGAGATGCCATGATAAGATTGTTCAAAACTGATTGGTTTAACCCCAGATTCCGTCAGGCTGCAGAAGCAGTTTGCCATCGGTGTGTCACTTGTCAGCAGATGAACCCAGGGAAGGGAACGGTTGTGAACGCGAGCCACATTGGCAGGGCGAGCGGCCCGTTTAGTAGGATGCAGATGGACTTCATTGAGATGCCTGTGCATGGAGGTCTGAAGTATGTGTTGGTGATTGTGTGCATTTTTAGTCACTGGATTGAAGCATACCCCACACGTAGAAATGACAGCCTTACAGTTGCAAAATTATTGTTGAGGGAGTTAATACCACGTTTCGGATTCCCGATCTCTTTAGAATCAGACAGAGGAAGTCACTTCAATAACAAGGTGATAAAGTTACTTTGCGCAGCGCTGAACATTGAGCAAAAACTGCATTGTAGCTATCGCCCAGAAGCCTCAGGACTGGTGGAGCAAATGAATGGTACACTGAAATCAAGAATGGCGAAAATATGTGCATCGACAAATTTGAAATGGCCTGACGCATTGCCTTTGGTGTTAATGTCAATGAGAAATACACCTGACAGAAAGACTGGATTGTCCCCGCACGAAATTCTCATGGGCAGGGCCATGAGACTTCCTGCAGTTCCCGCAAACGCGCTTTTGAAAATTACAGATGATATGGTGTTAGACTACTGCAAAGGTCTGGCTGACGTGGTTCGCTCTTTCTCTCACCAGGTGGAAGCAACCACCTTGCCACCGATCCAAGGTCAAGGACACACACTGAAAGCAGGTGACTGGGTCGTGGTAAAGAAGCACGTGAGGAAGTCGTGTCTGGAACCCCGTTGGAAAGGCCCTTTCCAAGTGATCCTGACAACCACTACCGCTGTGAAGTGTGCGGGAGTTCCCAACTGGATTCACGCCAGTCACACAAAGAAAGTGTTGTGTCCCACAGATGAGGAAGTTGAAGCGCTGAAACTGACAGTGCCTGATAAAACAGTGCTGAGCGCTGAGACAGAGCAAAACCGAACTGAAAGCGAACAGGCAGAAACAGGAGAGAGAGAAATATTCTCTGAGGACGAAGCAACCGACTCACTTGGGGAAGACCAAGGAGAAACCTCAGACAGCGACGAAGCAGCTGAAGGTGACAAAGAACCTGAAGCAGCTGAGGGTAGCAAAGAGCCTGAAGCAGCTGAAGGTGACAAAGAGCCTGAAGCAGCTGAAAGTGATAAAGAGCCTGACGAAAGTAACGGTGACGAAGGGCTCGAAAGAGGTGAAAAAGCAGGAGAGCCTGATCAGAGGAGGGCTTTCCCAGAAGCAGACGATACAGAAAAAGAAAAAGAGAACGTGATTGATTCCCCAGAAGGAGGGGACAAGGCAGAACAGAACGAAACTGTTCAAGCTTCCACAGAAAAGGTCGCAGGTCCATCAAGTGGACACGGTGCAAAGAGGAGACTAAGTATATCACCAATAAAACTAAGAACTAATGAAAATTTGAACGACGGAGAAAGGCCAAAAGTGAAAGAGAAAAGAAAGGAAGTGTCTGTCGTGGTACCAACCTCAAGTGAAGGAAAAGACTTGGCCAAAGAGGAAAGTACCAGTGAGGCAGAATCGAAAAGAGAAGCAAAATTGAAAAGGAAAACGATACCAAACAGGAGATATTCCGGTCCAGAATGGGCATATGTAGTCAATGACGACTGGACTGACGAATTTGTATCTCTAAGCCTCGAGAACGAAGAAGAAGAGATACCAATAGAAAAGAAAAGTTTTATGGACACTGTTGATTGAAAGGGTGATAAATGACATTGCTTGCTACAATCTAACGTGATACAACCAGCTGAGACATTGCTAAACCGGATGAGACACTTGCTAAACTGATAAAGACTGAGTTATTGCCGAATTGAGACAAATGCTGCTAACCGATAAGTGACTGGTCTCTTGAAGAAAACTGTGTGAACATTGCGCTCGTTCAGCTTTGTAACTGAATTGCTAAATAGTTTCTTTTATAGGTGCTTCTAGCTCTCTGATTCTATACAGATCATGGCTACACAAAACAGTAGAATGAAATATTGTAAATATGCGTGTATAGGCTTGATAATTGCATGTGTACTAATAATAATAGCAATAGTGTTTGCAATGCATGGAAAGGGTGAGAATGAGAAAATTGATGCTTCTACTTTTGCTCCTGTTACTGTCACTGAACTAACCGCATTGAAAAGACTAGAATTAGATGAGAGACACTTGCATGATAAGAAGGAGCTTTCGTATAATGTTTTCTATCGCTTGCTAACAGAATATGTTGAGACTATGGATGCGAAAGATTGTTATGTGTTTACACAGATACCGACATCAGTAAAGGAAGGGGTGACTTATCACCACATGCCTCTTACATACGGGATTACATGTAGTATAGTAACTTCTAGATTTTATGGTCAGACAAACATACAGTATTTTTACTCAAATTATGATGTTACCTTTGCATATGTTCCTATAATAGCGCAGCTAAGCCAGATTGCTAAAGATTGGGATGCTAAAATAATGAGGGAATTTTTCGAGCCAATGCAACCTTTTGAAACGGCTCACGCTCATAGGGAAAACCTTACCTGCTCGCTCTCTGCAGTAGAAATAAGCTTTTTAGATCGCACAGATGATAGAAGGGCACAAATGAATGCAAAATTAGAAACAGAGCTAAGTAAGAGGACTTCAGTAGATCATTATGATTTTGCCGCAATAAAAACACAAGGGAGAATAGCTTTAGATGCTTGGCATGTAGGGAAATTTTGTATATATCGAGGTGAATCTTATTATGATAACATTTTTGTAGGAGCGAGTGAGTGTAAACATACGTTTATCTTTAAGGCCAAATGGACATTCATGATGAACGGACTTGACCCTGTCATTCCAGGTGTATATTACATTTGTGGGTATAATGCCTATTATCGTCTTCCGAAAGGATGGTGGGGGAGATGTTATTTGGGTATAGTATTCCCAAAGGTTTATCAGCTGGATGACCTATCGATGATTCAAAAGACATCTGTATCCCATCGTATCCAGAAAAGAGAGACCGCAGCTGCTGTGGTAGGAGATATATTTGGAGCCATGATTCCTTCATTGGGAGTTGTGTTGAATTCCATCAAAATAAGAAAGTTGTCTACTATAGTGGATAACATGTTGACAAAGTTTTCAGGTGCTATAATCCTGATAGATGCTGAACTTGCAGCGGAAAGAGCTATGACTCTTCAAAATAGGCTTGCCTTAGACATTCTTTTAGCAAAGGATGGCGGCGTTTGCAAAATGCTTGGTGCGCGCCACTGTTGCACGTATATTCCCGACAACAGTGTGAAAATTAAAACTATGCTTGCTAATCTAACAAAAGAGAGTGCAGACTTGAAGGAATTGAAAGAACCAGGAGTGTGGGAGAAGGTTGGAAAAGGACTTGCTTCAGTGGGAAATTGGATTGGTGGAATTTGGAATGGAATATTACTAAAAATAATACAGGGAATATTAATAGTACTGATTTGTATATTTGGAATTTGGGGAATAAAAAGGGGAATAATAATGATTATGGCAAGAATTAAAAGAAGGAAGGAAGAGAAAATGATGAAAAGAATGGCAGAAGAATACAAAGCGAAAACTAGGGGAACTAAAAGGAAAAGAGAACTGACAGAATTTTAATGGAATAAAATTTGTGGGAATAATTTGTGTGATGACAAGTAGTCATCAGAGGAGGGATTGATGACGCTGAAATGAAGGTTTTACATTTGTTAGCGCATAAACGTAGAGTGAAATAATCATGTGTGACTTTAACCGAACTAATAAAGATTGTACAGGGACAAAATGTGCCCTCAGAGTAGTTTGCCAACATTTATAAGCGTGCTTTATATAACGTGATGTATTAGAATTGCACTAATCCGACATAATCATAAACGTGTGCTATGATTTGCTTGTTTGAAATGTTTTAGCTTAGCATAACCTTAGTGCGGGCTTCTGCCTAGTTGCCTGGTCTCACGGTTTAGATGCTCGTATTTTTCCAATGTGCTAATAAACGTGTATTTTTGCTTGAAGCTGTACTTTTCCACTGAGATCGTTCACATGCTTATCTTAAGGTTTCGTGCCAGCCTGGCATTTTTCTCTTTGCTCCAAGGTCAATCTGCAGGTGCGGACAATGGAAGCTCTGAAAGTGAGTTAATTGGTATAAAATGTTGCAACTTACGTACCCGTCTCCAAGGATAATGTATGCTTAAGTAAAAGCTTGAGAACTGTTGTTTTTGATTGGACAATTTGAAGCCAACCTATGAACCCTCCAATGGAAGACCCTACTGGATTTGAACTGTTGTCTATTTAAAACCAGGTGCACGAGAAGAAAGTAGCCATTACCAGCCGTTACAGCCATTATTGGACATCCCGCCATTTTGCAGGACATTGCAGCTATTATGGCCCACCTTGCTGCGACGCCATTTTGAAAGAGACTTTGATGCTTTCTCTAATCGAGAGAAAGAGACTTTAAATGATTCTTACCCTAGAGACTTTAACTTTGATTTGTCCCTTTGCATGAAGTAGTAGTTTATCTTGCCGCCGTGAGGCAATTGCCCCGCCCACCCCTGCCCCTTTGCCCCGTCCCATGCTGATCGAGAAACGGTACCTGTGAGACGAAGACTTCCTTGAATGCTGATTGAAATTGGTAAATATGAAAGGACATTGTAAAATTGCATTGTGTTTCTTTTAGGTAACCAACTGCTGATTTTTGATAAGAGCCCTAGTTAGGAGTTTTCCAAATTAATGTTGCTAAATTGTTTTTGCATGAAGTCCCACATGCCGATGCTAATTTGAGGTTAGATGAGGATTCCTTTTGTTGCACGATGCAATTTGAGACCTTGTTATGCTGACCAATGTATGCAATTAGCCCATTACAGATTATAGTTTTAGTGATTTGCATTGCTATTATCGAATGCCTTGTTATTCAAATGCTGCATAGATTGCATCTTTTCCGCCGTTATGGACAGCTATTAATGTTCATTTACGTTTATCATTTGGTGTTGAGACACATCTATATTGTGCTAGCTTTGTTAATATAGGGAAATAAATTCACTAACTTTGAATAAACTGGTGTGGTTATTCATGGCCGAAAGGTCATGGTTCGCCGAAATGTATTCTGGATTAATTGTTAAGTGTTATGTTGATCAGGGCATTGCTTATGTTCGTTATTGATTATCGATTACATCAAGTTGGTTGGTCTCGGGTGAAGAGAGTCCCACTTAGCCAAAAGATTCATCGGCCTAAAGAGCGTCCAAGATACAGGTAAATTATTAGTACGGAACGCTCTATCACCTGCACCCGGCATAATGTCTGAAAGGGGGGAGTTCCAGCGCTGGGAGGCCTGCAAAAATGGTGCAGTGAAATTTAAAAGATTTCCCTGTGCCATTTTTGAGGTAAATTTTAATGCCTGTTCAGATGAGGCGTTAAAATGACGAACCCATAGAAACCTATGGGCCTCCTTGCACTTTGCTACACTAGCATTGAAATTGCAAAGTGCCACAATAGCGTCAAAAATGTGACGCTATTGTGCTAACAACCGCCATGGTGTGCTGTATTATAAATGCGGCACAACCATGGTGTCATTAAGTGCCTGTGGGGCGGTGCAGAAAAAGTGTCGCATCAGCTCTAATGTGGCACTTTTTCATAAATATGGGCCTACGTTGCAAAAAACAGCCGCTTCACTTCTGGTCATCCAGGTTATTCCCAGGCCGTGTGCTCGAATTTTCGTTATTTTGGGCATTTCACTTACCAGGAATAACTCAAAATTCACTAAATTATGTGAGGTTACTTTGGCGTAACAGAAATTTCACACAGGCCTAATCGTGACCAGAATGGGACTGTGGGGGCATGACAGCCCAACCTGGTCTGAAAATAGCCCCTTTTCCTGCAGCTCTCAGAAAAAATGCTAAAGTGGCAGGATGGCCAGTTCGTCCTCGGTTATCTAATGGTTCTGTTCGTCCTCTGAAATTTCATCAATAAATTAATATATGTCTACATTTATGAAAGGTTAGCAAACTTCTTGTGAAGTGTCACCTATAAAAGAATATGGTACTTTTCAGCTTCAGGTCAGCGAAATAGCGAGTGACCATGTCATGTTTTGAGTGTTATTCTTCTAGGTTTTGTTTTTTGTTAGCTGGGCACTTGCGGAAAGTTTCTGCGTATCTCAGTCTTTTCTCTTTCACACCACATATCATTTCTGCGTCATTATTCAATGGACAATTTCTTTTATGTTTTGGATTTCCAAGCTTTTTGAGAACGATCATTAGAGAAGTAGCAATATTTTCTAATGTATAATTTATCAGCTGAGCCCCAAATTAATACCTGCAGAGCACTGTGTTTGACAATGTCAGAAACCTTTAAAGAATACACAGTCACTTCTATAGAGATTAAATTACCTCACCTACAAGTTATGTTTCTTTTCATAAAGCCACTTTACTCTCGTACCAAGCTGGAAATTTCTCTGTTTCTAAATGCGCCCGCTCCCATTTCGATTACAGCAATTAAGGTGATTTCACCTCTCACTTAAATTCAAAGTGAAGCATTATATGACCTTTAAAAATCAGTATGTGGACATGAGCCAATCGAACGAGCTCATTATCTTGCAAGGGACCCTCTTTTATTTCCATAACAGTGCCTATTGTGCGCTGTTGTTATATGACAATACATGTAATGGCAGTACATAGTCTTATTGTGGAGTTTTTAGTTTATATTTTTATCGCTTAACTGAAACTAGGGTACTACACAACAACACTCCAGTAGCTGAAAGAATACTTCCCTGACAAGTTTAGAGTGATTAGAACACAATTCGATAACTCTAGCAAGTTATTTTAATTTTATTAAAAAGGGACGCTTGTGCACAACTAATGGAGGGCATATTTTTATTAGGAAGCATGGTTTGTTAACTCAGTTTAACGGTCTGAAGGTAAAATGAGTTAATCAGAATCTGTCTGACATGCTTTATTTGCATATTGTGCCCTATAACGCTCACAGAAACAAAAGATTGACCTTTCTCTGAAAGAGATGGGTAGAATCTGATTGGATTATTATGGGTCTCTCAGAAGGTTTGTTTGAACTATTCTGACATGGATTTTGGTACATTGAAATGCTTTCCCCATCTGACCACGTGCATTGTGAAGGGTCTTTGACTGCAAGGATTAATTATTTGAAATTAATTTGGCGCAGCAGTGAAGTTTTTCATTTCTGCCAGTCTTGACTGTGCAAACTACAGCTGCAGCGTCACATTAAGGATTATGGGGGCCGCAGGCACGAATATTTTGGTAGCCCCTCCTTGGCACAAGTTAGGGCCAGATTTACAAGGCTGTAGCGCCACTGGAGCGTCACTTTTACTGATGCTATGGTGGCGCTATTCATTGCACCATATTTACAAGTAGGCACTACACCACTTTTTGTGGCTTAATGCCTCCTTGTAAATATGGGCCCCTCCAATGCAGTTTTCTGCGGCAGAGGGGTGTGCAATGGGTGTTGCTGTGGGCGTTTCACTGCAACAGCCATTGCTTTTGACGCTGCCCCAGATGTACAAGAAATCGTAAATCTGTGGCAGCGCCAAAAACTAACGCCAATCCAGGGGTGTCGTTAGCATGGCACAGCGAGGAGGAATACTTTCGTTCTGCAGCACACATAGAAAGATCAAAAGGCCATGAATGATTGTCTGTGTGCAGGAAGGTGTCCCTTCCTGCACATAAACAATCGCACCCCTCAGCACAGACAAGGATGCCTGTGTTGGTGCTAAGCAGCTAAATTTAGCGCCAGAGAAGGGGGAACTCAGGGGTATGGCGTATTTTTGTAAATATGGCGCATCCCTGCAGTTGAAAAAGTGGCACAGCGCTACAAATTTTGTCGCAGTGCTGCGCCACTTTTTTGTAAATCTGGGAATAGGATTTTATTGCTGATGTTCTGCTTATTCAAGCCTTATGTTGAATTATAAGATGGAGGTTGAGTTACAGAAATACGCAGAAGTGAGCTAAAGACAAAGATCCTTTTCTGGGGCAAGGCCTTGAAAGAATGGCGTCCTGCGCAATAGCCCACATTACCCATGCCTTAAAACGTCCCTAGAAGTAAGGCTTCATTGACAAGTGTGCAGATGGGGTATGCAATGTTTTTCACACTTGTTAAGCTCTTTTTTTTAAAAAATCTGTTTATTAGTTTAACACCATGTACATTTTGCTGGATATGTCTCTGCTTTTTTCGACATTTTGTCTTTACATTTAACATTTCGTTGCCATTTACATATTATGTCGGTATAGCGTTCAATATACGATTTGCTGCCAAGTAGGGCAACAGAGTTTAAAGGAAAGTGAAAACAAAGAAAACAAAAAGAAATCAAACCAGCAAGAAAAAACCCGCTTCAGAACTTAGTAGCAGGTGATGCCATATATTAATTGTTATGTTTGTGCATGTTACCTGTTTGTGTTCAGTGTTATATGAGGAAATAATCCTTCAAGGAGGAGGGAGGAGGTATGTTCAGGAAGGGGAGGAGGAGGTGCATAATTCAAAATAGTTATAGTTTTGAGGCTATTATTTGCATGTTGGCTCAACTTCACTGGTAAGTGGTGTACGGGCATGTTTGTTACTGGATTAGTTGTTTATCCAGTTCAGGGGGGTCAATTGTCATTTTTTTGCTCCAGTTGTTCTATGGTAGTGTCCCATATATCTGTACCTTTGATTTCCATACCATTATGGCATAGTGTCTGTAACACTTGTGTTTCAGCTTTGGACCAGTGTAGCATCTCTTGTGTCCAACGGTGTATGCTAGGTGTACTGGGTGATTTCCATTTTATTGCAATTAGACGCTTGAATAGAATAAACGCAAGGTCTGCGCTTCTGTGTTTTTGTTTATCTGCTCCTTTACGTGTGCGTATTCCCAATAGGCAGGACTCTGGAGTGGGGATGAGGGGTAGTCTTGACCATTTGGCTGTTGCATCGTTACTTCTTGCCATATGCGATGTAACGGTGGGCAGCTCCACGTCATGTGTAAGAAATCTACTTCTGGTGTCCCACATCTTGGACATTCCGGGTTGGATTGTAAAAACATGCGTTTGATTCTTGCTGGGGTAAGGTAGGTCTGGTGCAGATAATTGAGTTGTGTTTACCGGAAGCGGGCATTATGTGATATTTCTTTTGTATTTAGTAGTTCCATGTTCCATTGTTTTGTGTGTATGGGTGTATGTAGCACAGTCTCCCATCTATATTTTGCTTGTGTTTGGGGCTCTTCCGGGTGACCCTGTAGGGTACAGTATATCCAGGATATATCCGCTTGTGTGCCTGACCCTGTCAATAATTCATGTAGAATTGGTGCTGTAGTAGGTTCATTGCTGCCATTTCTCCATGTACTGCGCACCGCATGTTGTAATGCCCTATATGTGAGAAATTCGCCTTTACCCAGGTTGTATCTATTCGCTAATTCTTCATATGCTAAGAAATGTCCTTCTTCAAATATGTTGCCAAGTGTGTTAATCCCTTTGTCTACCCATTTGGTTAGTTTAGATCGTCGTATTGTGTTATTTAGTCCCGGGATTGCTAGTAACAGGATTTTGGGTGAATATGGTGGCTTACGTCCTGTTGTCATTACATATCGATGCCATATCCAATCTGCCATCCCCAGTAGTAGATTGTCAGTCTTCATTAGTTTGTCGTGGCTAATGAGCCAATGCATTGTGTCTGTATATCCTGTCAGTGTGCTTACCATTTGGCTTTCTGGGCCATTTGGGTTACAAGTCCAGTCCATGATCCAATGTATTTGTGCTGCTGCATAGTATAATTCTAATTGGGGTACATCCATTCCTCCTTTCTCTAATGGTAGGTATGTCTTAACTAGAGCTATTCAGCGGCGGCCTGTAGCCCATATCAAGTCTGTTAACAGGCTGGTTAGAGGCGCGAAGTAGGTCTTAGGCTGCTTAAGCGGTAGTGCTGAGAAATAATATAGAATACGTGGTAGTATGATAATTTTGGCTATGGCTACTCTTCCCCTGGGTGAGAGTGGGAGCGAGCACCAGAAGGGCATTGAGTTTCTTGTCGCCCTGATCATCCGATCTAGGTTGCCTTCTCTAAGGTCTTGTTCGCTGTGGTAGATTAGTACCCCTAAGTATTTGAAAGTGGTGTGACACCATTGCAGTTTATGTGTGGGGATTATTTCCCTATGGAGGTCTGGTATTAAATGCATCAGGAACAGGCATGACTTTGCCCAGTTTACCCGCAGTCCCGATATGTCCTCGAATGTGTCTAACAGGTGTAGTATGTCTGTTAGGGATTCCGAGCTATTATGCAGGTATATCAATGCGTCATCTGCGTATAGCGAGATGACCTTATAGGCCCCTCTGTCAGGGATGCCCCATTTTGGAGCCTCCTGTCATAGGCGCGCTGCTAATGGTTCTATTGCTATTGCAAATAATATTGGTGACAGTGGGCATCCCTGTCTGGTGCTTCTGCCTATTTCAAATTTCTCCGATATGATTTTACCTGTTTTTACTCTTGCTTTCGGGTCTGTATACAGTATTGTTATCCATTTTATGAATGTATTGCTGAAGCCCATATTTTTAAGGGAACTCAGCAGGTGTGGCCAACTCAGTGTGTCGAATGCCTTTTCTATATCTAGAGATACTGCCATCCTTGCGTAATCTAACTCTGGTGTTTCAGCTATGAGTCGCAGCAGGCATCTGATGTTTGTATGTGTACTGCGTCCAGGTATGAAACCGGATTGGTCCAGATGAATCAATGTAGACATTAATGGGAGTAATCGGTTTGCTAGTACCTTCCCTAGTAATTTGCAAACAGAATGTAATAGTGACAGTGGCCTATATGACCGGACATCTAGTGGATCATGCCCTTTCTTGAGGAGGACCACTATAGTTGCTTCGCGCTGTGACTCTGGGAGGTATCCGCTATCAAATGCTATTTGCAGCATTTCTAGATATGGTGCGATTGTTTGTTTTGCAAAGGTCTGATAGTACTCTGCTGGGAGCCCATCTCCTCATGGTGTTTTATTATGTGCCATTTGCTTTAGCGCCTGTTGGATCTCATTTAATTCAATGGGTTTTTCCAACTCTGTCAGTTGTTCTGCTGTCAATTTAGTTAGTCGAAACGTCCGGTAAAATTCACACATTTGTCGTTCGATCGGGGGAGGGTTTACTTTGTATAATGTTGCATAGTATTTTTTAAAGGTCTCATTAATTTCTATCTGTGTGTTGACTATATTGCCCTCCTCTATGCGGATGGCATTTATAGTAGAATGTTGTTGTTCGCCTTTTAGTAACCAAGACAACAACCTGCTGGATCGGTCGCCTTCGGCATGCATACGCGCTGTGTAGTGGCGGTAATCGTATTTCCGTAACCGCGCGTCAGTGTCAGCCCATTGTTTTTTCAGTTCAATCATATTGTCTGTTCCCTCTCTATTTTGCTCCATTGTATTCTCTACCACCCTCATTTCCCTCTCTATCTCACATAATTCTTTATGTAGCGTCTTACGGACTCCACCTGATGTGGCCATGCATAGGCCTCTTATCACTACCTTGTGGCTGTCCCATTCTATAGCTCGCGACGATGTTGTGTTTGTGTTCATTTTAAAGTATGAATCTATGCCCTCTGCTAGTTCCTGTCGGAAGGGGGGTCGCTTAATAGAGGTGGCTGTAGGCGCCAGGTAGGCGCGTTTGTACGTGTCTTGCCCCATTGTATCATAGATACTAAGGGGCAGTGGTCTGATATCATTTTAGCCAGGTAGGCTGCCTTGATTAGTAATGTTGTGAGCTCGTATGTGTATAGTTGCAAGTCAATGCGAGTGTGTAGTTGGTGTACTAGGGAGAAATATGAGTACTCTTTGTCCATGGGGTGTAGGTTCCGCCATACGTCATGTAATCTTCTATCTGACATCCAGTTCTGCAGTGCTTGTGAGAGTCTTCTGCTTGGGGCACCTACTAGTGGAGGGTGTGATCTATCCATGTTGGTATCTGGTGCGCAGTTGAAATCTCCTCCCCATATATTAGGGGTCAATGGGTCCCATGTTAATGCTGTATATGTGGGCTGTAGGAAGTCTATCTGTTTAGTGTTTGGCGCGTATATACCTGTGACGCTTAGTGGTTTGCCGTCCAGTTCCCCTCTTAAGTGGACATATCTACCATCTTTATCTATCTGTGTGTGTTCCACTGCATAAGGAACATCAGGAGCTATCCATATCAGTACGCCTTTTGTGTATGTCGACGTGTTGGTGCCATATATTTTTCCTGACAATTTTTGGTCAACTTATTTAAATCTTCAGTTGCTAGATGTGTCTCCTGTAATGTTGCTATGTGGATTTTATGGCGTTTGAGGTAGTTATAGATTCTATTGCATTTATTTATACTAGCCATCCCCCTAACTTTCCAGGTTAATATATTGTATGTAGCCATAGTGTTAGTTTTATGTCACTAGATAATTGCATCACAATAATTATGAATCTTTTAAAGTTTAGTGTCTCCTCTCTGAATCCCCTCCCCCCTGTGCCTATCAACTGTGGCAACAATTGGAATATACATGCTGGCATATTATCGTTAACAAAAAACAAAACTTAAACCATACTGAACTGTGTGGCACAACCGGTGCAGTGTTAACATTTCTGAATTTCAAGTCCATACGGTGACCCCGCTGGGTGTAGAGACGTGGTCAACGAGAGGGTCCCGGGCCAGCTATCGACCGTGGCCCACGTGAATGGTTTCGTGCCTCTGCTCGTCACGATCGTCCAGGTTTCTAGTTTTTCCCTGCGCTTGGGGTTAGTTCATACGTGTCAGCTTTTCTCGGTATCCGACTGCTGTACGCATTCGCTGATGAATATGTTCTGTCCTGTATGTGTTGGTTTATATATTGTTTCTGATCTACTCCGGATCGATTATGCTTGCCATTATTTGGTATGTCGCTTGCACATTTAGTGCCCTGGTTTGTCTTGTTTATTTGTGCGATTTTATATGTCATCTGCTGTGCGTGGGGTCAGGGCAGGACCAGGCATGAGTGGTGAAGAAGGGGGACTCAGGTAGTCTCGTGAGGAGTTTGAGTCCGAATCTCTGTTTCCAGTTCTGGGTGTTGGTTGTGTGGATGTGAGTGTAGTTGCCACCTTAAGGACCTGTGCCTGTGCGTCTGCTGCTTGCGATCTTGTTGGCCTGGCTTGAGTCCTGTTGGTGGTTTTCCTTTTCCTTCTGGGACGCTGTTCCAGCCACTCGCTACATCCGTCCGGCTCCGTTACTGGATCCACCAGTCCCTTGGCGTGGAGCCATGTCCACGTGTCTTCTGCTGATGGAAAGAAGAAAGTCCTGTCACCGTCTATTACTCTCAGCCTGGCCGGAAAGAGGAGGGAGTAGGCAATATTTTTGTCGCTGAGGATTTGCTTCACTCTGGTGAAGGTGGCACGTTTGCGTTGGACCTCCATTGTGTAATCGGGGTACGCTGTTATCTCGGCGTTCTCCATTCGTATCGGATTTTTGTTACGAAAGCTTTGCAGTACTTGATCACGGTCCCTAAAGTTTAAGAACCTTGCTATCAGCGGGCAGGGCGCCTAGCCGGGGCGGTCCGCCTGGGACTCTGTGTGCGCGTTCTATCGTTAATGTTTGTGCAGTGGTTTGAGGTAGTACTGTGTCTTTAAGACATTGCTCTAAATAGTGTTCAGCGTTCTGAAGCTCTATTCGCTCCGGGACCCCATAAACCTTACATTGTTCCTTCGCGAACGGCTTTCAGCATCCTCCGCTCTGCGTTGTAGTGATGTTATGTCATTTTCCATACGTTGGATCTGAGCTTTCATCTCAGCTATTGCTGGTTGGGCCGATTCTAATGCCATCTCAGTGGTGGCGACTCTTTCAGCCAGTTTCCATTGATCGGTGCGGAGTAGGTTGACTTCCAGTACCACTGAGTCTATTTTTCCCTCTAATGAGGTCTTCGTGTCTAGTACCGCCTGTAGCACTTTGGTGAATTGTGCGGAGTGAGCAGCCAGAGTTTCAGACATCCTTCGCAAAGCATCCGTTTGAGTGTCCATTTCTCCTTCAAGGGGGGTTGTCTCAGTCTCTGTGTTGGGGTGTGTCTTAGGAAGTTTTGAAGATTTTTGCCCACGTTTGTACTTGTCGTGATAACGTTGTTTATTGTATGAGGCAGTATTTATCCTGGTGTCCTGTATTGTTTTGATTTTTGTAATATAATTTGCCGTTTGCTTCAAATTCTCCTTTTTTTTTTTTTTTCGCTCTGCCTCCTTTGTTTGATGTAGTCGTTCAAATGGAGGCTGGGGCCTTATGTGAACATGATTCGCTGCTGGCTCCTATGTAGAGTTTATTCATTAAGTTCTTTTAACAGTTCTCAACCACTTTCCTTCTGTTACACTGCCTATTTCTTCTTTTGTTGTTGTTGCCTCTGTTCTATACTTTTTATTTTGTATTTGGGGGGGGGCGCCGTCCCGCTTCTTCTCCCCAGAGTGCGGCGCGGGCCTCCGGGGGTCTAGTGTTGCCCGCATTGTCGGGCCAGACGGGTCAAGGTGAGGCCTCTCCCCCTCCGCCCGGGCTCACTCGCAGGGCCGTTTCTCGTCGTCAGGCGCTTTGGAGACAAGCCCGTCCTGCTTGTGGGGTCCCGGCCGGATCGGGACCCGGTCTGCACTTCAGCGCGCGTCCCTCGTCCACGTAGGGGGGCCTCCGCCATTACATTTTATCCCCTTCAGGGGAGAAACCGCTTCCGCTCTCGGACGGGGAGCGCTGGTCCCTCTCGCTCCCTCTGCGGGCCGGCGCAGCTCTTCCGGCGTTCAGCACCGCCTCTGTATCTAGGCCGGTCCAGGCGCAGGCAAGGCCCCTCCTCGTTCCTCCGATGCTCATCTGAAGCCGATCTCCCAGTTTTGCAGCGCCGAACGCTGCTACAGGCTTGCTGCGTCCCCGCGCAGCCTTTTTAAGCTGCTGACGGCTGCAGGGACATTTTAAATTTGCCAATTAGTGGTGGGCCGTGAGCGGAGCTCAAATCACACGTCCACTCTGGCCGCCATGTTGACCACGCACCCCCACACTTGTTAAGCTCTAATACCAATGGGTTCGGAATGTATCAGGTGTGTTAAATATTGCCTATTACAATTTGAGCCTTAAAAAATGGGACACAACTAGTGAGCATTCATAGTTAAAAGTAGTTTGTGTTAGGAGACGTTTGTTTAGATCTGATTTAATAAGATATGGAATACACAACCAAGATGGTTGTTGAAAAAATCAAAAGGTGAAAATGTAACTGTGAAAATCACTTGATCTCAGCCCGCCCGATGGCAAAAGCATTCCACAAACTTGAGAATGTCACTGACAGTTAAAGGCTATTACATTGGTGGAGAGTCAATTGTGGTTCTATAGTGGGAAGCACTTGGCAGTAAATTGACGGCCTTCCATAGACAAGTACATAAAAATTGCAACTGACAAAAGAATGCTGTTCGTTGACCCAAATCCTCTTCCAAAAAATACTCACTAATTAGGTTTGTCAAACGAGTTAAAAATATACCTAAAACACATACTTAATTCCAGAATGAGCACTTAAATGTCACACAATATTTCAGTGGTAGAGCGATCAGGCCATGTTTTTGAAATCCATGATTAGGCAAGGGCTGCAATGTGCAGAAACTGGAATTTTCACACCATTCAGGCTGACAAAGACTCGTAGGCTTCAATTAAATTAAAAAAAATTATTAACAGCCCCTGCACAAGTCCAAATGGGTTAGTGCTAACCAGATGCAATAATTATCAGCAAAAATAGACCTTGCATGCCACAGATAAATTGTAACTTGGGGAAAGGCTGGCTTAATAGTGTGATACTACAATGTATCTCTTCTTCCCTACTCCATGGTTTAGTTACACTGACATGGTGAGAGGTGGGTCAAGCCATAAGATCATTTCAAGAATCCAGCCAGTGCCCTACACAGGTGAAATGAAGTGTCATAGTGGGGACCAAAAGAGGTCCTGCCTGGCCAAAATGTTCATACAGATGCTAGATTGTTACAGTCAAGTAAGCCCTTCTGTCAGGGCTGAAACCCCATATATTTTAAATTCATTTCTAACAAACTGTAATATTTTTAAAGGTCCTAATTCCATAATGTAAGAAATTGGGTTGTTGGTTGACTGAAGTGTGAGCCACGGTGAAGCAGCAACCACAATTCTTTGTAAAGGATTTGTGCAACACTTCAAACGGCAAAATAGTGAAAACACCACACAAAAAGGATCCCACACCAGGTTAAAAAATAGAACTTAATTTAAAACATTAGCCCAAAATGACAAAAACCCATTACGTAGAACTTGAATTATGATGTTTTTAAAGAATAAATTGTAAGATAGTGCTTAGAAGCTAGAAGGAACAACCGGGGATATCTGGTCATGCTGGACCGGGACAAAGTCAAAAGTTCAGGCCAACCACAATGGAGCACAGGCTGGCTACAAGGACCCAATTAGGCCCACTAAACCAAAGTACCTTAAATCCTAGTTGCAGAGTGTTGCAAGAATTTGATGCAAAGATGTGTCACACAGTTGATGTGATATGTTTGTTCCAAGATGCAGCAAGGCTGAGATGCAAGGTCCTGTTGCATTGAGAATCCCATTGACAGGGCTTCGAAGCAAAGGCCAGTGCAGGGATGCTTTGTGCAGATGAGGCGATGCGTCAGTTCCGATAAACCCTGAGGCTGTGATGCAGAGCTGTAGCATCATCATCGAGGCTGCCATCAATGAGGGATGCGAGGATGTGAGGAGCTTGCACCGGGGAAAGTGTTGAACAGTGGGAGTTCTAAAGGTGATGTGTCACTCCCAAGATGTGGAGTGTAGTGGCGATGCGAGTCAACAATACGTCAGTTCTGCTTCACATAGCAGCGGCTATACCTCAATTCTTCTGCTGCAGCAGAGGATGCATCTGTTCCACACAAGCAAACACCCGAGGCCCAGTTCTAAGGGTCCAGGACTGGGGTGGCACCACTTGGGAGGGTAGACTCACAGATGGCAGAGTCCAGGTACAGGGGGATAGTGGCTTTATGTTCCTGAGAATTCAGATAAGGAAGACAGCCAACTACCCGTTGGAGTCACTGTGGGTTCTGGGCTGGAGACATGCAGATACAGTACATTTTCACTCCCAGACAGTATGTAAGAGGGCAGGAGGAAGCAGGTCAGCACAGAAAAGCAGGTGTCCAGCAGAGTGACAGTCCTTTAGCATCCCAGCAGTCTTTCTTCCTGGCAGAGTATCCTCAGGTCCAGAAATGTACTTATGTGGTGTGTCAGAGGTCCAGTACTTATACTCAGTTGGGCCATTGAAGTGGGGGAGACGTCAAAGGCATAGCTTTGAAGTTCATAGAGTACCTGGTCTTCCTACCCTGGCTCCAGACTCACTACAAGGGGTTATGCTGTCTTTTGTGTGCACAGCCTATTCAGGTGTAAGTGAGGCCTTGCCCTGCCACTCTCTCCCATCTTGCCCATGATGGCCCATCAAGCCTCATCAGGTCACACCTAAGCTCCCATTTTGGGTGGCTGTCTAGGGGGAATACACAAAGCCTATCTGTCACCCCACCCCAGACATGTGAGCAGAGACAGACAGCAAGCACCAAATGGGTAAAGTAAGAAAATGCTATATTTCTACAAGTGGCATTTTCAGAATTGCAATTTAAAATTCAACTTCATCATAAACTGTCATTTTAAATTGTGATTCCAGAGATACCAAACTTGGAAAATCTATTTCTTCCTGTTAGAAATGGGGTTTCCGGTTAGCTAGGGTAGGCACCTAAGCCAGGCAGAAACTACCCACTCTATTCAAGGCAAGGGACTTGCATGTCCAAGATGACTCCTGCTCACCCCCTTGGAAGCTTGGCACAAACAGTCAGGCCTATCCCAGAGGCAATGTGTAAAGTGTTTGCACAACACACACAATACACGTGATGCACAATCCTCACCACAAAGGAAACACAACACAAGGTTATATAAAAATAAACTGTATTGTACACATCATTAGACCAAACATAACATGTCAGTAATACCCTGCTACCTAAGCAGTTGTCAGAATGTTACACAATACTGTTACCCTGCAGAAATCAGCAGTAGTCACACATAACACACAGGCTACTTATTATTCTGCAACATAAGCAGTAGTCAGGAAAACATTACTAGAGAGATGCACTTGTCATGAAAGTATCATAAATGCCCATACCAGGAACATTAGAAAACAAATTGCAAGTCATTAAAATATATCAGCATAGCATGCCCATAAAAGGAACACTAGCAAGCATATCACACATCATAAAAGAAACAACCAGCCACCCGCATTCACTCAGAGCGGCTACTTACTTTGGTGGCACCTCCGTGAGCCACTCTGCTTCTTCTATACCATGTCTGGACCCCTCCAAGGCTCGGTGACATGCAACCCCGCACTCCCTCTAGGCCGGCTCCAGATTCCAGCACCTCTTTCTGCCAGAACAGCCCGATGGCTAGAAGCCTCTTCTGCCCTTCGCAGGCGAACACCACAAGCCCAGCGCACATGATTCCTCTGATCTCTTTGCCCAGGTCGTGGCAGTGAAGCGACCCAAAAGTGGATACTTATGGTGCCCCAGGGGCATTCCTCAGAGCGTGCTATGCCCTGGGGGAACCGAGAGAAGCGCGCTCACTCCAATCTTCCTTTCTTCATGCCCCAGCAGCACAACACAGTGTGATTCACTTGCACTTGGAGCAAATAGCCAGCCCGGGCTGCGGCGGTGAAATTCCTTCACCGTAAAAGTGCAGGGAGCAGTACAGATAAAGCGCTCCTTGAGGTGCTAATTAATTAAAAGAAAAGGTGATCACCAGGCACTAGGCCCCTCAGAAAGGAGAGCAAGAGCAGCCCACCTCACAGGCTGCAGCAGGTAATGGCAGGGGTCAGGGGCCACCGCACTGAGCCCCTGAGGGACACACCAGAAGGAGCACAGCCCAGCAGCAGGCCAGCACAAAGGGGATGTAGACAGTGGCAGTTCCTCCAAGTGACCAATCAGGTCACAGGTCAGCACAGCAGCAGCAGTCCAAGGCAGTTCTGGGTGAGTCTCTCCAGCATTCTGTGTCCGGTTACAAGCATTTTTAAAGTCCAGAGTGTCTCTAAATTGTGGGCAAATATCCCCTTTACTTATACTCAGTTTTCCAAAGGTTTAACAAAGAGGGGGAGAGGAGGTTCCAACCAGTTACAGCTGGTTCTGGGAGTGCCCTCTCTCTACTTCAGCACAGTCTCCAAACTTCAGTTGGAGGTAAATGAGCCTTTTGTGTGACAGATGCAATTGTGCCCCGCCTCCCCTGCTCTCAGCCCAGGAAGACCATTCAAAATGCGGATGTACCTCTGTCACACCTCCACCCTCCCTGTGTACAGGCTATCTGAAAAGTATGCACAAAGCCCAACTGTCACTCTGCCCAGATGTGGATTGATGTCAAGCTCCAAAACACCAGAGTCATAAGCACAGAGAAATGCTCACTTTCTAGAATTGGCATTTCTGTAATGATAAAAAAACATCCACCTACAACAGTAAGCAGCATTTCCTACTACCATTACAACCATACCAAACAATCCTATGCTACCCCTCATAAATCAGACAATACCCCTACACATAAGTCTGGCCATTTCCAATACAATCCTATGAGAAGGCAGCACTCACAGCAGTGAGAAGCCAAATAGGTTGTTTGTCACTACCAGGATAGGCCACGCAACCAGGCACATGTCCTGCCTTCTACATACAGAGCACCCAGCCCATAGGGCTAGCTAGGGCCTACCTTATGAGTGACTTACAGGTAGTAAAAGGGGAGTTCTGGGCCTGGTAAGTAAATTTAGATGCCAGGTCCCTGTGGCAGAAAACTGTGCACGCAGGCCCTGCGCTAGCAGACCTGAGACAGGTTTGAAAGGCCACTTCAGTGGGTGGCACAAGCAGCACTGCAGGCCCACTAGTAGCATTTAAATTACAGGCCCTGGGTATAGGGATACCACTGTACAAGGGGCTTACAGGTAAATTAAATGTGCCAATTAGGTATAAGTCAATCATACCAACTTTTAGAAGGAGAGCTCCTGCACTTTAGCACTGATCAGCAGTGGTCAAGTGCTCAGAGTCCTAGAGCCAATAGCAAGAGGTCAGAAAAAATAGGAAGAAGGAGGCAAAATGTTTGGGGATGAACCTACAAAAAGAGCCAGGTCCAACACTTCCCAACTGAAAGTTATACTTATATAAGCTTATAAGGTAACTCCAATATTATCCTATGTGAGTGATAGGCCTTGAATTACTGTAAAAAGGAATTTAAGAATTTTTCACTTCCAGGAATTTAAATCTTAAAAGTATATCTCCAACCTTTTAAATACACTGCACCCTGCCCTTGGGGATATCTATTGCCTACCTTAGGGGTGACATATGTATTTAAAAGGAAGGTTTACTTTGCCAAGTTGGCATAACAGTTTAAACTGCACACAAAGGCTCTGCGATGACAGGCCTGGAACATTTTTAAAGGGCTTCTTAAGTGGGTGGCACAATCATTTGCTGCAGGACCACTAGTAGTATTTAATTTACAGAGCATGGTCCCTAATTTACTAGGGACATATATGTAAATTAAATATGCCAGTTGGGGACATGCCAATGTTGCCTGGTTTTAGGGAAAGAGCACAAGCACTTTAGTACTGGTCAGCGGTGGTTGAATGCTCAGAATCCCAGGGCCAGCAAATGAAGTCAGCAAAAACAGGAGACCTGAAGGCAAAAGAATAGGGGGAACCATGCCAAGGATGCCAGATTTATCACATAGTTTTTCCGTTTCCAGGAGCTGTCCATATAAGGTGTTACTATTAACCAGAGTAATACTGCTATGCCTGAAAAAAGGAGAAATACAAATTTTGGCTTGCTGGGATTCAGATCTGAGACCTCCAGAACACACTGGATTCCAGTAGGAAGCACAGACTGTATGCAATAAAGTAGACTACAAAAAAGGACCATTTAAAAGTGAAGAGTTAAAACACTGCTTGTAAACATGTTGTGCTTCACATATATTTTTATGGAATTTAAAAGATTGGGGGAGATAAAAAGTTGTTTTTTTTCCCAATTAAATTTGTGAATTTTGCATAGAAGCATGTGATCAGACCTCTATAATAAGACCCTAACGCACCTCCTTAACTCTGACCCTTTATTTCATATACCATGTTGTGTTTGCCATTTTAAGGCAGGTATTCCCTGTACTGCCATGCGTTCCGCGTGCCACAATATACAGTACCTTCTTACTATTTCACTTACACCTTCCATTACTCAAACCTATTCTCTTAACCTAATCTAACCATAAACCCACCACTTACCAAAGCTGATATCCCTTACACCGTATCGTACTTTAACCCTTACCTTTAAATTTAACTAAAGTTAACTCTAATCGTCACATAATTCCAGCCCCACCCCATGCATTCTCTCAAAAGTTGTTCGACGTTTTGAAATTTTCTGCCTTTTGTAACCACCTCTTTCACTTTTCTCTTCAGTCTCTACTTCTTTTCATTCTCCTTTTTATGGGCGAGCGCAAAGCGCTCCATCCCATGCTGTAATCTCTCTTTGGGCTTCTAACCACACCCATGTCACGTCAGTCACTTTAATTGGTTCCTGAGCTTGCCTTTTAAATCCGCTTGCTTTTATTTGTGAAAGGCAAGCATACGTCATGCCTTTTCCGGTGTTTAGCCCACCTCCACAGCCCTGGTAAACTACTGAAACCATTCGAGGCTTGATGTTTTCACCATGGTTTCCGGACTACTTTATCTTTTTATTTTCCACGCAGCGCGATCACGCTGGGGTTTACACAGCGCAATGGTGCTTGGTTTTTCCTTTTTCAATTTCAGCGCGATCGCGCTGCATTTTACATAGTGCGATCGCGCTGTGTTTTTTTTTCTTGTTTATAATGTTGCTAGTGAAACGACATTGCTGCCTTGTTTTATACATTTTTTGTTGTGGTTTGGAGAGCTGTAGGTGAAGCTCTGCCTCGTTTATGCTGACTCATTCTCCGCCATACTTAGGAGAGTGTCTGGGGACTGAAGCAGAAAACCTCCAGGTGCACGCCTGGATTTTACATTGTCTGTGCTTCAAACTGTTATTGTAGTTTGAAAAACTGGGACTTTCAATGCGATTTATCGCTTATTTTAAAAGAATAGGAGTCCACGCAAAAACGGAATGCCTTCTTCTCACCGAGGTTTTCAAGTTGTACTTTCACGTTCACTGTTAACAAATACATTGCGAAGGAAATTTGAACAAAACAGACACGCCTTTGTACTGTTAATGACAGTGGAAAACTAGCAAGAGATGGAGCAGCATCCTAGTAAACCGATTAGGTGGATTTGTTTTAAATATTTTTTATTGTACTTTTTACGTTAGAAGGTTTGGGTACTTGGGCTCTTTAAGAGAATGATTCCTGCGTATTAGTTGCTGTATGTACATTGTGTGATATGTCTTAATGCACAAATAAGCCACATACGGTGACATTGATGGCCAATGGTGCTGGTAGCTCAAATTTGACAGCCTGAGACCGGAGTCAGAAGCCTTTCTCCAAGTCATGAAGATTAATATACATTGACCCTTGACGGCACACCTATCCTTATGGGATAATCTACTTCCAATATTGCCTCAGCTTTCACAGGGCCCAGTTATGTTCCTCTTATGCAGATATCCCTTGTGCCAAAGCTTGTAAAACGCAATTACCTCAGAGATCCACGAATTGCACAAGTTAAAGCCACAGGGAACCAACTACCACGGAGCACAGGATGCACGAGCCCGGCTCAGAATGAGTGGGAATGTCACCATGTTAGTGGCTGAGTCATGGTGCAGGGGCTGTCTGGATTAGGGTGCAGGCCACAACAACTGCAGGGGACACCAAGTACTACTAAAGAGAGACAATTGGGAATTTCCTTTAGCCAGCATTTCAAGTAAGAGATTTGCAGCAGAAAGTTGGCCACTCTAAGACTCGTTAACTTTCTGGGTAGACATGGGTGAGCAGTCACCACCTAGTTCAAGAAATATTGTGTTGGGTGAGTCTAAATGCAGTACAATACAATTCTCGAAGTTGCAAGAAAGATTTGAATATCCAGCCAGAGTTGTGTGATAACAAAACACTTTAACAATGTACATTTGCAATTTGGATTTCAGGTTCTAACATAGAAATCCCCCAAACCACAATGCAATATGCACTAAATGCACTGATAAGGAATATAGCAATGAAAACAAGGCTAAGAGTATGTGAACAAGCACAAGTGATGCATCGAGAACCATTTTTATCACTTTACATCAGGAATGCTATGCATTGAGTGACGGAGTAGGGGGTGCAGTAACATTCGACTGTTTCAAACATGTACAAAACAGTAGGGATGCACGAATAACACGTGCATTGATTAAAAAACGAAAGCAATGGAGCTGATCTGTTGTCTTTTTAGGGTCAAGCGTGCAAGCACTCTGGCCGGTTGTAATCTCTCTGTGGGCTTTTCACCACGCCCACTCTTGCTATTTATTCTTTGTTGTGCTTGTCTTACATGCTTCATTTTTATTGGTGCATTTTGTGAAATGTCCCTCCTTTGTGTTCTGAGTTCTCTCCCAGGAGATTTCACTAAGTGAACAGTTTTGTTGGCCATCACACTACGTCACGCGTCCTCATGTTACTGCGTCTGATGGCCCCTCCTCAGGTTTTGGTTTGCTTTTCATCTCCGCTGAAATCCTTTCTAGACATTCACGCAGGGAGCCAATAATTCTCGCGCTCACGCTCATGGCAGTCGTGGCACTTTAAATTGACTTGCTTCTGCCAACTGTTTTACTTTTACTTTTCAATTTACGTGGCAAGAAAAAGTCCAGTTAAAAATGTACAACTCTAATAGCTCTAACTCGAGCAAACGTGAGACCCATTGCATTGCAAATGCCTGTTTATACTTTGCTATTGAAAACCGTTTGCAACTTGCTAATAAAAAACTCCAGTGCAGGTTCTGTCATCAGACTGTTATGTTATCAATTTGATTACAATGCAAATGCCGATACACGGATATAATGCAAAAACACCTCTACCATGCTGGTATACAAGTTAGTGGCGGATACTGGCATGCCAATTGCGCTTTATAGAAAGGCACATTTTACATCAGTTAGTTAGTTATGACTGACAAGCCAGCTTCTACATTTACGCCGACTTTGAAATGTACCAGTGCTGTGCCAGCATCCACTGTTTTAAGTGTATATTGTGGCATGTCTGTGGTACTTTACGTGCTGGGCTGAAAAGTAATGTTTATCCTCTATTATATGATTTTACATTTGCTAATCCAGCAAAGTACGTAAAGTGCCGATTCCATGCAAGAATATCTATTTTAAATGTGGAGATTGGCATGGCTAAGACCGTTCACTTTCTTTGAGTAAACACGACATGTTCTCTCCAATATCTAAAGCACAACAGCTGTTTCAGAATCCGCATTTAACTCCAGTAGGTAAAGCGCACATCCATATCACTGTGATGCCCAGGCCATGCTTCTGTGCCAGGCGGTGCGCAGATAGGATGTGTTGGGCTTCACCGGACCCGCTTGCAGTGCTGCCGTGCTCTTTACCCAGCCCCATGCTGTGCTGCACTCACCCAGCACCGGAAGTGCTAGCATCTGACATGCCCCAGGACTTCCTGTTCTGTTCTCGTAGGTTGACTCGCCTTCACCTACACCTATCTGTAAGTGGCTGCCTCTTCCATAAAGGTCACCTGTTTCATCATTAGACCATCTGCAAGACCAGCATCACTGAAACGATGCAGCTGCAGGCTGAACGGTGCACTTTTACAGGCACTGGTATGACATACGATCTGTCTTGCATGCGTCTTAGGAAGAACATGAGTGTGCTACATGCCTATGGTCAGTGGTACACACTGTTATGGGGGATTTGCCACGATTACAGTAGCTACTACGTAAAATAAACGTTTTGTGTTTTAAAGCACTTCCGGGGGCGGTTAGGCTGATGAGGCCTGGGATGCGCTGTACACGTTGCAGTAGAACTGACCTGATGAAATGCCAGCATCATTTCAAGCTTCGCTAAAGAAACCTGCTACCTCCTGATGGAAAAGGGAAATCACCTAGAAACACATGTTTAGGAATGGACAGGAATACCAGCAGTGGCTGCACCATCTGATGGTGAGCTTCCCTTTATTCGTGAGTTAATGAAATTATCATGGGTGACATTTACCAGAATGCATTGGAGAACTGCTAAAATGCCAGCAGTGGGCTCCCTCCGCATCTCTGTGATTATGTGAGTGACTGCCAAAGTAAACTAACTGAAAGTGCCAATGCTAATGTTAATTGAGAAGCAATAATCAGTTAGACCCAACATGATCTCGTATCTTAAAACTATTGGTGGATTAAAGTATATAGAGGTATCTCTGTATCATTTCTTGAGTCATTTGTAGAATGTGTGGCAGTCTAATGTGTCCCAACTTTCCCACAGGCATCTCTGGAATGCATGTAAAGACAGGGAGTTAAGTTCACAGAGGGCCTTATTTAGAATTTGGTGGATGGGATACTTCATCAAAATATGGTGAATATCACATGTATAACAAGTGCCAGAGTATACAGCGGACAGGGCATTCTTCATGTTTGTGATGGAGTAGTCTGTTGTCAAACTTTAAATAAGGCCCTAGGACATGAAGTAGACAATATACTTAAACGTATGATGTGCCATTCTTGCTTATTATGCATAACTTGGTTGAAATTGATGTCTCACTGTCAATACTTCACATTCTGCAATAGATTGCTATTTCTTTGGCGATCTTGATCAATGACAGTGACGTTGACTTACACACATAACATGATAACTAGACAGCCTATAAGTAAAGGAATCGTGATTGTATTAGTGTAACATCATGCCCTTCTTACCTGGTCATGCCTCTACCTTTTGCTAGAATTTATTGCTGGTGTATGCCAAGGTCGGAGTTACATCTGTCTGTGGCAGGGAATGCCCCTTTGCAGCTTGAGTTGATGTTGGATGCATACCCAAGGCTATTCCATCTCCGAAGTTGATTTTCACTTTGGCAAAGCTGAATCTTCCATTGAAAATCACTTTGTTACATTAAAATACTTTATAATGCACATCATCAGTTTGGGAAATGCTTGAACCATGGTTTAAGGATGCCAAATAATACAAATTTAAAAATCCAATCTGATGGTAAAGGTGGATTTTAAACTACTAATTTAAAAATGAAACTCCTAGAAAGTTATCATTTTCCTGCCTAAAGCCTCTGGCAGCCATTTCATAGTTAATCCCCAACTGTCACCTGGCAGCCAGCTGGGAGGTGTGAATGGCTCCCAAGAATGGGAACAGAAGGGCCTTGACTGGAAGGAGATGTGACTTCCTCCTGACAGGATGGCCTGGGGGAAGTGCCCATCAACCGCCAAAGCTTCATGGTGGCATTCCTTGCCACAGGCAGATGTAACTCACACTTAGTTCTACCCCTCCTATTGTCCAAGCAGCAAGAGAAGCATCAATCTAAGTTGGCCCATAGCTCTGATCAAGGGAAGAAAGTCTCTGCAATCTTGAATTTTGACAGAGCATGGAAATCGTGTCAAAGTGGGTAGGGATGCCCCTGGAAATGTTTTCTCTATTGGACAGGGAGTTTCCTCCACCTACGGGTTGCTGCCAGGCATAAAAGTGGCACCACTGGATACCTTCTTCAGAACACTGCTGGATCTGACAAAGACAGAAGAAATTTGCCTCCTGAACCCTTTGGACTTCAGAAACATGACTGCACCAATTGTAAACTTTGGGAAGAAACCCCAAGGGCTGGACCTGCCCCCCTGGAACCTAGGACAGAAATGTGGGCTCTAAGGGCTAGTTGGCTAGCTTCCTGTTAATCTACAGGGGAAAAGCTGCAAGAATCTCACATTCCTAAGGGAGCCCAGCTGACCAGCTATGACTGGACTTGCGCTCGAACCTGCTGGTGTCTTCTACTGGAGTGAGTCTTGGGCCCCAAATGATGTTCCTAAGGCCCTGGGGTCCTTGAATAAGTGTCAGAGTGTACTTTTCCTGCCTAACCATAAACGCTGGAACTTGGAAACTTTTTCAAGGATGGCTACCACAGGCCCTCCGCTGAGCTACTGCCACTGAAGTCGAACTGCTGGTCAAACTTAACTTGCTGGTTGTCCTGCCTAAAGAAACCCGACTCCCAAAAAGTCTGAAAGTAGGATTTTTAAATTTCTTCTACTTGGAGCTTTCCTGTTAAAAGTCAACAGCTTCACCAGGACTTCAACCAATGGCTATCCGGCCTCGTAAAACCCATCTTGGCGTACTGCCTTGCATCACTGATGATTTTCAACTACCATCTTAGAGACTAAGGGCCAGATTTAGAGTTTGGGGGATGAGTTACTCCATCACTAATGTGAGTGAGATCCCATATGCCATATTACAAGTGCCATAGAATATAATGCACTTGTAATACAGCAGACAGGATATCCCTCATGTTTGTGACTGAATCCGTGGACAGGCTATCTGTCACGTTTGTGACAGAGTAACCCATTTTCCAAACTCTAAATTAGGCCACTGAGTCAGAACGCAAAACTCACCACCATACTGAACCTTGCCACTCTGTCTGATTGGCAGTCTATTGTCATTGACCTTAACTTTTGACTTTCACCTGGCCTAGCATGCCCAGATGCATGTGGTTGGCGCTTTGAGCTTTTAGGTGCTAAAAACAGCGAAAACTTTTAAAATTCATATCTCTTGTTCTCTACAGAAGATTTTGTTGTTTTGGAGTTTATTCACTTATGAAAACATTCTCTATTTTATAATTCGGGATGGGACTGTTACTATGCTGTGGTTTCTATGTTTTAACTGTTTGGTACTGATAAATGCTTTACACAGTTTTCCTAAACCTGTCTTCTCCGTGCTACAGCTACCAAAGGTTGAGCTCAGGTTTACATTATTGAGACCCAATTGGACCTTGTAAGGAGTAGTGCTGATATTACTTAAAGAGGACTACCATCCACTTCAAATAATAAACTACTTTCTCACAATGAGCAAAGGTGTAATTGCACAGTGAGGGTTAAAAAATAATGAGGTGGAGATGATGCAAAGTGCAATAGTGACCTACAAACCATCAGACCTAGGGCTTGATTTAAATGCCGGCGGACAGCCCTTGGGTCATCTGGAGCAACAAAATAAATTATTCTGTGGAAGGGCCACTCACCAGATTTATGAATGATTACCTGGCTGGCTGTCATTTATAGGAGCTTTGCCAGGAATTGCCGTGATGTCAGTTCCTATCCATGCATTTAACTCTCTGCTGCAAGGCTGCATCCGCAGGTCTCAGACTGTGGCACAGAGTATTTTGTTTTTCTTTTTAAAAAATTCCAAAACTGAATTTTCTTTTTTAAAAGAAAATCTATAATGCTCCCCTCGTCATGGTAGTCTTCTTCCATAGTGGGAGGGAGCATAATAATGACTTTACAGTTATACCTGGCACTAAGAAACTGTAAAAAATTACTACATGTTCGCCCATCTAAATTGGGTGGGCAGAAATGTAGCTATCTCTCTGATGACCCTTACTCTCCGGGGGATAGAGTAGTCTCCTCCGTGGCCAAACTGAAGGTCCGCTCACATTTAAATTGAGCAAGCGGACCTACTTATTGGCACGTGTGTACTGCATCACTGTTGTGGTGGAGAATACATGCCACCAATATATAAATAAAGCCCTTCATCAGTGGAAGAAAACATGGGTTGTGAATGGGTACTGAGTTAGGTCCCTTGTCCACCTTTGGCCGAACACCGTATGACTTTAGAAATAAAAGTTTGTGTTTTTCAAGCAGGTTGATTAGTGTGACTTGCAACACCCAACTGGGATTCAAAGTGATCCATTTATTGGAATGAAGGGTGCAAAACAGCGGGAGATCACTCATTAGGCTGTGATGCCGATGGCCGGTCTCACTCTGATGGGGGTGCAATATTCTGGGTGATGTTTTCCAATGAGTGCTGTATCCCTTGCCTGGCATATGTTGCAGACACAGACTGCAAAGAAGATGCTTTGCCCGCCACTGCATCAGTCAGTCATGGGATGTTAGCCATCATTTCACTCTCTACTTTTGAAGCCTCAGAGTGCATTTTTACAGCTCCATCCGGAAGTGCATCCTGGCTTGCAAGACGCACTCGGAATGGCTGAATGCACTTCTAACACACACTATCAGACGAAGTTTCTTAAAGAGGGTTATACGCAATCTATCTCTTAAAACAGGTAGGTTTTCAGAGCCTTTTGAAACCCAATAAAGTCTGGGAACTACACATTGCGATGGGAAGCACATTACAGTAATGTGTGTCCTTGAAGGAAAGTGCACTTCCACATCTAGTGGAAAGCGAAACATAGTGGAAGCAAAAATGTTATCAATAGCTTCAAGATTACAGGCCAGGGTGATGTGTATTATTTCAAGTAAATAGCTGTGTGTCAGGTAATTTAGACACAGGTAAATAATTCACCCTAGGTTGACATGAATTCGCACACTAATGTTCTTAAAGTGTTCATTTTGGCCGACTTGGACAGTCGTGAGCTATTGTGGGCCTGAAAGTATTTCAGCAAAGTTGTCAGAAAACTCTCCAGATACATCAGGAGAAATTTAGTAACACAAAAGTGCCACAAATTGTTTTATTCTGATTTACCTTCCGATGTAAATCACGATTTGCATTGGAAAGTAGCTTAAAATAATTCAAAGAAGCACTACTTTGTGTCAAAGGGGTGTACCATGGGTGATACCTAGATCTTCCTATGTAACTCCCAATGCGCTCTAATGTAAATCCTTGTCTACCAAATAATGTACACAGGGATTTCCGTCAAAAAAGTATGCCTTCTCAAGGCAGGCGTGACATGAGAAAAGTTCTCTTTTCTCAAATCTTTCTACGTTTTCATTATTATTTTATGAAGATTGTATATAGATTCATAACAAGAAGTAAAATCCAGATATGATGAAATGTATCAGCACAACTTATTAGACAGGCATGCCACACTTTCAGCACAAGTAGGACAGGCTCATCTCACAACAGCCGGACCCCTTCCTCCCTATACCATGCCTGGAGACACAGTTGTCCCAAAAGACTATGATGGTACAACTGGCATAGTTTCTTGACGTTCTTGGTATTCCAGCTACGAGACTTCTGCTTCAGAGTCAGTGGACTGTTCATCTGTAGTGCTGTTTAGAAGATATAAGAGAGAGGGTCCTTGCATCGAGACTCATTGGGTTGTAGGTGAAGTCTACTGCTAGCAGAGCTGTCTGTGAGCAGTAGAACTTCCATTCCTTATCCAATATGGAGGCCAGCAAATCCTCTTCCCATTTACACCTTGATCATACTGTCTGACTCCATGCCTGCGTGGAGTTATATAGGTTCATTATCAAACGTTTAGGTGACTTTATGCCTGATTTTGATCTGGGCGGAGGGGAATACTCTGTCATAAATGTGCTGAATATTCTATCCATGGTATTACGATCCCATTATTTCCTATGGGGATCGTAATATGGCGGAAAGGATGTCTGCTACATTTATGACAGAGGATTCCATCCGCCCAGATCTAAATCAGGCCCTTTGGGATCATTAATTGCTTCAGGGATTTTAAAGACAGTGGCTCTGGTGGAAAGCGTGGAGTATTCGATTTCACTGTGGCCCTCAAGCGAGAAACAGATGAAGCAGTGTCCAGTTAGGTCGATTTGTGATTATGCTTATTTCTAGAAATGCCTCCCATTTTGTTATCTTGCAATCTACTCCTTGTGTTTGCACTTTTACCTCTGCAGTTAAGGGAATGTCAGAGATTCCTGGCTGAGGATGAGTGAAGCAGTTCTAGGCTCACCTGTCTCCTCAAGCCATCCCAAGCCAGTGCTGTATAGCCTGAGGTAAGTATATCAGGTTGGTGCCCATGGGCCTGCCTGATGAGACTTTGGGCCTGATTACGACCTTGGCGGAGGGGATTACTCCATCCCAAGTGTGACGGATATCCCGCCCGCCGTATTTAAAGTTTAATTATATCCTATGGAACTTGGAATACAGCAGACACCATACCTGTCCAATTTGTGATGGAGTAATCCCCTCCTCCAAAGTTGTAATCAGGCCCTTTATGATTTGTGACTGTGTTGAGTGGTGTAGGAGACACATTGCCAGCCTCTACAGCTAGATTTAGTAGATATGGCCGAGGGTGATACCAATAGTATGTTAAATGTGCTTTTGTACACAGATAATGCAGTTGCAAGTCAGGAGTTGCAAATCCAGCTTGCCCATAGGGGAGGGGTCAATATCTCCCATTTGAGTCCAGGTGGTTCGCCAGCCTGGCTGAGCTTAATTAGCATGCAACGCAGTGTGTGAAAAAAGCACGTAGGCAGTGGTATAGGAATATTCTGAAAAAAAATCACAGCCATGGAAGTATAATCACCTTCACTAGCTACTCCTTGTAATTGACAAAGTGAGTCTTATCTGTCAGTCGATTTTGTCCTGTAGTTGGGTTAACGCACAGCCATAGTTTTCCCTCATAAAGGCATCAATATCTCGATTAACCGTTAAAGCAGCGTACCTTATCGAGCCCTATTCTATACCAACAGGAAGTCCGTAATGAATCTGGAAGTGCTGGGTGTGAGAGAAAAGATAACAGTCTTGGTCCAGTTGATTATGATTCCCGAGATGCTATGGAATTTAATAAACTCTCTGAGTATCGGGTTGAGGCTCTGTTGGCGATTGCAGAGAAATTGTGTCATATCATCTGCATATATTGAGACTGATAATCTTTGAGAAGTATATCGAAGAGCAATCTCTGCACCTCTCTGGCGAAGTTCTCCCACCTGCGGCTCCAGCACAAGCAGAATTGGGGTCAGGGGCATATCTCTGAAAATTGGAATGGGCTCCATGAATGGACCCAGTTTATAAATTGTGACAAGATTCCCATGCTTTAAAGAATGGGTAAGAGGTGTGAACATTCCACTGAATCAAACACCTTGGTGACATCCAAAAACATTGCTGCTACATCTATGACAGGGTCTGCTTGATACAACACTAGAAACAGCGTACATAGATTATGAGCTGTGGAGAGGCCTGGCTCAAAGCCTGCTCGATCTGGAATTGCGAGTTTGGGAGAAGGTGTATCAGGACTGGAACATGATCAGAAAGTGTTTTAGCTAAATATTCTACATGTACCACACATGAGCCCGCATGACGAGTGACAACCCAGTAATCAAACCTGGACCATGTATGAAGTGAACTGTGGAAATGCATGTACCTCCAGCTAGTTGAGTGTGTCTCTCCCACTACATGTCTACCAGGCTGTTGTCCGCTACTATAGCACAACTGCTGCTGCTCCAGGATTGTGTCTTGCAGGACCCGGTGATATATGTAGTCCCTGGTTAAGGGCCAAGTTAAAATCACCACCCCAGACAATTGTCTTGGGTGTAAAAGACAGTACTGCAACCCATAAAAAGTGGAAAAACTGGGCCCGTAAACCTTGAATGGCATGATGTGTTGACTCATGATTATACCTTGTACCGTTATGTAGCTCCTGTGATTGTTGTACTCTGTGTGTAAGTGTTGGAAGTGTGATCCTCTCACACAATAGCAACTTCTAGCGAATACGAGGAGTTTGAAGATGCATAGACATATGCTGCCCACTTGATCAATAAGGTTTTTTTCTGTGCACTTAGTCAAGTGGGTTTCCTGCAACAATGTTCTTGATATATTGTGCCTCGTTAGATATGCATATACTTGGTGGATCTTCTGAGGGTTCCAGTGGATCTTGGTGGATCTTCTGTCCCTTCCAGTATAAAACCTCTGTTTAATGTCGCCCTCTGACACTCCATTGCAATCAGTAAAGCCAGGGTGTCCTCTAGAGGTATGCTAGTGCATATGATAATGTTGCTTGTGAACATGGCATGTAAAGAGGACTGGTGTGTCAACCTCATATCGTTTGACGAGCTCTTGTCTTGTGGCAGTGGCAAAAAGAGTGTGATAAATATATACATTAAAATTACATGTAAACCCACAACCCAATTCCCTCCTCCCAATCACACCAGCAACCCGACTCTCGAGCGAATATTTGAACCTTCCCATCTTCCTGATACTAACTCCAGAAAACCAAACAAAACCCCAAACAGAAATTCTGATCAATCCAAGAGTGGGTGTTCCCCATAGGGAACGTCCAAAGCACCAGCTCAGAGGCACCATGGACCCAGAAGTGTCCCGGTACATCGTTATTATCTTCAGGTACTCCACCTAGAAAGCAAAGTACAAGTGTGCTATGGCACAGCAAATTAACTGTTGTTATAGGACTAGCTTCTGAGGCATTGCCATTGTCTGCCAATTCTCCTTGTCGTAAAAGTCAGAATTTCGCAGCATTTTTGTGGTGTTTCTTTAAGGACGATGAGCCCTCTGTGGCTAGAGAGGATATGTTGCTTTCCAGCATAATCTATTTTAAAGCGTGTGGTATATAACATGGTGTATTTTATCCCTGACTGTTGTAACTTTCTTTTGATGGAATATGTTCTTTGCACAGCATTTGCATCAATATGGTGAAATCTGGGAAGAATGTTATGCTGTATCCGTAGTAAACGAGTTTTTGTTTCTCTTGTGCCATTTTCAGCACAGAATCTCAATCTCTATAGTTCAAAGGTCTGGCAATTACGGGGTGTGTCGGCTCACCAGGCAGGGGATGCAGCGTTAATTAAATCTGCGCCTGTTGAACCACATACAGGTGGGAGCGATTTTCAGCACCTGAAACAGAGGTAAGCAGTCGTTACACAAACTCATCAATTTTGCGTGTATATGCTGACTCAGAGATGCCCAAGATGCACAGATTTTTGAGGGATTGATCTGGCTTTGAAGTCTTCATTTTTAGCTTTTATTATGTCTAGTGTCTTTTTCCTGTTTAGCCATTTTTCAGTTTTCTGGGTATTGTCATCCTCCACCTCTTTGATTCGATATTCTGCCATGTCCAGCCTTGATGTGTGCATATTTAATTTTGTTATCATTCCATCAATGCAGTCATTTATATTGTCAATCTTGGTATCTACTGAGGTCAGGCAGAGCTGCATGGCTTGCAAGAGGGTTTTCAGCTCCAGATCTGCAGGTATTGCCCCAGATGGGCCATTGTCTATTCCAGTCTGGCCAGTGTCCTGTTCCTGTTGCCTGCCTGAGTTTTCTAGGCTTCAAGGCCAGTTTAGCCTGCTTATAGTCTGATTTACCCATCGTGCTGGGGAGCAGCTCCCAGTGTCACTGTCTTTTCTTAGTTATTGTCCACCACACCAATAGCAGTGTCTGGTGTTGATAAGACACTATCCCACTATCAAATGCCCAGGACGGGTATTTCAGATCTCCGTGAGGGGCCACACAGTGCCTGCCACACCCCACAGGACAACCGTGCTCACTAGGATCCAACAGTCATGCACTGTCTGTGAGGACACTAGCAGTCCTGTTCAAATTTCTGTCTATGGTTTCTGTGGGGCAGTTGCAACAGGATTGTCACACACCCCAGACTAGCGAGTGTTCAGGTACAATTCTTAGTGGTGGCTGCCACTGAATGGGGAGTGGCGGGGGTGGTGGATGGGAATGAAAAAAATAAAAAACACTTACCTCTTTACTATGGAGATGGGTTTGTCTCCTCCTTCCTCTTCCTGGAAGCACACAGGCTTCCAAACTCCCGCCATTCACTACGATGCTGTCATCAGGCCGTGATTGTTATGAGATCCCTGCTTCATCGCTCACACAGGGATTTTCACCCTGTGCACTTTCTACTCCTGGCTGCTCAATACAGCTGGTTGGAAAAATGCAGTGTGCATGTATTTTTCCCCGGCCAAATACGGCCGATTAAACACACATGTACACTTATGTGCACCAACCGCTCCTCCCTCCAGCCCTGACCCATCCTAACCTAGCTCACTGAAAAATAAAATTATAATAACTCTTCGCTATTATCATTTTATTTTTCCTTCCCTTTCTGCTGAAAGCAGGGGGGCGATGCTCCTCTACCTTAGCTCTGATTGTCCACTTTGCAAGACCTCCCTGCTCACTTTCTGCTACAAGCAGCGCATTCAGCCGTCTGTTCATTCACCACCATCAGACTCAGGGTTGTGTTCACCTTGTCTCATTTTAACCCAAAGTGGATCTAACTAATCTCAGTTTTGTACCATGCTCAAATTCAGTAGTCACAGTAGTCGCAGACCCAGTGACAGCATTAAGCCGCCCGTGCTGCCTCTGTGTACGCCCTAATGGATGCCTCCTCAGTCCTCTCTGCGGCCATAGCCCCTCCCACCAGACCAAAGGATGGGATTGTTGAGACTTCTTTTGAGGGACTGCGATGCCCTGGCCAGACACACACCTGTGCTTTTTGCGTGGATAGTTGGGCCACTTCAGCTGGGTACTGCACACCCCTGGTGTGAGGAGCGTCAGGGAACGTTAGTTGTTGGAGAATAGGAGGCTGTCTGTTCCTCATGTCTGGTCTTCTCACCCTCTTCTCAGACAGCAGTCAACCCTCTTCGTGTCAGCAGGCCCAGGATTGTGCTCACTCTGGTCCCATTCCCACCCAAGGGAGGCCCAGCTCACCACAGCCCCGCACATTGTCATCACTCTGCAGGCGGGGCCCCAGCAGAGCAATTGAGTGTCCTCGAGCTGACCTCCATCTTACATCGCCTCAGTGGCAGGCTGCAGCCTGAACTCTTCACCATGCCTGGTGACAGCCAGAGCACTTACAGGCAGTTCACCATCTATCTGCCATGCAAGGGAGTGAATTTCTTGTGTGGTGCAAGCAGGATGCCAAAGATGTTTGTAGATTGTGAGTACCATCCTCCAGAGCTGCACTACGGTGTGGACATTTTGTAGCCGGCCCTCTAGCGCCCCCCCCAAATTTCTAAATTTTTGTGTGTGCTGTATTGTACCGTTCCAGTATAAAACCTCTGTTTAATGTCGCACACACACTCTTGCGCTATGGGCAAAGTAGCCAAAGTGTGCCAGTGCTAAGGGAGAGTGCAACAATACCATATCTTAGTAGGTACGGCTGTTCTGCTCTCTCTATTTGCCGCAGCGCAGCACAACAAATGTGGTTGCTATGCTACTTGCATTTTTTTTTTTTAAGTACAGTTCCCCATCATCTCTCTAGCAGCCAATAACAGGCAAGGTGGGTGAACTTTCACCCTGGACATTCTCTACAGAAGACTTTATTGAGGGAGATCATTTTCTTCAGCTAAAAAGAGCATTCTCTGAACTATCTTGCCTGTTTTCAGGGTTCAATGGTAAGGAAAATCTTTTTCAGAGGTCAGGAACTACCCAAAGGAGCACTGACCTAGAAGAGCGACATATACAGGGATGGTATTGTTGTGAGATTACTTAGCAGAAGAGCAAGGCACTTTACCTTATACCAGTGAGTCACGTATGAGGAAATGGACTGGAATCCCAAGTGGTGGAAGCAGCTGTGGTGGTTTATGCTTGTGCTGCCAGTACCCCCAGCTTCTCCTTTTGGTTACTTAATACAGGATACAGGATGCTGCGATTTGCTGCATAGACACTCCAGGACACTCCTATCCGCTGTGAAGAGGCAAACTCAGTGGTGATGGATAAGCCTACGTACAGCTCATCTAGTGGTGCAGCAGTGTGCATCTGACAGAAAGGTGGAGAGATGAAGGGCCTGTTTCCTCCTGGAAATGCTGCACATTGTTGGATATTGTTATTCATTTCTGCAACTATGAATGCTGGTGAGTTGGGGCATGGTGGCACCCAGGGAAAGTCCCAAAGCAAGAGCAGCAGTGAGGTTTTTAATTTACTTTACGTCTCAGGCTGCCCTCCCCCAACAGTCAATTATTCTCTGGCAGCCATTTGCTAGAATATCAGAGGTGGACTGTACCGGAGAGAGATGAGCCTGTAATGTGACAGCGGGTGAACTGGGATTGCAGATATGAGGATGTTGGGACTCTTTTCAGTGTGCAGTTCTACCTGTTGGCACCTGGGCCTCTCAACCAGTGAACTACTTGAACAAAGCCCTACTGGGCTTTAGGGCAGAAACGTTCAAGTGCCAATACGAAAGCCTAGGATGGCTCCACTTACACATTTGGGATTTAAAAGAAATAATAGGCATTTATTTTCATTTCATGCGGCTGAACATTTGAGTTATTTTAAAGAACTCTGGGTCTCATTTAGAGTTTGGCGGAGAGGTTACTCCGTCACAACGATGAAGGATATCCCCTCTGCCGAAATATAAATCCTATGGTTGTGTAGCCATTTTAGTTATAGCTTCATACACGTTATATTAGCAAACTAGGCGTGCCGCTGTGCACTTTAACCTAGACATATTTTATTCACCTTCATTTTATTATTTTAACAATAGCCACATCTTCATTCTTGTTTAGTTTTCTCTATCTAGCTGTTCTTTGCCTAGGCCAGCAATGCGTTCTTAAACAAGACATTTCTTTCACTCTGTGCTTTTCTCAAGGCTGCAGTAAGATAGGTTTGCCGGCAACTGTGGTACGCTCTGTCTCTAATGTTCACAGAAACATACTACTCTTATGTGGGAATCCTTTCCTGGAACACCAGCTGTTTTATTATAAAAACACTACTTTGACCCATGAACATTAGAGGGAGATTCCAGCCAGATGACCACGACTGTATGCTGATTGCTGAGTGCTTCGCTGCAGCTGCTTATGTAGACTTCTGGTCTCTTGCTCAGGTAAGAGGGATGATGTTTTCCCAGGGGAACCTGAAGGGCAGAATTAGAGCTTAAAAGCTGTGCTCTAACACAGAATAGGTAGGAGCTATTTTAATGATTCTAGTGACAATATGGTAGCGTTATTTGTATGCTTCACTCTCCTTGTTACAATTTTAATCCTGTCATCCTTCATCGTCCTAGTTATTGCAGTACATGCTTTATTATCTAAGATGCTGTTATTTCAATAAAACCTTATTGAAATATATTCTGCCTCTGATTGTCCTTGTATATGTGAGACTAATGTAACTGAGAGAAACGGACGAGTTCTGAGTGAGCACGATTTCCCTGAGGAGTCAATTCTGTCATGCGCTTGGTTGCCCATTCATCCCTACTCTTGGGTGGAGATGAGGCACTGCTAGTTAGCTGGAACAAAAGACAGATTAGGCCGACAGGTGTAACCTGTGGTGGGCTCAGACTCAGTCCCCCACGGTGCAAGTGATACTGCCGCCCAAATCCAGTAGTCTCATTAGGATAATGAGAGCCTACAAGACATGGTGCCGCCAACGTTTGGTTAGGGTCTAATTTTCGGTTCCTCCTGAGTATCTCTGTCTCACTACATACAAAGATACCTCAGTACTATATACGAAGACATCAGTGGTATTGAGGATTTTCCTCCTCAGCTCAAGTAGGGAGTACTTAACTAATGCAGTAGGTTGTTCATGCTAGAACTCTAAAAGGATAATCCCCATTTGGTGTGCTTATCTCTGAACAAAATTACCATTCATCGTGGCAAACCTGCAACAGATAGCAATTACAGTCAATATGTGACCACCCCTTATTGCACATTTATTGGCACATGGTCTAACGGCCCAGGGGGGTCCAGTTACATTTGTTGTTGAGGCTCATATAGAACAGAAATATTTTATTCTTTGATCACATTTCCAGCAGCTGATGGGAACACAAATACATTTCATCACTATACACCTGCAAACGTACCTGCACAATACAGAGCATATGCATATCTAGAAATACCTCTATCTTATCAGGAACATACTATTTGGCTTGATGGCACCCTACCCCATACAATTCTACATGTTAGGTTAGGTCCTTTAAGTAATGATGGTCCTACCTGGCCTTTATTGGCCACATATACACCTCACTTTGCTGCAGCGAACCTAACGGTAGCTGAAGTCCGTCACTTATATGCTGAGCTTACGGCAATATACAGATGATTAGTACATTGTGTAATGCAAATCCAGCACACATTGCCCCGGTGCAACCACATGCAGTAACGCCAGGCATTCATCCTGCAACTGTAAATTTGATTATGTGTAAAGTACCTGCCAAACAAGAAGAGATTCCGTTTTGGTTAGCTCAAAAAATAAACGCACTGGAAGCAGTATTTCCCCATACGGGATCTCAGGATAATCATATAATAATAACTATGTGCTTGCCATTTGGGATGGTTCCCACAGTAGATAACTGCAATACTTGGGGCACAGAATTTTCCACGCTCTATACTACCGCACATGGTACACCGACACTTGCCAATTTACCGGAAGTGTTAAAACAAATTCAAGATGAATACGGGGCTGCCCATCTTCAAACCTTCTTTCTCACCCATGGTTCCCATTGAGCTTGCAGAATCCTACGCCATCGATTGGCCATTGGCGCAGGCACCCGCGTTATATCAAAACCATATAGGGTGGGATAAAGATTTCCCCTATCATGTAGTCCCAATAAAAAAGTCAACCTCAACCACAATATCCAATAATACATGATGCTAAAGTACCCGTGAGGGAAATCCCCACACACCTGGAGTACCAGTGTGTAATCGAACCCTGCGTCTCACCAATGAATAATCCCTTATTCCCAGTAGCTAAACAAGACCATTCGTATAGAATAGTCTTAGACTACAGACATCTAAACAGTCATACACGCACATACGCTATACAAAACTCACATAGCACAGCACTCATGAACAACATTGAAGAAAATTGGGTCTTTGGTTGACAATCAGGTTACCCCCTGTCCAAGCAAGGACCCTCACTCTAGTCAGAGTAAAGGAGAATCACTCTCAGTTAACTCCCACTCACCCCCTTGGTAGCTTGGCACAAGCAGGCAGGCTTAACTTCAGAGTCTAAGTGTAAAGTATTTGTACCAACACACACAGTAACTCAGTGAAAACACTACAAAATGACACAGCACAGGTTTAGAAAAATAGAAAATATTTATCTAAACAAAACAAGACCAAAACAACAAAAATCCAACATACACAAGTCAAGTTATGAATTTTAAAAGCAAAAGAGTCTTAAATCCTTTTGTAAACAGTAAAAACACTGTTAGCCTTGAAACGTACCTGGGTAGCGTCAAAATAATCCGCACGGGCGAGTGTGCGTCAAAAAGGGTTAGTGATGCATCGTTTTCTCATCTGCAAGCGAGACAGTGTGTCGTTTCTCCTCCTCCGGTCGTGTCGGCATGAGTTGTTTCTTCTTTCCGCAGGAAAGCGTTGCGTTGTTTTTCCGCACCCAGCGATGTTGTGTTGAAAATCCAGCTGCACTGTATCCGAAAAACCACAGTGTGGGTTCCGATGTTACCAGACTCCGTCAGCGGTGTTGTGCGTCGTTTCTCCAGCCACGTGCATCGATCTTCCTGCCGCGCTGCAGGTGGAGCATCGATTTCAGCCGCGAAGCCAGCAGCGCATCGTTTTTTCATCCGCATCTCAGAGGTTGGTGCGTGGATTTTCAGTCTTGGTCTGCCAGCTTCACCTTTCAAGGCCACAGGAACTGGATAGGGCACCATTTGGCAGGGCAGGAGTCTCAGCAGAGAGTCCAGGTGATGGCAGGGGAAGTCTTTGATGGCCCTGAGACTTCAACGACAGTAGGCAAGTTCAGGACAATCCCTTGGAAATTTCTTCACAAGCAGGAATGCACAACAAAGTCCAGTCTTTGTCCCCTTTCACAAGGCAGAAACAGCAACTGCAGAATAGCTCCACAAAGCACAGTCACTGGCAGGGCGGCACTTCTCGTCAGCTCTTCTCCAGGCAAAGGTTCCTCTTGATTTTCAGAAGTGATCTAATTTTCAGGGGTTTGGATCCTCTTCGTATACCCAGTTCTGCCTTTGAAATAGGCATACTTCAAAGGAAAGTCTCTCTTGTTTGTGAAATCCTGCCTTTCCCAGGCCAGGCCCCAGACACACACCAGATGGTTGGAGACTGCATTGTGTGAGGGCTGGCACAGCCCTTTCAGGTGTAAGTGACCACTCCACCCCTCCCTTCTAGCACAGATGGCTCATCAGGCTATGCAGGCTACACCCCAGCTCCCTTTGTGTCACTGTCTAGAGAGAGGTGCAAGCAGCCCAACTGTCAAACAGATCCAGACAGGGAATCTACCACCAGGCAGAGTCAGAATGGTTTGAACAAGAAAATGCCCAGTTTCCAAAAGTGCCATTTTCAAACACACAATCTCAAAACCAACTTCACTAAAAGATGTATTTTTAAATTGTGAGATCAGAGACCCAAAACTCCACATGTCTATCTGTTCCCAAAGGGAATCTACGCTTTAAACTTATTTAAAGGCAGCCCACATGAGAGATAGGCCTTGCAACAGTGGAAAACACATTTTGCAGTATTTCATTGTCAGGACATATAAAACACATTAGTATATGTCCTACCTTAACCATACACTGCACCCTGCCCATTGGGCTACATTGGGCCTACCTTAGGGGTGTCTTACATGTAAGAAAAGGGAAGGTTTAGGCCTGGCAAGTGGGTACACTTGCCAAGTCGAATTTACAGTTTAAAACTGCACATAAAGACACTGCAGTGGCAGGTCTGAAACATGATTACACAGAGAGCATATGCACTTTAGCACTGATTAGCAGTGATAAAATGCTCAGAGTTCAAAAGACAACAACACCAGGTCAGAGAAAATAGGAGGCAGTAGGCTGACCGAAAAAATTCTCTCATTTACCCCAGGGGTACAAGAACAGTCCAGGAGTGTTCGCAGCTTGTGTGACTTAAATTTTGCACGACATTGACCCTGAAGCATTGTCCTATGTAGATCATATTTATCTCACAGACAATGAATTATTGCAATATCTAAGACTGGTAGCCCGCATTGTTGTGGGATTTGCCGAATTAGGCTATAAATTCAATTTAAAAAAAACGAAAATTAGCCTTCTTTATTTTCCTGTTTCTGAGTTACGAATTATCAAGTAAAGGAAAGAGCCTAGCACCACAATTCTTAGAAAAATGTGCACAGTGACAACCTCCAAATACCATTAAAAAACTCCAATCGCTATTGGGTTTCCTAAATTTTTGCAGAACTTACATTCCAGATTATGTATCACGCTTAAAATATTTGTATGAATTAATACGTCCTGACTTTTCCAGTAAATTTTGGACAGTTAAACACACACGCATTCTCAGAGCTTTGCAAACAGACATGCTTACAGCACAACACTTAAATACGAGGGACAATAAAAAACATCTCGTCATCACAGTAATTGCTTTTGCCATTGGTTTCACCTATGTAACTTTCAATGAGGGTGAGACAGTCCTGATAGCATACAAATCACATTTGTATTCAGCAGCAGAACAACGCTTTGCTCCCATTGAGAAAATTCTCACTGCTGTTCAGATGGCTGTAATTAAAGAAAAACCACTGGCCCAGGGTAAACGCATTATTGTCGTATCTCCAATTCCAGCCCTTAAGGCTGCTACCAAAGTCAGCATTCCAAATGCTATAGCATTACATCCACGTTGGACTCAATGGGCAATGCCTTTGACAGCCAGTGATGTTGACTATATCTTCGACCCAAAATTACAAACTCAGGAATTTTTGCAATACGAACTAGAATATCCAGTTCCGGCAAATACATTGGCTATTGATCAATATTAAAGAGTCATGTACACCGATGGCTCAGCACAACCTGCAATTGACACAAAGCATCAATACTCCGCTGCTTGCGCAGTCGTAAGTGGCTACATTGAGGGTAATAAATTTTGTCCACAACATACATTCACTCAAACCCTAGAGGACTGCACAACTATCAGAGCTAAAGGCTCTGGTGATGGCACTGGAACATACGGATCCTGCACTGCTAACACTAATTTTTTGTGATTCGTACTATTGTGTTCAGTCCATCAATGAATACCTGCTTTACAGGCTCCAGAATGGGTTCAGAGATTCTAAAGGCAACACCATTAAACAAGGGCTTCTGTGGGGGAAAGTAGCGGATCTGAAGGAAATGCTACCAAACGTCCATGTTGTACATACAGTGTGACACCAGCGCGTTGGAATACACGTTGCTGGAAATACACTGGCTGATGAAGCAGCCAAATCAACAGTAGCTACAGCTTCTGTTGCTGCAGTAACTCGTTCTGGAATGAAACTGGACAATGACATATGGGCTGCCGTGAAAGCCACGGCTGAAGGCACGACCTTTCCAAAAGCATTTCCCGCTAAATGTTCCAACTGAATGGGAGGTTTCCTTGATGCAGAAGTAAAAATACCAGGCGTTGGAGTTTGAGTAATTCCCAAAAAAGACATAAGACCACAGTTGATTAAAGCAGCGCATGAGGATGTTGCATCTGCCCATGCTGGTGTGGCGGCTACAATATCATTATTGGAAGCACGTTATTGGTGGCCAGGTCTATACAAACAGACCAAGCAGTACGTCCTTTGTTGTGACATCTGCCAACAAATTAAGGGTTCCACAGTCAAGCACCCACCGCAGACACCCCTCCTAATTTCCAACAAACCTTTACAATATGTGTACTTGGACCATTGTGGTCCCCTAACACCGGGCAGATCAAACAAATACATTTTAGTCGCTTTTGACTCTTTCTCCAGATTTCTATGGGTGTGGCTGATGCTTGGACTGTTAGTAAAGATTTGCAAGTCTTTATAGGCACGTATGCAGTTGCGGCTTTCCACTTGCACCAGGGCCCTGCTTTTGCCTCAAGGGCATTCAGCGATGCCATGGCCTCGTTAGGGGTCCAACTCCATTACTCATCTCCATTTCATCCTGAGGTATATAGTGTCGTGGAGCGACAAAACCGTGTTTCAAAGCAGTCCTTAACAGCCAGAGTATTAGGTACGGGTCGTAGTTGGCTTAATCACCTGTATTGAGTCCAGAGAGCACTTAATAATCTGCCTAGAAGGTCCCTGGGGGTTCGTACTTCATACAAGTGCCTGTTTGGAACTCAAATGTATGTTCCAGATCATGATGATCCTGGTGTTGAGGCGGCAGAAACACCTTTTGACATAAATGAACGTGTCACTGTCTTTCAGGAATTACAACAGTTCCGTGACTACAACGCTTCTGCCAGTGCTGCCTCCGCAGGAAATAAGGATGTGGCAATAACATCTACCGGCCGGATTCCAAAGGCTCGGGATCTAGTACATGAAAAAGTTGCTGTGACAAAGGAGTTTGGTCCTTCTTATTGTGCACCAGTCCCATTCCTGGAAATACACGGTCCCAGAACTGTTATTCTACCTCCGTTGTCTGGCACTAAAGAAAAACCGCTTTGTGTTTATCAACAATGTCAAGTTACACCATGTGGCCGATCCTGCACAGCAGACCAAGAGGAGCAGCCAGTAGTTCCCAAATCCCTCTCACTACTGGCCAAGATGTCCCTCTACAAGTTTTGAGCAGCAACGCTGACACCTCTCCGAGCTTAGGGAGGGTAGAAAATTATCTTGCATTAGTTCCACTAACATCTGTTACAACAAACAGTACAGAAATTACTGATTGATTTGACACAACTTCTACACAGACAGATGGCATCATTTACTGTGAACCACCGCAGGAGACCCCTACCGATTCTCCTCCTTCAAATACGACTCCAGCTTTTGCACAAACTGCTTCTGGCTACTTTGCCGACATCACTGACACTTTCTCGGACTCATTTGCATCTTCTACATCTGAACTGCCAAAAACATGCAAGCTGATAAACTAGCTTAAAACAAATTACTTTATTTTCCCACTGAACTATCTGTGGCTTTCCTTGACTATATTAGCTTTCCTCCTTTGGATTGGCTTTGTCATAACATTCTTTCCATTAATACATTGTCATTATCTTCCTGAAAGATCAACAGTTGAACTGGAGGATGAGGTCCTAGAACCCCATTTTTGTTCTCACAAGGTCCGCAGAGACTTGTCTTTCGTGAACATTTCCGCCATACCAACTCCTGATCGGACTGCTTGGGATAAAGTTGCATTTGATAAATACGCCCCACGGAGGTCATTTAAATACCATATGTGTTTAAACTTTCAATAAACGATGTAATAATACCCAGAGGTGTTTCTGATGAATGGGATGTGAAAACAGTTGATTCTATGATGACTGAATTGCAGTACTTTTCTGTATTTGAAAGTGAGGATGTTAATCAATCTAAAGAGAATTATGGTGACATGTTTTGCTATAATTATTATGGACACCGTTTCATTCACAGAGTAAGTACCCCAAAGACTATTTTTAATTACACGCAATGGGCAACATTGTCCAACTCCACAACAAGGGAGTTCTAAAATGTATTCTGAGAAATGTGCATATTTGTTTCTGGGCACAGTGTTAAAAATGCTGAGTTATATTATTTCAAATTGCCATTGATGGAAAATGTACATATACTATTGACAGATACGATATTCATTTATTCGGATTCCTTTGTTTCCCGGTTGGCTATAGAAGGCTATGAATATTGACTTACTTAATTGACTTAAAAAGTGTGTGGGGAACAAAAAATTGGCAAAAAAGGGGGAAGGAAGCTTTATGCAGAGCATGCCTGATACCTGTTTAAATTATATTTTTAAATGAAACTGTACAACAGACAAATTGTTTAGGCTTAGCAAAGATTAAGGAAATGAATGCGCCCAGTATTCCTGCCCCTGAAACCTTTTACAAATGTCATATAAATGTAACTGAAGATCAGCTCGATGAATAGGTCCAGAATGGCACTTTTAATGCTTCACTTTCATGTCCTGGCGGGTGGCTATTGTGGCCAGTAGATACCAATGGGTGTCATAAATGTTTTATAAACTCCACGGGGGTTTTAGAACAAGTAGGCCATACTCTTGCTATGTGTCATCTGAACATACGAGTATAGTAACAACATACAGTGTAGGGAAACTATGCCAGCAATTGTTGAAGAGTTCCTCACTGGATGCTGTTGGTCTTTTGTCTAATAACAGTGACTTACAACATTTCCTGTTAGGCCCCAGAAAACATTGCAGAAAGCGCTTCCTAAATGCAGTTTATAATGAAATTTGGAAGCTTTCTCAACAAGAAGCTTGTAGTGAGCATAAACGATCCAAATGAACACAGCAATGCTTGTTTCAAGTTTATTTGGTAACAACACAACCTGGTGTCCAACCATCACAGAGGCTACAGACCAACTGTCTCCTCTGGAAAGGTGAGCGCCTCACATTCCAGATCATGTTTACATCACAACACATCCTCTCCCGTTCATCAACAAAACAACTATGAAAAATAAAAGTGAAACTAATTATAAAGTTGGAATCTTCAATATTAACCAATAAAAATACAATTTGTAACAACAAGAAGGTTATTGAACATAAACTTCTCAAATAAACAATAAATACATTATCTCACATAATCTCTCAAATAGGAAGGTGGCTTTCTAATCCTCTTTCTTGAAAAAGGACCATTCTCATACTCATTCACACACAAACACCACTCTGATCCTCATAATCTCTATGTGAAGCATTGCTACGCATCTGACTAACCACTTCATCATCACTCATAAACATCAATCCTGAGCAATCATCACCAACACGCTCATCTGACATACCTCCTTTTTGATACAAGGCCACATTCTGAAGATTCCATCTTTCCCCATTCTCCAAAACCACAAAAAATGTACCAACCCGCTGAACCTTAAAAGGACCCCTGAACTTGGCCAAACCTCCTTGGATGCTTCCCGATTTCACTTTGACCCAGTCCCCCACTTCCACACGCATCTTGGAATGAACCCCTCCTCATGAAGAGATTGAGCACCATCATATCTGGTAACTTCCGCATGAGCATCCAACACACCCTTCAACCAAGCTGGAACTAATTTAGTCCCCGGTGATCGTCCCCGCATAGACACGAAGGGAATTTTATTTGTGACACTATGTGGTGTGGTACAATACCCCCACACCATATCAGAAATAACCTCCTTCATATCATAATGATTAGCTAAGGCAAGTTGAATGGTTCCCTTAAGAAGCCTAACGGCTCTCTCGGCCATCCCATTCCCTCTAGGATTATATAGCGAAGTGCAAGAATGCCTGCCAAAACTTTACCATTTCATGCGATGTAAGCTGTGGCCCATTATCTGTGATAAGCACAGCCAGAGCCCCCTCTTTTTTGAAGATATCCTTCAAGACTGCAATCGTGCTTCTTGTAGTGATATCCTTCAAAAACTCCACCACCAACCACTTGGAGTGCACGTCCACCACCACCATGGCAAACCTCATATCAAACGTCAATTCATTCAATAGTCCAACAAAATCCAGACAAACCGTGTGCCAAGGCCTTCTGGGGTCCTCCAAGTGTCCCCCCACACTCTTCTCAAGAACAAAACTCTTCTCACTTGCCTTACACAATTCACAATTTTGTACCCACTCTCTGATTTGATTATTCATCCCCAGCCACCCCAAATTTTCCCTCACTCTTCTGGTAGTCAAACCTTGCCCAGATGTCCCTCATGTGCCAACTGAAAACTCTGGAACCTCAACCCTACCGGGGGTACAAAACAATCACCCCTCATAATCACACCACCACTGCAAACAGACAACTCATCAAGCACCTTCAAATAAGGCCTCACTGGTAACAGAAGAGTACTCTCTCTCACCTTCCCATACTGTATTAATCTAACCACATCTCTCATGAGCACATCCCCATCCATAGCATTCCTCCATTGCACCAACGAGAAGGAACGGGTCCCACTATCCACTGCATCACAAACAGTGGCAACAGCACCCTCCTTGTCAGCACCACTCACCCCAACACCATCAACATCTTCCAAATCCAATGACAACCTCGACAAGCAATCAGCCTGAACATTTCTCCAACCCTGCAAAAAACTCAATAGTATAATTATACCCCTGAAGTCTGGCCGCTAGTCTGGCCAATCTAGCCGATCCCTTTCCTGCTCCTCCTGCAGATAGGATTTTCACCTGTGGTTTATGATCCGTCTGTAAGACAAAAGGCAACCCCCACAAATACACCCGGAAATATTCAACACCCCTGCCACTGCTAAAGTTTCACGTTCAATGACTGAGTAATTTATCTCAGCTGGTGTCAAAGTACGAGAGGCAAATGCCACCGTCCTTTCTTCGCCATCATGATATTGTGAAAGAACTACACCCAGACAGGATGCACTGGCATCTACTGTGAGTGCGGATCTCAAATCCTTATCAAATACTGTCAAAATTCCAGCTCGACATATCTCCTCTTATGCAACAATTTTTTTTAATTCTCTGTCTTATTTGCAAGCTTCTCCACAAACTTAGCATAGTACTCCAGAAGCCACAAGAAGGACCTCAATTGATCCCTATCCTTCGGAAGGGGAGCCTTGCTTATAGCATCTAACAAGGAACGTTTAGGCTTGACAGACCCCATAGCAACTGTGTAGCCCAAATACTCAACTTGCTCAGTCAGGAAAACACACTTTTCCTCATTCAGTGTACGACCAAACTCCTCCAATCTTTTTAACACCAACCTCAGAGTAACATTATGATCAATCACTGTCTTTCCCATAACTAAGATGACATCTTGGAAACAGATCACATCGCCTACACCCTCCAATACCTTGGTCATTGCCCATTGAAAAACACTAGCGGCAGAGGCCAATCCAAATGCTAGTCGTTTAAATTGAAAGGTCCCTTCTGTAGTGACAAAAGCTGTGAGTGGTTTGGAGTCTTCATGCAACCTGATCTGATGGTAGGCACAACCCAGATCGAGTTTGGAAAAATACCTCTGGTCTTTCACCAGAGTCAACAACTCATTAATGTTGGCAAGAGGGAACATATCCACTACTATATTCTGATTCACTGAGCGCAAGTCAACAAAGAATCTCAAACGTCCATCCGCCTTCTGAGTAATCACTACTGATGAAATCCACTCCGAAGCTTCCACATACTCAATAACATCTTCTTCCAACATCTCCCCCAATAAACACTTCAACTCATCACAAACAGACAAAGGCACCTTCCTCAGTTGAGTGGGAATGGCATTCGGTTTCACTCACACTCTATGAACATAACCTTTGAGACATCCCAATTTCTTGTCAAACACATTACTTGCACCCGCTAACACATCATCCAAAGTGGGATCTTCTACCACCAACACCTGATTGGGAGCCCTAGGGTGAATCATAATTTTCAGATCAAATTGATGTATTCACCCCAAAATTGCTGGTCCATCGGTCCACATAAACCTTGCCCCTGACACACTGGGAGCCATATTGAATGTCCCCTTCAATGTACCCCAGGATGTCTATAGACTCCCCCTGGTACCATCCCGGATTGATATCCTTAGGCAAAAGTTTAACACCCATCCAATGCCTCTTAACAAGATGTTCCGGAATAATAGTGTACATGGACCCAGAGTCGATCATGAGTTCCACATTCTTCTCACACACAGTAAAGACAGCAGAAAGTCTAATCATTCTACCCCTATACTCATGGTTGCTCGTACTCAAGAAATTGGATTCGCTGTGCACTACAAGAACACTGTCCTCACAAAAATCTGCAACTGCATCCCCGAACGCCCCCACACTAGATATTTATTTCCTTTGCCAGGTTCTTTACAAACCCTTGCATAGTGACCCTTATGCCCACATCTCCTACAAATCTTGTTACTCTCAAAACACTTTGAAGAATCTGAGTCATGCAAAATGCTGCCACAACGCACACAGTCTCTCTTATTCCTTAATATTTGAGAACCTTGGTCCCCTTTGTTCCTAGGCATAGGTGTAAATTCATACTCCTTCTTGCCTTTCCTTTTAAGCACACACACTTCACTCAGAACACTATCATCATGACCAGAACTAACTGAAGAAACATCTGTAGTCCTGTTCCGCCTGTTCAGTTCTTTCATACACCGCTGTGATTCTTCAATTATCTTAGCCATTCCAATAGCCTCCATGAACGTAGGATCCTTCACTACCCATAGCCTCTCTTGTATTTTTCTGTCCTTGCATTGAACAATCAACTGGTCTCGGATAAGTTCCTCAGTCATGTTAACAAAATGGCATTTAATAGAAAATTCCCTCAGTCTGGCCACAAAGTCATCAATAGATTCATGTTCATGTTGAGGTTGCGTGTAAAATTTGTACCTGGCCTTGACCAAATTAACCTCCTTCGCAAATCTATTTTCCAGCCATTTCACACCTTCTTTGTAGACGTCGTCCATTGGCTGACCATTAGGCCCCATCACTGCTGGTAAGTACTTAAAAATTCTTTGGCCTTCTTTCCCAAGGGCACTTAGCAAAATAGCCTTTTTCCTAGCTGGAGAAACATTTTGCCCATCTAAAGCTATAGTGTCGTTTTCTAAAATTCCTATCCAATATAATGTTGGCCAGCCTGTTGTTAAAAAAAAAGGGTGGTGTAATAATATTTTTCGATGCAGCCATGTGAAACACACAAACCAGGAAAAAGAAAAAAAAAGAAAAACAAAGGAATAAATCAGTTCCTCTTCTCTGTCCTTCCCTTCCAACCAGGAAGTGTCACGCTGTGTCAAAGATGGCCGCCACTCCTTAAACAAGCAGTCTAGTCTTTCACTAGTCAGCAAGGAAGTGCCGACTATGACGCGATGTCCGGATGTCCGAAAGAATCAGCTGGTGCGCACAAGCACATGCACGAGAAGCACTCGAGCGTATGCACGCGGCAAGGCAAACTGCAGGAGGGCTCCTTCACCTCCCAGGATATTGCCCAACACCCGTTATGCTCGTACCTGCTAGGGAGGCACTCGTCTTCCAGAAGCAGAATGACATGCCCCAGAGCAACTCCTCGGAAGCGATCCGGCTATGCCCAACAAGTCCCAAGGGCCGTGCACACACTCCCTTCACTCCACGAAGCCGCCGAAGACGAACAGCACACAAAGACCTCCAGAAAGCAAAGCAACAAGTGCTGTGAAGCAACACGGCCCCTTCAGCTCTCTAGGAATGCCACAACAATGCTCCAATTCAGCCGGTGAAGAGAAAACATAGCCGACAGCCAGGTTGTGTTTACCTCAAGGTAACTCGTCGCCAAAATGTAGTGAGCTTACACGATCCAAATGAACAAAGCAATGCAAGTTTCAAGTTTATTTGGTAACAACACAACCTGGCGTCCAACCATCCCAGAGGCTACAGACCAACTGTCTCCTCTGGAACAGTAAGCGCCTCACATTCTAGATCATGTTTACATCACAACAAATCTGTTGTGGGATGCGAGCCCGAATAGTTTATGTCATTTCGGTATCTAAGATTGTTACATGATGCGGGAACGTACTTTTTCCTCCTACGTGACAGAGGGAAGTAGCTGAGATCTGGCCCCATATCACTAGTTCAAATGTGAATTTTGACAAGTTGAGCAGACTCAACCACATGTTTTTGAAACAATAAAGCCTTGAGCACACCACGGAATGCTGCTGCCTCGGCTGGCGCTCAGGCTTTGGAACACGAATGTTCCTTGGTTTTCCTAGGCGATGAACATCTTACTTTTTACGTTTTATTTTCTCTGCCTAGCTTTTCTTTGCCTAGGCCAGCACTGCGTTCTCAAATAAGACATTTCTTTCACTCTGTGCTTTTCTCAAGGCTGCAGTAAGATAGGTTGCCGGCAAACATGGTACGCTCTGTCTCTAATGTTCACAGAAACATACACACTCTTACGTGGGAATCCTTTCTTAGAACACCAACTGTTTTATTACAAAAACACTATTTTGACCATGTATGTTAGAGGGAGATTCCAGCCAGATGACCACGCTTGTATGCTGATTGCTGAGTTCTTCGCTGCAGCTGCTTATGTAGACTACAGGCCTCTTGCTCAGGTATGAGGGATGATGTCTTCCCAGGGGAACCTGAAGGGCAGAATTAGAGCTTGACATGCTGTGCTCTAACATAGCCTATGTAGGAGCTATTTAAATGATTATAGTGACAATATGGTAGCGTTAGTTTTATGCTTCACTCTCCTTGTCACAATTTTAATCCTGTTATGCTTCATCGTCCTAGTTATTGCAGGACATACTTTATTATCTAAGATGCAGTTACTTCAATAAAACCTTATTGAAATATATTCTGCCTCTGATTGTCCTTGTATATGTGAGACTAATGTAACTGAGAGAAATGGATGAGATCTGAGTGACCACGATTTTCCTGAGGAGTCAATTGTGGCATGGGCTTTGTTGCCCAATCATCCCTTCTCTTGGGTGGAGATGAGGCACTGCTAGTTAGGCAGAACAAAACCCGGATTAGGCCGACAGGTGTCAACTGTAGTGGGTTCAGACTCAGTCCCCCACAGTGCATGGGATTCTGCTGCCCAAATCCAGTAGTCTCATTAGGATAATGAGAGCCTACGCAACACTATAGTATATAATGGGATTTATATTTCGGTGGATTGGGTAACCATCACCGTTGTGATGGAGTAAACCCTCCGCCAAACTCTACATCAGGCCCCCTGTTCTTTGTGTGAGTGAGTCTCAGTGCTGCAGAAGCAGCAACAATATACTTTGAGAACTTCTGTTTTTTTAGGTGCTAAAATGTGCTTTCTGTCTTAGAGTTAGAATTGTTGTTATTCATACTTCTGAATGCAACTTTTGACTTAATGGAACTGTGATGTTTGCTGTGCTTTTTAAGTTCACTGTTAATTGTTTTTATAATGATCATGTGACAAGAACCTACATTCATGGCTGTGAGGGTGTAATTTGCTCCTCTCAAGAGATTTTGAAGTTTTGTGTTACCTATTTGCATCTTTTTAGAGGTATTTTGCAAGCCATAGGTTGATTGGAGGAGGAAAGGGTTAGAAGGGCTGCAGTGAAGTGCGGTTTCTTTGTTAGGATATGCAAGTTTGAAGCATCTCTAACGGCCTCAACCTCCACACCTCCACCACCCCCACCTTTGAATGTCCTAGTAGTAACACCTTCTGGGGCCTCAATTTAAAAAATAAAAATAAATATTGTCATGGTCCCATAAGACTGGAAGAGACCCAAAAAAATATTAAAGCACAGCCTTTGGTCTTTGCAAAGTTAGTTATGAAGAGTTACTTTGAATACATGATGAAGCACCCTTACAGAGGCATGGCCCCTATTACACACAGTCTGCGCTCAGTGTGCAGACAGCTTACAGCCCTTACATTTTCCAGAGACCTAAGCTCTACTATGTGGGCAAGCCCCTACGCACAGTCTGCACTTAATGGGCAGGCTCTGCATAGGCTCCACTCCCTCCAGACATGCAAAGGTTATTTACTGGCAAGCTCCTACTACACAGAGACAGCACTAAGTGCACAGACTGTACATACAGCCCAGTCCTTCCACATAGGCAAGTGCTACTAGGTGGGAAAGCCCATACTATCCTGACTGCACAGACATTCCACAGACCCAAGCCCCATTAGATTGGCCTATGGCCCTCATTCTGACCCTGGCGGTCAAAGACCGCCAGGGCGGAGGACCGCGGGAGCACCGCCGACAGGCCGGCGGTGCTCCAATGGGGATTCCGACCGTGGCGGTAAAGCCGCGGTCGGACCGGCACCACTGGCGGGCTCCTGCCAGTGTACCGCCGCCCCATTGAATCCTCCAAGGCGGCGCAGCTTGCTGCGCCGCCGAGGGGATTCCGACCCCCCCTACCGCCATCCAGATCCCGGCGGTCCGACCGCCGGGATCCGGATGGCGGTAGGGGGGGTCGCGGGGCCCCTGGGGGCCCCTGCAGTGCCCATGCCACTGGCAACTGCACCCGTCGCACAGCTTCCACTCCGCCGGCTCGATTCCGTGGAAGCCTCTTTCCCGCTGGGCTGGCGGGCGGTCTGAAGGCGACCGCCCGCCAGCCCAGCGGGAAAGTCAGAATTACCGCCGCGGTCTTTCGACCGCGGAACGGTAACCTGACGGCGGGACTTTGGCGGGCGGCCTCCGCCGCCCGCCAAGGTCAGAATGAGGGCCTGTGTGTAGAGCCCACTTCCTTTAGAGACCTAACCCCTCATTTAAAGGGCAACCCTTACTATGCACAGTGTGCGCTCAGTGTGCAGGCTGTGCATAGGACCCACTACCTGCAGACATGCAAGCGCTATTAGGTGGGCATGCCTCTACTATGCACAGTACGCAGTGCAGGGAATAAAGTCTCATTAGATGGGAAGCTGCTACAATGTACATTTTGTGCTTAGTGGTCAGGTTGTCAGTAGACCCCACTCTCTCCAGACATCCAGGCCTTTTTATGTGGATGAGCCCTACTACACACAGTTTGCACTTTCTGCACTGCTCTTCATGGAAACCCCATTCCCTCCAGACACCCAACTTCAAGCCACTACTATACAGAGTCTCCGCTCCCTGTGCAGCTCTTCATTGAGAGGTTACTCCCTTCACGTAATCAAGCCTTGTTACGTAACGAAGGGGCTGCTACGCACAGGTAGGTATGTTTGTAATGTTTTACATTACCTTAAAAAAAACTAAACATTTTGTGAAAAAAAACAAAGGTTAAAATGATGTTATACTTAGAATTGGTAATAGTTTGATACTTTATGTTAAAAAAAACCTTAGACATTCACTGAAAAAGGAAAGCTACAAGTTGTGTTATAATTAGGTCTGGTAATGATATCTTACTTTACACTTAAAAGAAACCTTAGAAATTCACTTAAAAAAACTAAAAGTAGAAGTGAGTTTAGAGTTAGGTGAAAATGTCAGTTAAAAATACAAGATTAAATTGAAAAACACTGAAATTCACCAGGGATAGTTCATTGAGTTGATGGTAATTTGCACTCCTGCCATGCACAGCCTGTGAACCCACATATTACATCACTCATGACATGTTCTGTGACATCATCAATGACCAGAGCTGCATCATCTTGCCTCCATTTCATGCCTATTTCTTCCACCCTGTAGTTGCTATCTTTGTATTTTACTCTTCAAGTTCTTTTCACCTCTGCTTTCTCTGTTTGTTCTCCCTGCCTTTTTCTTTCTTAGACCAGATCAAGGTCTTATGATTCAACCAGTGGCAAAATGTAAGCACAAATGAGGGGAGCCCTCTTATAGCCACAGGAGGCAGAGCTAACAATAAAAAACACAGTAAGAAATAATGGCCCTCATTTCGACCTCGGTGGTCTTTTTTAAAGACCGCCGAGGTACCGCCGTGCTAAAGAACGCCAGTGCAGGCGGTTTTCCGTGCAGCGTATTATGACTGCTGGCAGCCCTCTGTCCTTTTTTGGACGGAGAGCCGCCAGCAGCCATACTGGCGGTCGGCGGGGAAGTGGAGGATGCTCCACCTCCACTGCCCCGTCATCAGAACACCGCCCACCAAATCACGTCCCATGATTCGGCGTTGCGGTGTTCTGGTGACGGGGTGCTGGCGGTGGAACAGCCCCCATGAATCCCACCCCCTCACGGAGGATCAACGGACAAGGTAAGTTGATCGTCCGTTAGGGGGGGGGGGTGGGAGGGTGTTGTGTGTTGTGTGCGTGCATGAGGGTGTGCATGTGAGTATGTAGAGGAGGTGTGTGAGTGCGTGTATGCATGTGGGGGTGTGTTGTGTGTATGGGAAATGTGTGAGGGTCGGTCTGTGTGCATGTCTGTTTGTATGTGTGCGGGTATGTGTTGTTTTAGTGTATGTGTCCGTGTAGGGGTGTGTGTATGTGCATGTTGGGGGTGGGGAGGGGGGTCCTGCCACCTTTGGGGGTGGCAGGGGTGTGGGGGGTGTGGGGGAAGGACTCGGGGGTGGGGGAGCGGGGTGCCTACCGCCATGGATTTCGTGGCAATTCCAAACCACCCGGAATCCATGGTGGTATGCAGGGTCCTGAAACCGCCGGCAGTCTGGTGACGGCCGCTGGGCTGGAGACCGAAGTCTTCAGCCCAGCGGTCATCACCGCCCTGGCGGTCGGAGTGGAGAAATGGCATATGACCATGGCAGTAACCGCCATGATCATAATTCCATTTTTGTTTCCGCCGGCCTGTTGGCGGTATTACCGCCACTTCTCCCCCACCCGCCAGGGTCGTAATGAGGGCCAATGTGTCTTGGGGATGAGCTTTCTTTTTTGGACAGCAAAATAGTTACCCGTCTCCAAGGTGAGGCTCACCCTTATAAAGTAAAGACTGGGAGATAAAAAGGGGCAAATGGATATTTCAGAAACTCTCATCTGGTTTTGAGGGTGTGTTTTAGTTTCTTATTTTTGTTGGGTAGCATATGATTTTTCTGGGAAGGAGAGGGAAGATCATCAATTGTGTAATTTTTATGTATGCATGCATTCAGGAGCAGTTCTTTGGGGAAAATATAGCCGTTCAGCTCAACATCAGTGGCAAATTAGAGTAGTTTTTGGATCCTAAAACCTTTGAACCTGTTGTTTTATTAACCTTTTTTAAAAAAATGAGCAAACATATTTTGCAATATTTAGGGGGGGGGTTAAGGGTTAACAATTTAGCTAAAACCATTGCCAGCATATAGTTTGTGTTTCAAAAACTGTAAGAAAGTGAATTATTGGTTGGAGTGGATGGAGTCCCCCATAAGAAATAATGGCACTATTATTGTTAGGTTCAGAAAAGGTTTCAATTCAATTCAATTCCGCTTTATTTTGGTAAAAACATACCATAACAGCACATATACAAAAACAGTTAAAACAAAGTAAAATATAAGAATATAAGGACAGGTCAAAATCCTATGGTTAAGATAATAAAATACAATATGATTTAAAAGACTCAAGTATACTCAGTGAGTGCTAAAACAGCAGTGCTACGCCTTTAGTACTAATTTTCATAGGACATGCATAAATGTATAAGTTATCAAAATACAGAAGCCCTTGCAAATAATACGCAATGTTATAAGTGGCATTTTAAAACTTTAAGTCTAAGATACCAGATAGCTTCCAAAAATGTTGCTATGGAACATGCCACAATCACATTAGGGTCGGATTTGCAGATCATGAGAGCTGTTAGCCTATTCCTAAAACCCATGGATTTGCAAAATGGTACAATCCAGCGAGCCCTCTGCTTGCAATACGCTGGACAATGAAAAAGAACATGGGCGGGACATTCAGCTATCCCACAACCCATTGGGCATAAATTGGAATGGCTATCAGACTTCAGCCATCTGTAAGTTAAAGTGCGTAGAGGGAGTGACCCTATTCTGAATCTAATGTAAAGTGGTTGTGCAAATGGAGATAAGATTGTGTCCATATAATGCTCAAACTCATAGTGACATTTGAACAGTAAAAAAGTATTTGTCATACCAGACGTGGGCACTTCTGATAATTTATCTGCTTGTACATTTACCCAATACACGTCCTTCACAACCTGGGCAGCATTTTTGGGGAGGGGAGAGGGGTCTGTCCAGTAATTTCTCAGCCCAAGTTTGGTAAGGGTTTTCTCAACGTAGTTACACCACCTAACTTTTTAAATAGTTTGGGTGATTGTCAGATTGCTCAGCCAGGCTCGATACGGACTATAAGTATCCGCTGACCAGATCTGAATCCAGTATAATAATGGCCTTAGCGCAGCAATATGCGCAATGTAGTAAAGATATAGATCCATCCGGATCGGCAGGGTAGCGGAACTAGTAGGTACTTTTAATAGCATTGTTATAAAAGAATTTTCCACTCTTTCCAGACCCTCCAAATTGCAATGACCCCATAGCTCTGCACCATATAGCGCTCCCCCTCTCGCTTGGGCTTTATATATTTCCATGGCAGGAGTAATAGCAAATCTGGAGGGCCTGGCCGCGTATCTCCAAAATGCCCCGACTTCTGTTTTAGGCTGATAAGCGACTTTGTCAGATGAGCATGCCATTTATGTGAATCCTCCAACTCAATTCCCAAATAATCAAAATCACTGACTCTTTCTAGTGCCTCACCTTCCAGGTGTATATGTTTCTTCATTTTATGTTTTGTATCCCCAAATACCATATACTTGGTTTTTGCTGTATTAATTTCCAAACCATAGTCTTTGCAGAAACCCATAAACTTCTTGAGCAAATTAGACAGCCCAAGAGCAGTTTGCAATAGTAACAAAGTGTCATCTGCAAACAAAAGACATGGGGTCTTAGCCCCATTTAATCTGGGGGCATTATTAACACAGTCCAGAAGATAGGGAATACACGTGTTAATAAATAGGAGGAAGAGAGAAGGGGCCAACACACACCCCTGCCTAACCCCTCTACAAATAGGGATCTCAACTGTCAGCTCCCCTTTTGTCCCCCATCGAATTCTGGCATAATTCTCTGAATACAGATCTTTAATTAGGTTTAAAATAGGGCTCGGTACTCCCACCCTACTCATAACCTCTCACAACTTACAATGTGGAACTAGATCATAGGCGGACTTAAGATCTACGAATGCCACAAAGAGCTTCCCTGTGTCCACATCCACCAGCTTCCATTTGATAGTAAGGAAGCGAAAAACCTGATCAACTGTACTTACTTTTTGCCTAAAACCTGCCTGTAAATGACTGAGAACTTGATTTTCTTTTATCCACTCTTTAAGCCTGCCTAGTACCTGGTAGAAAAAGATCTTTTGTAAATTGTCCAGGAGGCTAATTGGTCTGTACTTTCCGGGAACGCCCCTCTCCCCTTTTTTATATATGGGAACAATAATTGCTCCCCTCCAGGACCGTGGATAGATTCCACTTGCCAAGACGGCATTCAATATCCTATTGACATATGGACCCCGGTGGTTCGAGTCCAATTTAAACATGTCTGAAGGTATGCCATCTAACCCAAGTGCCTTTCCTAATTTTTGGGCCCTGATAGCAGTCTCGGTTTCCTTCGAAGTAAAGGGAGTCAGGCTGGCTGTCAAGGAGGAGTCATATATAAATTCAACATCTTTTACAATAGTGCAATCTGCCTTATCACTATACAACTCGAAAAAATAACTAGACCATGTTTCCCGGGAGATATGACAAGCAGGTTTGAAGTTCTCATTACGTCTATTTCTGGCCACCAAGGACCAGAAACATTTCGAGTTTGAGTCCCTAGCAGCCAATACTAATTCTTGCCATGACGACTCTTCCCAGCAATTTTAGCTGGATTTCAGTGTGGACGTATAATCGCGCCTTGCATGTGCTATCTTGCATCCATCTTTTGATCTTATTGCTTTTATGAGAGTATTCTTGGCCTCTCTACATGCCTTATTGAACCGCCTACGGCGAGACTGAACTTCTGAGTGAGAATTCTCTCGGTTAGTTTTGAGAAATAGGTCTTTAAGGGCCGAGAAAAGATCTAAATGCAAGGTCATAACCTCACTTGGGGTACGTGAGGAGGAACCGTCAAATAAGAAGTGGGTCGATACTAAGGCACACAATTTCCCCCATAATTTATGAGAGTTTCTAAAGCACTCCCATTTCAAAGCACGCGTATTAGAGGACACCTCCAAAACAACAGGAGCTTCATGATTCAATTGCACATCTGTCCTTATTAAAAGGTGCCTGTCATATGTTACTAGGAGGGGGGCATGGTCGCTATTATATTGATTTCCCACCCTTACATCTCTAATGGAGTGCCAAATCCTCATATCTATAAGTACAAGATCTAAAATACTGCTATATAGCCCTCTAAAACGGTAGGCTTCGCAGGGGTATCTGAAGGAAAACGCCTGTTCCTGGGCGGAGGCCATAGGTTGACATGAGATCCATAATCTGGAGAGCCCTGTTGCTAGATTTCAGATGTTTCATCTGGGTCGAATAAGAGGGGATATTCCATATTGAGTCTTCTAACTACGTAATTTCAGAAAACACTAAATTAGGCTCTAGCGATACATTGAAATCACCCGCTATAATAATATAATGCGAAGGATGGAATTCCAAAATTAGAGAGTTCAACATCTGAATAGTACTAGACGTTCGACTGGGGTGATCCGGTCTGTTGTAGATGTTAATACATACCACTGGTAAGCCTTGATTAGATTGTATTGATATCGCCAAAATATCAGGTGAATCCACATGAATTTCCTTAGCACTGCCCACCTCAGAGATTCTTATCCAAGTGATAAGACCACCCGCTGCTCTACCAGCAGGTGATGATTTAGCCTCTTTGCAAAATGAACAGAACCCCTGTCTGTGCATGTTTGTGGTGGCCCAGATTTCCTGAAACAAACAGAATTTAAAGTTGTCTATATACTCCCCCCAGTCATCATCTTCAAGTTTATTGCAGATTCCAGCTACATTCCATGACAATAACTCAATCGATAAAGGTTCAGGGTAGCGGAGTCCCTCCTGGGAATCAGCAAGAATGCGTAACTTTGGCAGGCTTTCAACAAGATTTGGGGTTGTAATAATATTCCCTAAAGCAGGAGGTTTCAAATCAAAAGTGTAAGATAAGTAAAGTGTAGCATCTGGAGAGTATATTTTTGCACCCCGGTGCATTTGAGGCAAATGCAGTCAATCAATGTCCGATGTGGCAGCCTGATGTTCCAGCTCATGTAAGCTGGACTTCCCAAGTGGAGGATCATGATCCTTTGCTAGGGGCACCCAAGACGTTTCTTCGCTGGGAGCTAAAAGTCCAGGTCCCTCATTAGATGGCCTGCAGTTCAAAATAGATGGTAATTTCTTCACCATATGGTTGTTTGCAGGCCAGCTACTGCTAAGATATATGTTCGATCGATTCCACATGGTGTTCCGAGCTTCCATAGATAGCAGGCCTTTTACCAAGTGTGGGCTAGCTAACGTTAGCTTTATAAAATCCCAGTGGCCTGGCTTGCCACTAAATCGGTCGGCCGATAATATGTCCGAATGGATGATAGAGCCACATTGCCTGGTATGACGTAGCCAGTAGGAGGCTTTATTTATTAATGAGGATTTGTCTTCCCCTATATTGGGGGGCAGAGGGGGTACCTTGCACATATAAATAGGATGACCTTTGCGAATACGGCTGGGATGTTTATAAGCAATGGTCGAATCCCATTCCCATTTTGCTCGTGATTGGTGCCCCAAGGATGCTTCAAAAGGACCCCTAGAACATGGAGCATTGGCAGGCTTAACTAAGGGAGCTACCAGGACATGGACATATCTTTTGGAGAGGCAGGAACTACTTGAATTTGTCGTGTTTCCTTGTGGTAAAGAAACCCTGACGTTCGAAGGAGCCACCTCATCCTCGTGTATGCGGGGAATGTCCCTACTCATGCTGATAGATCTAAAGATGTGTAACACTTCTGCTATTAATAACTTCAACTCTCTCACTTCGTCTTTTAAGTCGATAACAAGGGAAGCCAGATCCACCTGGGTCGAGGGTTTAGGGGCTGAAGAAGAATGTTTTGTGGCGAGTCGCAAAGGATTACCTTGATCAAGTATATGGGCCTGGGGTTCCAGTGGTAAAAAGCGATTAATGCAGGAAATGTCATAACCAATCGTACTATCAAGCCTATGGTCTTCAATGTTGTGGTGAGGTAAGGTGAATGCTGAAAGATTTGTGTTCGTACTGCCAGCCTGTGAAGCCAGTGCGTACGAGGATTATCCTTAGGCTTGAATACTGCTTTTACTGGGAGGTCTAGAGGAGAGAAGGAGGGTACCATTTCCAGAGCCCTTTCTCTGATTTTTCTCCTTTTTATTTAAAATAGATTCGACCTCTTCAATCAGAGTGTCTATTTCATTAACTACACAGTTGGAAAGGGTTTGTGAAGTTTGAAGGAGCTTCAGTATTTTAGTTTGTACAAGGCCTGATGCAGGACTTCCTTTGGCCTTACGCTTCCCCATTCCGAGTGCTGTAAGTCTGTCGCACAGATTAAATAGTGCTCAACAACAATAAAGTCTTTAGCAATCTTACCTCAAAACTAAGAGAGCAGGCCCAGCTCGGCCTCAAGCAGTCTCGGATGGGCGCAGATGGGCCCACCCTTGGCACGGGCTTTGGCCCAGCGCGGCCCACGCCGCAGGGCTACGCTGCACGCTTTGAAGCGCCCGTGGCTCAGGTCCTGCCCCCCCAGTCAGTGACAGAAGGCTCCTGGGACTTGGAGTCCCACCAGGAGCGACAGCAGCAGCAACGAGAAAAGGTTTCATTAATTTAAACCTGAGCTCAACTCCTGGTAGCTATGGCACTAAAGTAGCCAGGCTTAATTTAGAAAATCGTATTTATATAGTACTTACAACCCCTGATGAGACATCAAATCGCTTTTTGGCTAGTAGCACACTACTCTGAACCCAAAAGAATTAGTGGTGGATTAGTATTGGGAAATATGAGTTAATTTGAGCTGCAGACATGTGAGTCTGTTAGTTGGATTGAATAGGATAATGGGGGATAGAAGAGGGAAGAGTTTAGAAAGTGTTAATTGGGAGATCATTGTGATAAGATGAGGTGTGGGATGATTAAAGTGGTGAGATGGAGGAGGGAAGAGTCTGTAGAATGCAATTAGGGAGATCGTAGTAGTAAAATGTGGTTTGGGATGAGTCAAAGGAGAGATACATGAGGGAAGAATTTATTAGAGAAGGTAGTTTGGGAGATCGTAATAGTAAACTGAGGTTTGGAGTGAGCTAGGAGGGATAGAGGAATGAAATGTCTAGTATTGGTTATTTTGGAGATCATAGTGGAAGAATGATGTTTGGGATGAGTCAGAGAGTGGAGGTACGTAATATATTTAGAGAGGTTTAGGATGAGACACAGTGGTGCACTGGAGAAAGTGAAAGTTATTTTTCTCTTTTCTACAGTAGAAGTAAAAAATATATAGATACATGACTACACAGAAAGGGTATATCTGTATGACTATGCTCCTCAGTGCAATTTGTGCTAAGGGTGGCCACAGTAACACTTTTCAGAACATGTAGTGCATACATAAGAAAACACTTACACAATTAGGCGTAGGGGTGAAAGGTAATCTGTCTTGGGGAAAGGTGTGGGTGATTATCATGAAAAGGCATATTGGTGGTTTCTCAGCAGTCTTCCTGATGTTCATTGTGCTGGCTTATTCTAATGGTGGTGCAGGCTTGGTGGCATGCAGTTACATCTACTTAATGCTATAAGCTGTGCAACCGAGAAGCCCTCACTGCCAGTCCTTGGACCCTCTGCAGCATGCTTTATGAGCAATGAGAGCGCAAATGCCTAACCCTCCTCTGCCTTTTATGTTGCTAGGGCCCTCTTCACTACTATCAAATCTGTAGCAAAGTGCGCTGAGAGAAATGATCAGCAGCTTCGTATTTCATGTGTAAAGGTTTGTGGCTGACCATGATGGAGCTCAGGTCAGTTACGAGGACAAAGCTGGTTCCAGTCAAAGTGTTACCTTTGGACCTAAAACATTTTCAAGAAGTTAGAGTCCTCATCGGGGCAAGGCTGCATGCTGGATCTGAAGATGGACTTGTCAGCGACAGGTTGATTAAGAACAAGTATCTCACACACAAGGAGAGCAAGAAAAAATGTTGTAGTTGCATTCTCCCACACAAGTCAAATAAACACAAAATGTCAACTATGCCCAAGAGAATGGGGACAATGGATAGAAACCACTATTTGAAGTCTATCTTAGGTATCCAAAAAGAACTGGAATAGACGCCTCACTTACTTATAGTGGCATGCTTTATCATCGGCACCTATGATGAAGCATGCTGCTGTTATTGGGTGAGGTGTCTATCCCAATTATTTTTGAATTCCTAAGGTAGACTTCAAATAGTGGTTTCTATCCGTTATCCGACCTGTCTTGGGCCTAGTTGCCATTTTGTGTTTAATTGATGATGGACAAGGTCTGAGTGAAGCTGTTGATAAAGGCGGGAAAAGCAGGTTATTGTTTGAGCAGGAAAGGTCTGGAGTTTGTGCTTCAGAAACCATCAACATTTATTGTATGCTGCTCGGGATCAAACCCAGTAAAGATTTCTACCTTCAGATGTATGCTCTTTTTAGGAAGTGTGATTTCCTCAGCGGGGCATGGCTACAGGCATTAGTTGAACAGTGTTTAATGTTGTCAGACATTTGTAGGCACTGGGCCTTCTGAATCAGCTTTGCTTTTGTGGAGAAGAATGTAGTGGGAGCTGCGGTGAAGTCAGGCCCACAGTTGATGTACCATTGGCGGATCAACAGGCAAGTTGGTCCCAGTCTTTCAACAGTTCTCCAAGCAAAATGTTAGCAAAAGGTTTCTTTAAACCCCATCTTTCTAGGTTTGGACAGGAGGAGTATACACTGACAACAGTCAAGGGTTCCAGGACCTCATGAACAGAACTTCAGGACTCACTGCAACAGAAGATACCAACAGGATGGAGTACAGGTCCATTTGAAACTGGTCAGCTTGATTCTTTCCCGGAATTGGGCTGTTTAATCTTTTGTGTCTCTGTGACTTAACAGGCGCTCTGGCGCTCACCTTTGAAGTCCACTTTTTTGTCCCGGGTTAAAGTGGGAGCAGGTTCAGCCCTTCTAGTTCTCCTCAACAGAAGGTAAAGTCCTTCTTCTGTCTTCCACAAGTCCAGTAGTCACTTGACCAGGGTGCCCGGGGTGCCTCATTTTTGCCTGGCACTAGCCTGTCAGTGGGGTGACTCCTTGCCACTCCCTAACCAATGGGGAAAACGTTTCCGGGCTAACCCTTTCTACTTTTGCAGTGACTCATGTGTGCCATACTTCAAACAATCCCACAGGCCCCTCTCTACCAAAAACCAGGATGGCAGAACCTTTCTTCCATTGTTTAGAGATCCGGTGCCCAACCTACAGATGTGGGCAGTGAAATGAGCAATCCCTTCTCCGTGATCACTCAAAACTAGTTCTGGGGCAGTTCGTGTTCCACAGGTGTTGGTGCCTGGGTGGCTAAAAGGACAAAAGAGGAGGCTGGTGTTAGCTAAATCTGCCTGTGACAGAGTAGGCCTCTTTGAAGATAACTAAGTTTCTGGGCTCTATACAGATGGTCATTCTGTCAGAGGAACAGAACACCTTCCCACCCGAAAGGACTTTGTCTTAGCCCTGGAAGCAAGTGTTTACTATGGAACAACTAGGCCTGCTACAGTGAAAAGTGCTTTTGGGATCTGTCACTGTAAGGACATGTTTTACCTTAAATGTTTGCATGTCTTCTTTTTAAATAGGATTTACTCTGCCTTACTGGGCATTAAGGCTTACTTAGGGTTGACTTATGAATATTTAAAATTAGGGTTTAGGCCAGTTGAAAGTGGTTATTTTGACTGGTCGAATTTGCAGTATAAACCTGCACAGCCAGGTTACAGGTGTAAGGCCTGTAGTCATGTTTTGCATTGTACCTTTAGTGGTGGCACAATAAGTACTGTAATCCACTAGTGACATTTACCTTACAGACCCTTGGTACACTTTGTACCATATACTTGGGACTGATACCCATGTTAAATGTGCCAATTATTGGTACAGCCAATTTTGAAATGTTTTTTGAGTCACAGTACATGCAGTAGGACCCGGTCATCACAATCCTAGTGCACAGAGTCCAAAAAGAGGCAGCCTCAGTCCAAACAAATGGGGGTGATCATGCAAAAATAAGAATTTTTCTAAAAGAAACAAACATAAATCTAGGAATACCAATTTAATTTTGTTCTTGCTTTAGGTTTTGTTTTGCTTTAGAAATCAAAAGAACCACATTACACCTGGACAACTGTGACACTTTATTTTGTTTAATGTATACGTTTTCAATATTATCTCTCAAGTCTTTTGTATTGTTCATGGGCAGTGCCTAATTTATTTTAAAAACTAAGTGCCTGGGCCCAGCATTTTGCTATGAAGCCTGCGGCCATTTCCATTGAATGCCAGAGGTGCTGAGTACCAAGGCTGCATAGTCTTCATTGCACCTCATGCCTCTTCTAAATCACCACCAGACAATCCTTGCTGCATTATCTCACTCTTTCAGGTTCACTTCCATCCATGTTTTTTTTTCTTAGCCACTGTCTTTCCTTTTTCTCTTCTTTCTTCTTCTATCCTTTTGTGCATTTCTGTCTCTTCTGCTGGGTCAAAGTCTGATGAGGAAAAATAAGTGCTAGCCTACAGAATGAGTGCCGTTAAGCACTACCTGAAGTCACTGGCTGAAATTATGCACTGTTCAAAGGCCGCCAATTTACTGGGTTAATAGTGAAGTAAAAATTAATTTGCACTCTAATTACTGTGTATTTTTCTCAATATGAGATACTGTTTTTCTTTTGAAGAAATGCCTTCCCATTTGCTATATTACATTTGGGAGTGATTCCTAGCCCTTTCCCACCCTGCGTACACATGTACACTAACTTTTGGTTGGTGTGCGTTTGCAAGCCGGTGCTTGGTGGGAACATACATGCAAAACATTTGAATTCCACAAGACTTTGTCAAAGGAACACTTTCTGGGAGTTACCGGAAGTTTTACATTGTCAAAACACTTCCCCATCCATTTTGTCCCAGTTTCCCTCTCCATTTCTGCACTTACTCAAAGGAAAAAAAAACACCAGTAAGGTAGAATTTTTGACTTGAGTAAGTCAATGCCCATTTGGGAATTTCATTTCTATGAATCAAGATTTCCATTTTGGAAGCAGAAATCCACATATGCTTATATCTGAAAATATTTGTAAATTATTTGCATAGATTCTAGGACCACCCACAGGAAGCCTATTAGGTCTATCTGAAGAGATTCTTAGCTCAAAACCTACTGTTTTTCTTGTACAACAGAAGGATCGTTAGGCCTGATTCCGAGTTTGGTGCATAAGAGGCATCTGCCAAAAAACAAAGCTGTCCTATCTGCCCTATTTAGAGTGAATTAATGTCTATGCACATTCCATTGTAAGGGGAAACAGCCTCTTTTTGGTGAATGTTCTGTTTCAACTATACATCAGTACCTTTTTTAGGGTCGAGCTTGCGAGAGCATGCACTAGCGCATGCATCTCGCTTCAAGACACTGTTAACAATACAGTCTTGGAGCCCGCCCATGGTTTGATGGGTTTCCTGGCACTCTTCTTTACAGCTTCATATTTCGTCAGTGCAGGCCTAGCATCATTTCCTTTCCTTTCTGTGGAGCAGGGACCAAGCACTGATTGGTACAACTTAGTCAGTGCCCGTCTTTTGCTCCCTACATGATTGAGGTACTATTTCATTCTTTTTAACTTTTAGTGGCATGCACACAGAAAGAAGGCATGTGACTGGCAAAAACATGCTACGCAGGACATACAAAATTGCAAAGCTTTATTCTCTATAGTTAGCTTTCTTTTATTTTGCCAAATCTTCTTTCCTCACTTTGCACTCATCTTTTCTTTTGTTTTTGCTTGTGGACGCTGTTCTCAAAAGGTGAGGATTATCTTGTTCTAAATATTGCCAAGTGAATTTGTTTTTTTTGTAGGAATATTTTATTAGCGGTTGCATTTCAATAAAAATAACAAAACATTTGCTTTTCACACTAGTATCATCATAGCAGCATGATCCGCATCCACTGCCAAACTGAGTTCCAGGCCAATAATACTTTCCCCTAAGCGTTCGGTGTAATACATCTGTATTTTAGCTAGTTTCAATGACTGTAGTAGTCTCACCATTTCTTCCAAACAGGATCGTGGTTGGGGGGATGCCCCCAAGCCTCATAAATCCTGCCTTGAAGCTTACCGTGCCAGTCCATGACACAAGTCCATACCCCTAACGAAGGGGCCGCAGAGACTTTCCAATTTTGCGCAATATCTCTTTTAGCAATTAAAATGTCCAGGCCAATCAGTGTCCTGTCTCCTCAGGGTCCACCCACATCATCAAGGATACCACGTAATGCAACCCTTGGGTTTGCTTCCAGCTGTATGCCTGTAATGGAGGAGAGACAATAAGAAAAGCAGTCCAGTAGATATGTATCACCAGGCATTTCAAAACAACACGAAAGAAATCCTCCATAGGGTCTTTACACCTATAACATGTGGGTGAGTCAGTGAAGCCCGCCCTCCACATTCATAAGGTGACATGTAGGCTTGGTTCAAGTATTTAAGTTCCAGGAAGCAAAGTTTGGCAAAGATTGTGAGCATTTACTGGGCCATACAAGCATCTCTCCAGACGGCCTCATCCACTTCTCCCACCCAAGTCTCCCACTTGTCCTTCAGGGAGTCTGGGGACGTAGGTGAATCTATGCCTAAGGATTTGAGAATTTATAGATTTGTGATACCTTACCTTTACCTAAGGGACCCATGAGGATTTTGTTTTTTATGGGCTGTAGTCTAGAATATCCTCTAGTAGTTCCTGGTAAGTGTGAAGGGTGTGTCAGAGTTGCAGACAGCTGTAGAATTGTAATGGCATTCAAAAGTCCTCTTGAAGTTCTTGAAAGGATTTCATATGGCCTTCCCCACAGAAATCACCCATTTGTGAGATGCCAGTGAAATCTCATCCCTGGAATCCCTCTAGCAAGGATGCTTGAGACAGTCACCATCCCTCCCAAAGCAGTGTTTCCCTTGTCATTTTCCAATTCCACTTCATCCAGCGGTGTCAGACTCCCATTAACACTAAGGAACATTGTCAGTTTTCCTTGGGTGCTTAGGGTACTGTATTGCAGTGGTCATACTTTTGGTGATTAACAAACTTGACTGTTTTTGTGGCCAGTACTACTGGTGAACTTTAAAGATCTACTCGTTGGTAAAGAGTTCGAAGTTGGAGTAGAAGAACTTCAACTCCCATGGTTCCTAGCCTTTTGTAGGCTATTTAATTCACAAGCGCTTGGGAGGGGCAACTGTATGTAAACAGCCCTGCATTGCCGCACAACCTTGTTAAAGATCAGTGTCGGAAAGTGAGAGGACTTCAGCCTTCAGAGAAGCTCTCCAAGTCTCAGGATTCTTAGAGACTGCGGCTATCAGCAGTCCTGGTGCAGCAGACTGCACTTGCACCAATTTTCCACGGGCTTATTGCCAGACCATGGAATTCTCTGTCAGAAAAACTAATGTATTAAAATGAATGCTAATACTTAGTGACATTAAGCTTGAGAAAGCAAGAGGGTCCCACTCTTGATATTTCGGAACAAGCATTTGCAAGGCAATAGGTTGCGAGTTTGCCCGAGTTAGAACTATTAGTGTTGTAAATTCCTAACTGGGCTTTTTTTGCCACTTTAATTGAAAATGAAAAGTAAAACAGTTGACATAAGCAAACCAATTTAAAGCACCATGGCCACCATGAGCATGAGCACAAAGGAGAGACCCAAAGGAAAAAAGAAGTTTGCTCACAGTCAAATGTATCGCAAAAGTGCAATTATCTATGTAACAGGGTTGATGGCCAAGGCGTTACCAAAACGGGCCTGAGGAGGGTCAAAGGTAAAGCATTTACCAATGATAACGAACAATTTTTGAAAAGCAAGCCCATGAACATGGGCGTGCGGGGGGCATGGTTAAAAGCCCACAGATGGATTATAACAGGCCAGAGCACTTGGGCGCTCGACCTAAAAAAGGGCACTGAGCTAATTTTATTTGCATTATTTTGAACCCTTCATGTTAATGCAGGTGGGCTCTGTTTTTGACATTTGATAAGATGGTCGTTTATTGATTCTCTGTGAACTTCATGAATGCTTCAATATAACGCAGGTGGGCTCCACAAGCATTACTCTTGTCTTTGTGTAAGAATCTATTACGTTTAAATGGTGTGTGGTTAGACAAAGAAACTCTCATTGAGAGAATTGCAATTGGCTGTCAAACAAAATCACAAACAGGATTTAGCATCTTCGCAGCCTAATTAAGATGACTCAACAAAGTTGATATTTCTATTGGACTTTCTTTTAAGAAGGAATGCAAGTTGTTCTTGAAATAGTGATTCATGTCACTTAACAGGAGTTTGAGAATTAATCCTGTGATGCCATGGTGACAATACTCTAGGTGGGTATGATTCCGCAATCCAATTATGTGTGAAGTAATACATTGTATACGTTTTAGAGAGTTAGCTGCATGGTTGATATTAGGTGGATTTGTAATGTTCACAGATATGTTTCTTGTGTTATAGATCTATGCATTGTTTACTCTTGAAAAAAGTGCAGGTCTAGAAGACATCTGTTATTATTTTCCTTCCCAGGTATTAAAAATCCTTTTGGGAGAATTTAGTTAGCAAAATAGGGAAGTTGTTAGACAGCAGAGTTTCTGATTGTGATCTATCTATCTTTCAGGTTTGCCTCCCTGCTGTTCACTTCCCGACCCCCCCTTCCCATGCTTGATCACCTCCAATGTCTGCGCTATCAAAGCATTTAGCAATTGGGGATATCAGGAGGTGGACATTTTGAGCATCACATCGATTCTGAGGAGTTCATCTGGCTGACAAGTGGAGGGTGGACTTCCATGTGCTGAATGTCACTTAGGATGCCTCCTGGAGCTCAGAGGGGATGGGGCCCCCTTAGAGAATGTGCATAATAATATCTAGTCCTAGTATACCCAATTTGTCCCTATATTTGAGGTCATCCCACCCCCTGTGCAGTCAGTCGTTGATGGGAAGAAGTTGTGTTGCCCAGTAATATAGTCTCATGTCTGCCATGGCAAGACCACCATCATATATCAACTGGGTACATTTCCCGAAGGCCACCTTAGAAGTACGGCCCACCCGCACAAATTTGCATCCCATGGCCAGGACCAAATTGAACCATGATTTTGATATTTTAAGGGGTAATTTTGAAGAAAATAGAGTAGCCTTGGGAGGACCATAATTTTAAATAGTGCAGTCCTACCCATAGTATTTAGTGGGAGGGCACGCCAGCATGCTAGGCCCTCTTGGGCTCTTCACATCACGGGGCCCAGATTAAGCCTCCAAGTCAGGTTAGGTTCTAAGTAGATGTGCATCCTGAGGTTTTGGAAGCTGACCCTCCGTAATAGGATTAGAGATTGCCATGCTACATCTTGGTGATCACCTTGCAGAGGAACTTACAGTGATTTGCCCCAGTTGACTTGTAATCCTGATGCCTCTTCAAAGATTTGAAGAAGTCTGAGTCCCATCTCGGCTGGGCATGACATAAATAGCAGGACGTCGTCTGTGTATAAGGCTATGAAGTGATCCTCAGTGGTCAAACCCAATCAAAGCCCCTCTCTTGAGCATCACACCAGATCCAGAGAACAAGTGGCTCAATGGCTAGAGCGAATAATAGTGAAGGGAGGGGACATCCTTGTCTGGTCCTCGTCCCCATGAGAAATGCATGTAATAATACACTGTTGACTTGAACTCTGGCCTGTGTGCCATTGTAGAGAACCCTAACCAAGGCACGGAACCGGGGATCCAATCCCAATTTAGTGAGCACCTCTGCAAGGTAGGACCAGTCAACAGTGTTGAATGCTTTCTTGAAATCTATGAGGAGGAGGGCGGCGGGCCACCCAGTGGTCTGACACTGGAGGTAGCGATATGTACCCTCCAGATCCAGTATCTGGTACTTTGAAGATGAATAAAGCCACATTGGTTGGGGTGGACCAGATTTGCCAGAAGATTTTAACTTGGCTTTAATAAAGAAAATGGGTCAGAAGGAGGTACATGAAGGTCTTGTGCAACCAGGCTTGGGGAGGATCACTGTAGTAGCCTGGTCAATGTTGGTGGGACAGTGATGTCTGTCGGCAGCTCAGTGTATAATTGGAGCAGGGATGGAATGATTTCTGGAAAGAGTCTGCAATAAAATTCTACTGGATAGCCATCAGGCCCTGGGGATTTGCCTGAATTTTGATCCACCAGGGCTTCCCCTATTTCTGTCACCATGATTTCCAGATCTATGATTTGTCTCTTCAAGGAGGAAAGACGGGATAATAGGAGTTCTTTGACTATGCAGGAGTTTGTTTCAGAGGCAGGATGTTCCCTTGGAGCATACAGCTTTCCGTAATAGTGTGCAAATACAGCAGCTATCTCGTGGTAGTCATTGACCCATTCCACATGATCACCCAGAATGTGGGTATTACTCTAGTTTTGGAGTGGTGGGTATCCAGACAATGCAGTAATTTACTGTATTTATTTCCCTATTTATATACTTGGTGCATAGAGGCCATTCTGTATTTCCAGGCTTTGCCTAAACTCAATTGGCATAAGGTGGTTCTGTTGATTTCAAGTTGGTGTTTTTCCAGCTCACTATGTGTTCTGGTGTCTCTACGTTATTTAAGTATTATCGAGGCTTCAAGTTCAATGACTTGGCAATTTTTTTTGCCACTGTCTGCTCCATGAGTATAGGACCGGGCCACGCCCCTCATGAATGCCTTCCCTGATTCCCAAAAGGTCCATGCTGATGCTACCAAACCCTCATTTAGTCCTGTTTAGGACTTACATTCCTGTAAAAAACAGGTATTAAGCCACCACATAGGGTCGCGTGTCAAATGAGAGCAGGACTGGTACATTGTCTTATATTCCTCGTTGTATCTCTCTTATGTGTAAAATTTCAGCAATTATGTTTTAGCACATAATCATATAGTACTTCACAGTCCACCCCACTCAAATCTGCTCCATTCCGATCCACAGCAATCCACCCCACCTCATCCTACACCAATCCACCCGACTCTACCCACTCCACCCCAGATGAATCCAATCCACCACACTCCAATCCAAACCACTTACCCATATACTTTCCTCTCCAATCCACCACACTCCAATCTTCCAAACCCATCCCAGTTCAATCTGCTCCACTCTAATCCAAAACAATCTGTCCCACTCAATCCAAAATAATCAGCCCCACTCCACCCAATTCCAACCCAAAACAATCTACCCCACTCCAATCCAAAACATTCTACCCCACTCCAATCCAAAATAATTTGCCCCACTCCAATCTGCTCCACTCCAATCTAAAACAGTTTGCCCCACTCCATTCTGCCCACTCCAATCCAAGACAATCTGCCCCACTTCAATCCAAAACAATCTGCCCACTCCAATTCAAAACAATCTACCCCACTCCAATCTAACCCACTCTAATCCAAAACAATCTGCACCACTCTAATCTGCCCCACTCCAATCTAAAACACTCTGCCCGCTCCAATCCACCCTCTCCACTCTGGCCTGCATTGTCCTAAACAATCTACTACACTCCAATCTACCTCACTCCAATCAAAAACAATATGCCACACTCTATTCACCCCCTCCAAATTCAAAACAGTCTGCCCCACTCGAAGGTATCCCACTCCAATCTGCCACACTCAAATCTGCCACACTCCAATCCAAAACAATCTGCCCACTCCATTCTGCCCAACTCCAATCTTCCCCGCTCCTATCCAACACAATTAGCTCACTCTAACCCACCGCATTCCAATCCACTTCACCCCTATCCACTCAATCCATCACAATTCACCCCACTCCAATCCACCACAATCCCCCCACTCAATCCAATCCACCCCACACCAATCCAATCCACTCCACTACAATCTACCCACTCCAATGTAATCTACCTCACTCCAATCTAATCCACTTCACCCCAATCCAATCAACCCCACTCCCTTCCCAAGCCACCCACTCCAATCAAATCCACTCCATTTCACTCCAATCCTAAACCATCTGCCCCACTCCAATCCAAAAGAATTTTCCTCACCCCCGTCCAAAACAATCTGCCCCACTCCAATCCGAAGCAATCTGCCCCACTCCAATTCAAAACAATCTGCCCCATTACATTCTAAAACAATCTGCCCTACTCCAGTTCAGATCAAATCACCACACTGCAATCTGCCCACTATAATTCAAAACAATCGGCCCCACTCCAGTCCAAAACATTCTGCCATACTCCAATCTGCCCAACTCCAATCGAAAACAATGTGCCTCACTCTAATCAGCCCCTCTCCAATCCAAAACAATCTTCCCCACTCCAGTCTGCCCCGCTCCAATCCAAAACAATCTGCCCACTGCTATCCAAAACAATCCGCCCACTCCAATCCACCCACTTCAATCCAATCCACCCCACACTAATAAATCCACCCAATGCAGTCATATCCAATCTACCACACTCCAAACCACCCCACCCTACACCAATCCATCTCACCCAATCCAATCCACCTCAATCCAGTCTACACCACCCCAGTTCAGTTCCTCCCACCCCAATCCAATCCACCCAACCCAATCCACTTCAAGCCAATCCACTCCACTCAGTCCAATCCACATCGCTCCAGTCCAATTCATCCCACTGCAATCCAATTTACTCCACTCCAATCCATCCCATGCCAATCCAATCCACCCCTCTCCAATCCACTTCACTCCACTTCACCCCAATTCACCTCACTCCATTCCACCCTACTCCAGTCCACCATGTTCCAGTCCACCCTACTCTAGTCCAGTCGACCCCAATCAGTCCATTTCACCCCACTGCAATGCACCCCGCTTCAAAATAATCCAACTCACCCACTCAGAAATGCCCCACTCCAGCCAACTCCACCCAAATCCAGTCCACCCACCCAACCCCACACTATTTCAACTCACCACTCCAATGTAATCCACCCTACTCCAATCCACCGCACTCCAGTCCACCCTACTCTGGTCCAGTCCCCCTACTCCAAACCACCCCACTCCAATCCAATCCACCTCACTGCAGTCTAGTCCAATCCACCCCCTCCAGGCCAGTCTAATCCACCCCATTCCACACTAATTCACCCCATTCCAAACCAATCTACTCTAATCTAATCCACCCCAGCCCACCCAATCCATCCCACCCCAGTGCTATCACTCCAATCCAATTCACCCACCCCAAACAAATCTAATGCATCCCACGCCAATACATTACAATCCAATCCACCCATCTCATTTCAATCCACTCCATCCCACTCCAATCCAATCCACTCCATGCAGTCTACCCATTCCAATCACCCCACTTCACTCAATCCAACGCACCCAATCTATTCCAATCCAATCCACCCCACTACCTCAGTCCACTCCACCCTATTCCTCCACACTCCAGTCTACCAACCCCACTGTAGGAGCCTCTACTCTACGATTCTCTCTGCCACTGAACTCTGCTTCCCTCTACTCAACTCTGTGGCACTCTACTGCCCTACTCCACTCTACTCCAACAAATCCAGTCTACGACACTGGTATACAACATGCAAATACACATTGCCAAAGCCAAGAGCTCTTGTACAGGCGAGGTCTATTGGCTTTGCCAGTGCTTGTTATTTACGAGAGAAGATTTGTCCAGCTGCTTTGCAGGCGAGTGTCTCCACTTTGGACATGCCAGCTGTCACCTTCTCCATTTCCTGCAGTGAGGACAGTCGGGAGAAAGATTGGAGAGGTATGTGGAATCAGTCCAGAGAGCCTGAGTTAATTTATGATTCAGACAGTGGAATCATTCGAAGGCCAGAGAGCTGAAACTGCCTGCATTGTACAACCCTCCCACAAGCAGTGAGACAGCAAGGAGCACAGTGAAACAAGAGGGGAGATCAGGAGGGTTGAGGAGACAATAGGTGGAAGGAATCGGTGGAAGAAATTGAAAGAAAAGAGAGAGAGAGGAAAGCAAATCTCAGGGCAAGGGAGAGGATGGTGAAGATTAAACTCTTTGACCTTTCAAGATAAAGGATGCCTTTCAGGAGCTGAAGGATGTTACAGTTGCAGAGTATTCCTCATAGTTAGACACTGGACTAAAACACCAGGATATAATTGCCCTATTCCTTTATGTGTCTTCTGTGTTGTCCTATTTGACTACCTCTCGTGTATGTGCAGATGTGCCTCAGAGCACGTGTGTGTTGGTACTAAGCTAAGCATTTTGAAGTTATTGTGAGATGAAAATCGGCACTTTATAACGCACCTAAAAAAGTGTATTTGTATTCTCTGTGTCTGTGTTTTCTGATTGTGGGGGCATGCCATTCATACCGAGTGGAACACTGTCGTCCTCAACTGTACAAGTGCGTAGTATTCACGCCAAGGGATTTCACGGTGAGTAACACTGAACCCGATTTTACCAGTGGAAAATGCAGACTGTGAAATCACTAATGGACTTGGCTGCAAGTGTAACCTGCCACTAGTTCTGACGCTAGTATGATCACCATCAATTGCATGTGGGAGCTTGTGTAGCAAGTTAGACTACACCCCTCTTCCCACAGCAAAGCTTCCAACCTACTGCCAAGCACTGATACTACTGCTCACATTTACTACATACTTAGAGCAGATGCTAAATGAGAACATTCATCTCTGCAGAACTGAAAATAAAATTCTATGTGGGTTAGTTATTCTCTAGTCTGTGTGGATTAACTCATAAATACGTATAGTTTGGTGTGAAGATACTGACCCAGTTGTCTGTTTCGACACCTGGTACCTTTCCACCTAACTGTGTCTTATTAGTGTGTTTGTGTGCGCGCTCTCACGGAGGTAGTTTGACCCACTGAGCCACCTCCCCAAAGTCTATTCAAAGCGATCCTGACCATTTATTTCATGCATTGTTTCTTGTTTTTTATTAATGCTAAATGAAATTTTTTTTAACAAACTCAATGACATTTATTCTATCAACCTTGGAACCACACTCACCTGATCAACACTGAAGCGTTGCACAGTACAAAAATCCAGGCTTATTACCTTCTTTAAGTAGATTGCTACCTACATCTCATGCTAGTAAGCCTTTTGTGTGGTGCTTAAATCAGTTGAAGTCGATCACAGCAAATTCGTCCCCTGTTAATAAACTTGCAAATTGACCACAAAAAGCAAATAAGCATGTAATTAAAAAGGAACATTTTAAATCAGAAACGTTATTTAGGATTTGACTTGATTCCACTACAGAGTGTACAACATAGACTGTTCCGCGCGAAAAAACAATTGAGGCAAATTAAATCACAAGGCACGGCACCTCGAAACCTACTTGGAGTCTCTGGAAATGTATTAAATAAATCATGACTTGCTTGGGTGATGAGAAGTAAAATATGGATTGCGGATGTGATAGAGCGTTCCGTACTAATAATTTACCTGTATTTGGACGCTCTTTAGGCCGATGAATCTTTTGGCTAAGTGGGACTCTCCGTACTCTATATCGGTCAATTTCATTAAATCAATAATCAATAACGAACATAAGCAATACCTTGATCAACATAACACTTAACTATTAATCCAGAATACATTTCGGCGAACCCTGACCTTTCAGTCAGGGAATAACCACACCAGTTTATTCAAAGTTAGTGAATTTATTTCCCTATATTAACAAAGCTAGCACAATATAGATGTGTCTCAACACCAAATGATAAACATAAATGAACATTAGTAGCTGTCCGTAGCGGCGAAACAGGTGCAATCTATGTAGCATTTGAATAACAAGGCATTCGATAATAGCAATGCAAATCACTAGTATGATAATCTGTAATGAACTAATTGCATACATTTAGTCAGCATAACAAGGTCTCAAATTGCATCGTGCAACAAAAAGAATCCTCATCTAACCACAAATTAGCATCGGCATGTGGGACTTCATGCAAAAACAATTTAGCAACATAAATTTAGAAAACTCCTAACTAGGGATCTTATCAAAATCAGCAGTTGGTTACCTAAAAGAAACACAATGCAATTGTACAATTTCCTTTCATATTTACCAATTACGATCAGCATACAAGGAAGTCTTCGTCTCACAGGTACCGTTTCTCGATCAGCATGGGTACCGTTTCGATCAGCATGGGACGGGGCAAAGGGGCAGGGGTGGACGGGGCAATTGCCTCACGGCGGCAAGGTAAAACTACTACTTCATGCAAGGGATCAAAATTAAAATCTCTAGGGCAAGAATCATTTAAAGTATCTCTCTCTCGATTAGAGAAAGCATCAAAGTCTCTTTCAAAATGGCGTCGCAGCAAGGTGGGCCATAATAGCTGCAAAGTCTACAAAATGGCGGGATGTCCAATAATGGCCGTTATGGCTATAATGGCTATGATGTCCGGGTAATGGCTACTTTCTTCTCGTGCACCTGGTTTAAATAGACAACAGTTCAAATCCAGTAGGGTCTTCCATTGGAGGGTTCATAGGTTGACTTCAAATTGTCCAATCAAAAACAACAGTTCTCAAGCTTTTACTTAAGCATACATTATCCTTGGAGACGAGTACGCAAGTTGCAACATTTTATACCAATTAACTCACTTTCAGAGCTTCCATTGTCCGCACCTGCAGATCGACCTTGGAGTAAGGAGAGAAATATGCCAGGCTGGCACGAAACCTTAAGATAAGCATGTGAACGATCTCAGTGGAAAAGTACAGCTTCAAGCAAAAATATACGTTTATTAGCACATTGGAAAAATACGAGCATCTAAACCGTGAGACCAGGCGACTAGGCTAAAGCCTCCGCTAAAGTTATGCTAAGCTAAAACATTTCAAGCAAGCAAATCGTAGCACACGTTTATGATTATGTCGGATTAGTGCAATTCTAATACATCACGTTATATAAAGCACGCTTATAAATATTGGCAAACTACTCTGAGGGCACATTTTGTCCCCGTACAATCTTTATTAGTTCGGTTAAAGTCACACATGATTATTACAGCACTACGTTTAAGCGTTAATAAATGTAAAACCTTCATTTCAGCTTCATCAATCCCTCCTCTGATGACTACTTGTCATCACACCAAATCATGCCCACAAATTTTATTCCATTAAAATTCTGTCAGTTCTCTTTTCCTTTTAATTCCCCTAGTTTTTGCTTTGTATTCTTCTGCCATTCTTTTCATCATTTTCTCTTCCTTCCTTCTTTTAATTCTTTCCATAATCATTATTATTCCCCTTTTTATTCCCCAAATTCCAAAAATGCAAATTAGAACTATTAGAATTCCCTGTATTATTTTTAGCAATATTCCATTCCAAATTCCCCAAATCCAATTTCCCACTGAAGCAAGTCCTTTTCCAACCTTCTCCCACACTCCTGGTTCTTTCAATTCCTTCAAATCTGCACTCTCTTTTGTTAGATTAGCAAGCATAGTTTTAATCTTCACACTGTTATCTGGAATATACGTACAACAGTGTCGTGCACCAAGCATTTTGCAAACGCTGCCATCCTTTGCTAAAAGAATGTCTAAAGCAAGCCTATTTTGAAGAGTCATAGTTCTTTCCACTGCAAGTTCAGCATCTATCAGGATTATAGCACCTGAAAACTTTGTCAACATGTTATCCACTATAGTAGACAACTTTCTTATTTTGATGGAATTCAACACAACTCCTAATGAAGGAATCATGGCTCCAAATATATCTCCCACCACAGCAGCTGCGGTCTCTCTTTTCTGGATACGATGGGATCCAGATGTCTTTTGAATCATCGATAGGTCATCCAGTTGATAAACCTTTGGGAACACTATACCCAAATAACATCTCCCCCACCATCCCTTTGGAAGACGATAATAGGCATTATACCCACAAATGTAATATACACCTGGAATGACAGGGTCAAGTCCGTTCATCATGAATGTCCATTTGGCCTTAAAGATAAACGTATGTTTACACTCACTCGCTCCTACAAAAATGTTGTCATAATAAGATTCACCTCGATATATACAAAATTTCCCTACATGCCAAGCATCTAAAGCTATTCTCCCTTGTGTCTTTATTGCGGCAAAATCATAATTGTCTACTGAAGTCCTCTTATGTAGCTCTTTTTCTAATTTTGCCTTCATTTGTGCTCTTCTATCATCTGTGCGATCTAAAAAGCTTATTTCTACTGCAGAGAGCGAGCAGGTAAGGTTTTCCCTATGAGCGTGAGCAGTTTCAAAAGGTTGCATTGGCTCGAAAAATTCCCTCATTATTTTAGCATCCCAATCTTTAGCAATCTGGCTTAGCTGCGCTATTATAGGAACGTATGCAAAGGTAACATCATAATTTGAGTAAAAATACTGTATGTTAGTTTGACCATAAAATCTAGACATTACTATACTACATGTAATCCCGTATGTAAGAGGCATGTGGTGATAAGTCACCCCTTCCTTTACTGATGTCGGTATCTGTGTACATACATAACAATCTTTCGCATCCATAGTCTCAACATATTCTGTTAGCAAGCGATAGAAAACATTATATGAAAGCTCTTTCTTATCATGCAAGTGTCTCTCATCTAATTCTAGTCTTTTCAGTGCAGTTAGTTCAGTGACAGTAACAGGAGCAAAAGTAGAAGCATCAATTCTCTCATTCTCACCCTTTCCATGCATTGTAAGCACTATTGCCATTATTATTAGTATGTATGTATGTATGTATAGCGTATTTATAAAGCGCATTCCAACCCGTGGGCATCGAAGCGCTGACTGAGGTGGGGCAGAATCCATGTGCCAAGGGACTCCCCAGTTATTGCGGGAAGAGCCACGTTTTAACCAATCTCCTAAATCTTAAATGGTTATGTTCTTGCCTAAAATTCAACGGGAGTGAATTCCAGATCTTGGCGGCCGCAATGGTAAACGCTTTATCTCCCCATTTCGCCTTCTTAGTACGGAAGGTTTGAATTCGATAGGCAGAAGCAGATCGCAGCGGCCTATTAGGCCTATAAAATTGTAGCTTGGAGGTCAAAGCGTTGGGCCCAATCCCATGGACAGCTTTATGAGTGATGCAGAGTGCCTTGAACGAAAGCCGCTGGGCTACCGGAAGCCAATGAAGGCTTCTGAGGGAGCTCTTAGCAGAGGCCCCACGAGGTAACTTCAGTACAAGCCTAGCCGCGGTGTTCTGCATCACCTGTAGCTTGTTGAGGGATGCTTTATCCAGGTTAAGCAGCAGCGCATTTCCATAGTCCAGTCGAGAAATGACTAGAGCCAGAGTAGCGGCAATTTTACAGGAGGGTGGAATAAAAGGGAAAACTTTCTTTAATTTCTTCAGCATCCACATACAGGACTTAACTATCAGATTAACCTGCGGTTTAAATGACAGTTGGTCATCAAACAGTAACCCTAACTTTTTCGAGGTGGATCCTGGCTCCGGGAGGGTGCCGCATTCTTTCGGCCACCACATGGAAGACCAGAGATCCCTTTTCACCCCGAAACACAGGATTTCCGTTTTTTCACAATTGAGTTTTAGCCAATTGGCTCTCATCCAATTGTTTACTGCTATCATACAAGCATTAAAGCGGATAGCCACTTTCTCTAAATCATTATCGATAGGGATGATGATCTGAGTGTCATCAGCATACAAGGTGGGAATGAAGCCGAAAGTACGAATTAATTCTGCCAGCGGTGCCACTTACACATTAAACAGCGTAGGGCTGAGTGACGAGCCCTGAGGGACCCCACACAGCAGCAGATAAGCTGGGGATCTGAAATCACCACTACTAACCGTAGCCCACCTGTCGGACAGAAAGGATTCAATCAGTTTGAGAGCTTGATCTCTTACACCAGCCTGGTGCAGACGATCTAATAGAATATGAGGGGCGATGGTATCAAATGCTGCAGACAAATCTAGCAAAACCAAAAAGACCCCTTGGCCCTCATCAACCAATCTGCGAATGGTGTCGGAAGATGCAATGAGAGCCGATTCCGTGCTATGCAATTTCCGAAAACCATGTTGCGCACTGTCTAAGCCCTTAGTGGCTGATAGGAAATCAACTAATCCTTTATTGAGATGTTTTTCTAACATTTTAGCCGCAAAGGGAAGAAGGGCTATAGGGCGTAGATTAGTCAAATCGTCAGGTTTGCCAGTTTCCTTCTTTTTTAAAGGAAGGATCGTAGTTTCTTTCCATGCCTTGGGGTACACACCTGTTATAAGAACTTCCTGAAAAATAGGGGTCAACATAGGTACTACTAAGTCGGGTACAAGTCGCAGGATAGCAGGAGGACAAGGATCCGTTGGGGAGCCAGATTTGCATTCAAGTAAAAGCTTGTGCATGTCCTCTTTAGATGGCAATTTAAACCTAGATAATAAATGAGGCTCATCCAGCGACCCATGGGGTGTCAATCCCTGGCATGGGGGCACAATTGACCGTAAAGATAGGTTAACATATTCATCGTCCGACTCAAAACTAGAGTAGATGTTATGAATTTTACGTTCGAAAAAATTGGCCACTTTGTTGCAAAAGTCTTGTGAATTTTCACCTTAATGAATTACACATGCAATTATCAAGCCTATACACGCATATTTACAATATTTCTTTCTACTGTTTTGCGTCATGATCTGTATAGAATCAGAGAGCTAGAAGCACCTATAAAGAAAACTATTTAGCAATTCAGTTACAAAGCTGAACGAGCGCAATGTTCACACCGTCTTCTTCAGGAGGCCAGTCACTTATCGGTTAGCAGCATTTGACTCAATTTCGGCAATAACTCAGTCTTTTATCAGTTCAGCAAAAGTCTCATCCGGTTTAGCAATGTCTCAGCTGGTTGTTTGTATCACGTTGGATTGTAGCAAGCAATATCATTTATCACCCTTTCAATCGACAGAGTCCATAAAACTTTTCTTTTCTATTGGTATCTCTTCTTCTTCGTTCTCGAGGCTAAGAGATACAAACTCGTCAGTCCAATCGTCATGAACTACATATGCCCATTCAGGACCGGAATATCTTCTGTTCGGTATTCTTTTCCTTTTCAATTTTGCTTCTCTTTTCGATTCTGCTTCGCTGGTACTTTCCACTTTTGTCAAGTCTTTTTCTTCACTCGGGGATGGTACCACGACAGTTACTTCTTTTCTTTTCTCTTTCACTTTTGGCCTTTCTCCGTCGTTCAAACTTTCTTCAGTCCTTTGTTTTGTTGGTGATATACTTAGTCTCCTCTTTGCACCATGTCCATTTGATGGACCTGCGATCTTTTCTGAGGAAGCTTGAACCTTTTCGTTCTGTTCTGCCTTGTCCCCTCCTTCTGGGGAATCAATCACGTTCTCTTTTTCTTTTTCTGTATCGTCTGCTTCTGGGAAAGCCCTCCTCTGATCAGGCTCTCCTGCTTTTTCACCTTTTTCGAGCCCTTCGTCACCGTTACTTTCTTCAGGCTCTTTATCACTTTCAGCTGCTTCAGGTTCTTTGTCACCTTCAGCTGCTTCAGGCTCTTTGCTACCCTCAGCTGCTTCAGGCTCTTTGTCACCTTCAGCTGCTTCATCGCCGTCTGAACTTTCTCCTTGGTCTCCCCCAAGTGAGTTGGTCTCTTCGTCCTCAGAGAATATCTCTCTCTCTTCCGTTCCTGCCTGTTCGCTTTCAGTTCGGTTTTGCTCTGTCTCAGCACTCAGCACTGTTTTATCAGGCACTGGCAGTTTTAGCGCTTCAACTTCCTCATCTGTGGGACACAACACTTTCTTTGTGTGACTGGCGTGAATCCAGTTGGGAACCCCCGCACACTTCACAGCGGTAGTTGTCGTCAGGATCACTTGGAAAGGGCCTTTCCAACGGGGTTCCAGACACGACTTCCTCACATGCTTCTTTACCACGACCCAGTCACCTGCTTTCAGTGCGTGTCCTGGACCTTGGATCGGTGGCAAGGTGGTTGCTTCCACCTGGTGAGAGAAAGAGCGAACCACGTCAGCCAGACCCTTGCAGTAGTCTAACACCATATCATCTGTAATATTCAAAAGCGCGTTTGCAGGAACTGCAGGAAGTCTCATAGCCCTGCCCATGAGAATTTCGTGCAGAGACAATCCAGTCTTTCTATCAGGGGTGTTTCTCATTGACATTAGCACTAAGGGCAATGCGTCAGGCCATTTCAAATTTGTCGATGCACATATTTTCGCCATTCTTGATTTCAGTGTACCATTCATCTGCTCCACCAGTCCTGATGCTTCAGGGCGATAGCTACAATGTAGCTTTTGCTCAATGTTCAGCGCTTCGCAAAGTAACTTTATCACCTCGTTATTGAAGTGACTTCCCCTATCTGATTCTAAAGAGATCGGGAATCCGAAACGTGGTATTAACTCCCTCAACAATAGCTTTACAACTGTAAGACTGTCATTTCTACGTGTGGGGTATGCCTCAATCCAGTGACTAAAAATGCACACAATCACCAACACATACTTCAGACCTCCATGCACAGGCATCTCAATGAAGTCCATCTGCATTCGACTAAATGGGCCACTGGCTCTGCCAATGTGGCTCGCGTTCACAACTGTTCCCTTTCCTGGGTTCATCTGCTGGCAAGTGACACATCGATGGCAAACTGCTTCTGCAGCTTGACGAAATCTGGGGTTAAACCAATCAGTTTTGAACAATCTTATCATGGCATCTCTCCCTAGGTGAGCTTGCCCATGATAGAACCGCGCAAGCTGTGATAAGAGACTATTTGGCAAAACAAATTTTCCCTCATTTGAAACCCATAACTCATCTGGTCTCTTCATACATTGTGATTTAATCCAGGACTCTCTTTCATCCTCCCTGACGTTATTCTGTAATGTTTTTAGTTCATCTATTGTATCTACAACCTTCTAGGCAAATGCTTCAGCTGGTTCGAGTTCTGGTTCACTTATCGAATTCCATTCATCTCTGAGTAATATACAGTTCAAGGCACAAAATCTTGCAACTTGATCCGCATATGCATTCCCCAGAGAAACATAGTCCTGTCCTTTTGTATGAGCACTACACTTTACCACTGCAACTTCGGCTGGCATTTGAATGGCGTGTAACAATTCCCTTATCCTTTCTCCATTTTTCACTGGGGATCCTGAAGAAGTCAGGAAACCTCTCTGTGACCATAGTTGTCCAAAGTCATGCACAATTCCAAACCCGTACTGACTATCAGTGTAAATGGTGACTTTCATCAATGCAGACAGTTGACATGCTCTTGTAAGGGCCACAAGTTCTGCTACTTGTGCAGAATAGACTCCTTGAAGCCACCCCGCTTCCAAGACACCTGTTACAGTACATACGGCATATCCTGCTTTCAAAATTCCCATCCCATCTCTTAGACATGAACCATCAACGAAAACAATTTGGTCATTTTCATCAAGCTTAGTATCCTTAATGTCAGGTCGAGGTTTTGTGCAAAATTCAGTCACCTGAAGGCAGTCATGCTCGACGTCTTCAGCGTTCTCAATTTCAGCATTTTCTCCAGGAAGCAAGGTTGCTGGATTCAACGTAGTGCACCTTTTCAGCTGCACATTCGGTGAGCCCAGAATTATCGTTTCATACCTTGTGAGTCTTGCTCCAGTCATGTGTTGCGTTCGGGAGCGGGTCAAAAGTATCTCAACTGAGTGAGGGACCATGACTGTTACTGGGTGTCCCATCACTATTCCTTCACTCTGAGTGAGGCTGATACCAACTGCTGCTACGGCGCGCAAACACCCTGGAAGTGCTGCTGCGACCGGATCCAAAGTAGCTGAAAAATACGCTACTGGTCTGTTTATGCCACCATGGGCTTGAGTCAAGACAGACAAAGAACATGCATCACGTTCATGACAAAACAATGTGAAAGGCTTTGTGTAGTCAGGCATACCTAAAGCTGGAGCCCTGCACATGCATTCTTTCAATTCAACAAAAGCATCCATCTCATCTCCTTTCAGCTCAATTTGATCCAAGGCATCCTTCTGGGTCAGCTTCAGTAAAGGCTTTGCTAGAGTTGAGAAGTTGGGAATCCACTGGCGACAGTAGCCCACCATTCCCAAAAACTTCCTCACCTCCCTCCTTGTCTTTGGTGGACTCATTTGAAGTACACTCGTTATTCTTTCCTTCATTATTTTCCTTGACCCTTTCTCTATCTGGTGACCCAAGTATTTCACTTTCTTCTGACAGAACTGCAATTTGGAAGGAGACACCTTGTGCCCATTCCTTCCCAAATGGTTCAACAGAGCAATGGTATCGGCTGTGCAGCCACTTTCTGTCTTTGATGCAATCAGTAAGTCATCAATGTACTGTACTAGAGTTGACTCGAATGGCAATTCTAATGCTTCCAAATCTTTCTTTAGAATCTGATTGAAGATTGACGGTGACTCAGAAAACCCTTGAGGAATTCGACACCAACTGTACACTCTGTCTAAGAATTTGAAACAAAAGAGATATTGACTGTCCTCATGAAGAGGCACCGAAAAGAATGCTTGTGACAAGTCGATGACTGAGAACCACTCGGCATCGCAAGGGACTTGAAACATTATCACAGCTGGATTTGGTACGACAGGGCAACACTTGACTATGATGTCATTTATTTTCCTCAAGTCCTGCACAAGTCGGACCTTTCCACTCGGCTTTATTAGTCCCATGATTGGTGAATTACATGGACTGCTCAACACTTCTTTCAGTACTCCCTGCTTTACAAATTTGTCAACAAGTTGGGCAACTTTCATGAGGGTGTCTTGTGCCATGTGGTATTGTGGGGTCTGGGGAAAGGTTGCATTGGGCTTTACAGTCACTTTCACTGGTTCCACTCCCTTCATCAATCCCACCTCTTTCCCTGTCATGTCCCACACTTCCTTTCCGACTGTTTCCCGTAATTCGGCTGGAATATCTTCTTCAGTTATCATCGGGAAAAGGCAAATCAGAGGATACTCTTCATCGACAGTTTCCATCTCATCCCCCTCTACACTGTCCTCTTCTTCCCCATCACTGCTCGTCTGTATTTTTATTCCCTCGTTCGAACACATAATCGAACAACCCAATTTGCACAACAAGTCTCTCCCTAACAGTGCTATCGGGCTTGAGTCACATACCACAAACTGATGTAACCCTTGATAGTTACCGATTCTGACTGGTACCAGATCTGTTATTGGGTTCGTCGGGTGCCTGTTTGCCACTCCCACCACTTGAACTGTTCTCCCTGAGAGTGGCAAATTTGGTACTTCAATGCTCTTAACAGTTGAACGTGTTGCTCCTGTGTCAACCAAGAATGAGACACGATGACCCATTACTCTTCCTTCCACGTACGGACCCTTTTGATCAACTTCCAAGGATGCTGCAAGCACACAATCTCCTTCTTCTCCTGAACTTTCACTCTCCCACACATTGTTTATTCCACTCTCACTGTGTAGTGGGAACTGTTGTACGGTGCCATTTGTACTCATTACCTGACCCGAGACCTGTGGAGGAACCATCACTTGCTGCTGACTCATTGGTGCCAATGGTATTTGCATTTGCTGATTAGGTAGCATGGGAAACTGCTGTTGCATTGGCTGCATTTGCGTCACCTGCATACGAGGCATCTGCATCTGCTGCGGCTGCATAGGTTGTAGTCCCTGCAACTGATTTATGGTCTGAAAATTTGGGTTTGGACCTCTCATTTTCGGTCCCCTCATTGTCTGAAATGCATTGACATCATTGTTTTGCTGACCAACACCTGCACCTGCACCTTCCTGCACCACCATCGGGCACTCGCGTTTCCAATGACCGACAATTCCGCACACGTGACACGGCATCACCTTCTTCATTGCCTGCACACCATTCACAACAGTGTTCAAATCCGGACCATTATTCACAAAACCTCCTCTGCCTCTGCCTCTGGCCTGTGGCTGAAACGCCATGTTTCCCTGCAACTGCAGCTGCGGTTGCGGTACCTGCTGTTGGAACCCTTGCAACCCTTGCAAACCTTGCAGACCTGTCTGAGCTGCTTTAAGTTGCATCATCATCACCTTCTCTTTCAACCTTTTCTGTTTCACTTCAATTTCGTCGCTACAGTATTTCGCATAATTCAACACCTCATCAATAGGTTTCGACTGCCAGCAAATCAAATGCGACTTTATCATCTGACTTATCTCTGGTCTCAGCCCTTCCACAAATCTAAACACAAAATGAAGCATGTCCTTCGCCTCTATTGTTTCCGTGCCACTGTAGTTCTTAAACGCCTTCAACAACCTCTCATAGTAACTATGAATCGACTCTTTAGCCTCTTGGGCAGTTCGATCGATCTTCTGCCAATCCACATTTTTCGCGGCAACCTTCGTCTTCAAATGCTCAATCACCTTATAGTACAGGCTCATCACCATAGGTGATGGTGCACCCGTCTCCCTGTCTCTCTCTGGTTCACTTGTCGGCCAACCTACAGCTCTTTTGCAATCCTCCCACAAATCTGCCGGAACCACAATCTCAAAGAGAGTGTTCAGGTCTTCCCAGAGACATTTTGCAAGCTTCACAAACCTGTCAGTCTGTTGATACCATTCAATCGGTTTCTCTCTCAGTTTAGGAAAATCATCCGTAAAAGACTGAATGTCGCTTCTGTGCCATGGTACATGTATTAACTTTCCCCCTGCTGTCTCCCTCATTGGTAACATGGTTACTGCATCACTACTCTGTGGTCTCTTTTCGTTGAGCTCTGGGACACTGTCTTTCCTCTTTTCCTTTCTCTTTACCCATCTGCTTTCCCATTTGTCTAAGCACTTCCACACTTGTGCACTCTGCAACAATTCTCTAAGGTGCGCCTTCATGCCTGCTGACCTCATGTGTTCAAAATCTGTGGTCCCAAAATCCAACCTGTAACTCCTGCTCAAGTGTTTCATCTTGTCTATCTCCACCCCGTTTTTGTCTGCTATTTCTTGCAACCTTCTATGTACCTTGTCCACTCCTCTCGTAATCCTGGGACATAGATACCTCAGCTCTTCTTCCGAGTAGGACTCTAACCTATTCACACCCATAGTCCCTTCCACCAATTCTTGTGCTTCCATGCTCAACCTGACCCTATTCAGATATTCTTCTCCCTTCCCACTGGCTGAGCTTTGTGTGGAATTCAGACTGTTGAACCACTGTGTCAGCTGTTGCGCATTCAACCCCATAAGTGTAGCATTTACATCGACTGCCATTGATGGTTGCGGCAACTTTTCAGTATTCGATGACAGTGGTATCACCAGTGGGGGACTCGACCTCACCAGTGTTGACTGAGCACATATGGGACTAAACTCCATCAAGGACCCGGATCCATTTGGCTGGGCCGCTATCGGAGTTATCCCTGGAGTGTTTTCTATGCACCTCCTTTCTGTCCCATTCTGCAGCATTGATCCCTGACTGCTCATACCTAAGTTAGGCTGACTGTACAGAGGTACCGGTGGACCTACAGTAATGGGTAGCGATATCGCATCTGGGTTTTGTCTATTTCCCATGTTCTGGGACATGTTCATGCCCACACTATGGGTCATCATTGCCGGCATGCCCATCTGACTCCCCGTCATCTGAACATGTGCGGTTCCCCCCTGCATCTGTTTTTGAGGCATCAAAAACTGGGTTGCTTCAGCTTGTGCCAGTGTTGGGTTGTGACCATTCTGTCCTCCCATTACAGTTGGATCTAGAACCATTCCCGTACTGTTGTCACTGCTGTAGTACCTTGGGACCTGCGGCTGATAATTTTCTGCTTGTTTCAACATGGGCACATCTGGATATATTCTCCTAACCTGCGGTATCTGCGGGGTGAACAGTAAACTCGGGTCCTTAGACCCCGATGATGCTCCTGAACTCTGAGTTTCACTGTTCTGTACCGGTGCCGGAGGGGCAGAACTGGTACTTGGACCTTGTCCACTCTCCGCATAAGGTGGTGGACGGTCGTTCAGCAATTGCATTATTAACTCCTCATCCTCTAACTCCTCTTCTCTTCTCAACTTTTCCTCGTCCTCTCTATCCTTGGAACACCTCCTGTTTGTCTTACAGGTAGCTTTCTTACCTGTCTCCTCTTCTTCCTTAGTAATTGCGGGAAACAATTTTATCCCCTGCAATACATCTGACCTCCACACTTTCTGTGCATTATCCCACCTAGCGTCCGCTAGTGTCTTTTCTACCTTCCTTATCCTGGTCTCGAACTTATTTTGCTGTTGCTGTCTAGCCATTAGTTCCCAAATTGCTGGAGCCTCAAACTGGGCTGGCCTTGGAGGTACCTTCATGTCATACATCGCGAATCTCAAATTCTCTAGAATCCTTATATTGAATGTCCCGTGGATCGGGAATGCTACGCTCCCATGTTTCTCTGTCAGCTTGTGCCATTGCTTTAGCCAAAGGCACGGAGCTACCCCTTTTTCCTCCATTACAATGTAAGCTGGTGTGCCTTCGGGCGGCGTTTCCTCTCCTACGCTCGCTTTAATGTAAGACTTCATCGCACTCCTTAATGCTTTGAAAAATTTCATTTTCTCGTCTTTTATTTCACAAAGTTGTAATCAATAGGTGACTTTAATTCCCGGAATACTCTTCGCTTGCCTTTCCCCTTCCAATCGAGCCCCACGGACTGCGTCCAATCCGTGCGCGACCCTTCTCTGCAACCAACCTATCCCAGCGCGGCTCCTAGTGACGTCACACTCACACACACTGCGGCTGACAAAGCCTCGCGGCTAGTCCTCCTTCACTCAGCTCTTTTCGTAACAACTTCTTGCATGTATCGCGAGCTACCAAAAATATAAAACAGATCTGTCGGTTTACTACAGGAAGGGTAACACAACCGCTTCAGGACCTTAGGGATTTTTCACTAGCCTCTGCAGTTATTCCATCTTTCTCGGTCCCCACTTTCGCAAGCAAATCTGACCCGCAGACCTACTCTCAACTTGTCAATGATCTATTCTAGTGCACTTAGAATTTTGTCAAAGCCCGAAGTCGAAGTTTCTTTCACTCCCTTAACACACGTACCGACTCGTTGACCACGCCCGATCAACCTACTAAACCGCCCAGACCACAACATAAAACAACATACTCCGGAGTCTCTTGACCTCGCAGAGCCCGTCTCAACAACAACAACCACGTGGACCTTTTTCTGCACAAAGCGCCACACGCACATGAAGTTCGACGACTTCCCTACTCTCACACTCGGAGTCGCACCTCCGCTATCTTCTATGAAGTTCGACGACTTCTCTACTTCTACACTCGGAGTCGCACCTCCGCTATTCTCTAAAAAGAAAAAAAATCCTCGCAACCTTTTCACACACTCTGCGGCAATAAGCTGTGCAAGCGCAAAACCCTAACTTCACTCATACCATCACCAGTACCGCCAACGCCGATTCCACACCTCCATTCTCTCCATTCGCAAGCTCCGAGATCCCGGGAAAGTCGCGGTGGACCTAGCCCATCATCATTTTCCCAATCAGTTTTATCCAAGAAAAATCTAATTCAACTTCTCGAGTGGGGTCTCAAAGGGCGTAACCGTTAATTCAACACCATGTACTTTAAGAGTACAGGGTCCCAAAAGGCGAAACCGTCCTCTGCTACCATCTACTGATAGAGCCTTCCGTACTAATAATTTACCTGTATTTGGACGCTCTTTAGGCCGATGAATCTTTTGGCTAAGTGGGACTCTCCGTACTCTATATCGGTCAATTTCATTAAATCAATAATCAATAACGAACATAAGCAATACCTTGATCAACATAACACTTAACTATTAATCCAGAATACATTTCGGCGAACCCTGACCTCTCAGTCAGGGAATAACCACACCAGTTTATTCAAAGTTAGTGAATTTATTTCCCTATATTAACAAAGCTAGCACAATATAGATGTGTCTCAACACCAAATGATAAACATAAATGAACATTAGTAGCTGTCCGTAGCGGCGAAACAGGTGCAATCTATGTAGCATTTGAATAACAAGGCATTCGATAATAGCAATGCAAATCACTAGTATGATAATCTGTAATGAACTAATTGCATACATTTAGTCAGCATAACAAGGTCTCAAATTGCATCGTGCAACAAAAAGAATCCTCATCTAACCACAAATTAGCATCGGCATGTGGGACTTCATGCAAAAACAATTTAGCAACATAAATTTAGAAAACTCCTAACTAGGGATCTTATCAAAATCAGCAGTTGGTTACCTAAAAGAAACACAATGCAATTGTACAATTTCCTTTCATATTTACCAATTACGATCAGCATACAAGGAAGTCTTCGTCTCACAGGTACCGTTTCTCGATCAGCATGGGTACCGTTTCGATCAGCATGGGACGGGGCAAAGGGGCAGGGGTGGACGGGGCAATTGCCTCACGGCGGCAAGGTAAAACTACTACTTCATGCAAGGGATCAAAATTAAAATCTCTAGGGCAAGAATCATTTAAAGTATCTCTCTCTCGATTAGAGAAAGCATCAAAGTCTCTTTCAAAATGGCGTCGCAGCAAGGTGGGCCATAATAGCTGCAAAGTCTACAAAATGGCGGGATGTCCAATAATGGCCGTTATGGCTATAATGGCTATGATGTCCGGGTAATGGCTACTTTCTTCTCGTGCACCTGGTTTAAATAGACAACAGTTCAAATCCAGTAGGGTCTTCCATTGGAGGGTTCATAGGTTGACTTCAAATTGTCCAATCAAAAACAACAGTTCTCAAGCTTTTACTTAAGCATACATTATCCTTGGAGACGAGTACGCAAGTTGCAACATTTTATACCAATTAACTCACTTTCAGAGCTTTCATTGTCCGCACCTGCAGATCGACCTTGGAGTAAGGAGAGAAATATGCCAGGCTGGCACGAAACCTTAAGATAAGCATGTGAACGATTTCAGTGGAAAAGTACAGCTTCAAGCAAAAATACACGTTTATTAGCACATTGGAAAAATACGAGCATCTAAACCGTGAGACCAGGCGACTAGGCCAAAGCCTCCGCTAAAGTTATGCTAAGCTAAAACATTTCAAGCAAGCAAATCGTAGCACACGTTTATGATTATGTCGGATTAGTGCAATTCTAATACATCACGTTATATAAAGCACGCTTATAAATATTGGCAAACTACTCTGAGGGCACATTTTGTCCCCGTACAATCTTTATTAGTTCGGTTAAAGTCACACATGAGTATTACAGCACTACGTTTAAGCGTTAATAAATGTAAAACCTTCATTTCAGCTTCATCAGATGCATAGGAGGCAGTTTTTTAGTACCTGTTGTCTAACAAGTAATTTCCTGGTACCTAATGTGTAGGAGGAACTTTATGAATACTGGATATCGAATACTTCACTTGTAGGTAGCAGCTAAAAGAAGATATACTTTGAATACTAGATGTGCGAGAAGTAATTTGTGGAGACCAAATATAAAAAGGTACTCTTTTAATGCTGGACGTCAAAGAAGTAATTTATACAGGGAGTGCAGAATTATTAGGCAAATGAGTATTTTGACCACATCATCCTCTTCATGCATGTTGTCTTACTCCAAGCTGTATAGGCTCGAAAGCCTACTACCAATTAAGCATATTAGGTGATGTGCATCTCTGTAATGAGAAGGGGTGTGGTCTAATGACATCAACACCCTATATCAGGTGTGCATAATTATTAGGCAACTTCCTTTCCTTTGGCAAAATGGGTCAAAAGAAGGACTTGACAGGCTCAGAAAAGTCAAAAATAGAGAGATATCTTGCAGAGGGATGCAGCACTCTTAAAATTGCAAAGCTTCTGAAGCGTGATCATCGAACAATCAAGCGTTTCATTCAAAATAGTCAACAGGGTCGCAAGAAGCGTGTGGAAAAACCCAGGCGCAAAATAACTGCCCATGAACTGAGAAAAGTCAAGCGTGCAGCTGCCACGATGCCACTTGCCACCAGTTTGGCCATATTTCAGAGCTGCAACATCACTGGAGTGCCCAAAAGCACAAGGTGTGCAATACTCAGAGACATGGCCAAGGTAAGAAAGGCTGAAAGACGACCACCACTGAACAAGACACACAAGCTGAAACGTCAAGACTGGGCCAAGAAATATCTCAAGACTGATTTTTCTAAGGTTTTATGGACTGATGAAATGAGAGTGAGTCTTGATGGGCCAGATGGATGGGCCCGTGGCTGGATTGGTAAAGGGCAGAGAGCTCCAGTCCGACTCAGACGCCAGCAAGGTGGAGGTGGAGTACTGGTTTGGGCTGGTATCATCAAAGATGAGCTTGTGGGGCCTTTTCTGGTTGAGGATGGAGTCAAGCTCAACTCCCAGTCCTACTGCCAGTTCCTGGAAGACACCTTCTTCAAGCAGTGGTACAGGAAGAAGTCTGCATCCTTCAAGAAAAACATGATTTTCATGCAGGACAATGCTCCATCACACGCGTCCAAGTACTCCACAGCGTGGTTGGCAAGAAAGGGTATAAAAGAAGGAAATCTAATGACATGGCCTCCTTGTTCACCTGATCTGAACCCCATTGAGAACCTGTGGTCCATCATCAAATGTGAGATTTACAAGGAGGGAAAACAGTACACCTCTCTGAACAGTGTCTGGGAGGCTGTGGTTGCTGCTGCACGCAATGTTGATGGTGAACAGATCAAAACACTGACAGAATCCATGGATGGCAGGCTTTTGAGTGTCCTTGCAAAGAAAGGTGGCTATATTGGTCACTGATTTGTTTTTGTTTTGTTTTTGAATGTCAGAAATGTATATTAGTGAATGTTGAGATGTTATATTGGTTTCACTGCTAATAATAAATAATTGAAATGGGTATATATTTGTTTTTTGTTAAGTTGCCTAATAATTATGCACAGTAATAGTCACCTGCACACACATATATCCCCCTAACATAGCTAAAACTAAAAACAAACTAAAAACTACTTCCAAAAATATTCAGCTTTGATATTTATGAGTTTTTTGGGTTCATTGAGAACATGGTTGTTGTTCAATAATAAAATTAATCCTCAAAAATACAACTTGCCTAATAATTCTGCACTCCCTGTAGTTTAAAGCTAAAAAGGAGATAGTCTGTGAATATTAAATGCCTGAAAAGTAATTTGAGGGTAGCGATACTCTTTGAATACCTGGTGTTCATAACGGATGTGCACAAGGTACCTTGTGAATACTAGGGCCCAGTTTTACTAAGGGCTTGCTCTGCCATTGTGTTAAGTGAGACGACGCCGGCCCTTATGTATAGTAAATCTGGAATAATGCAAGGCAGCACACGTCACTGCCTTGTGTTACTCTGCATTGGGAAGGCATTCCATGGGTGGTCGGTGGGTGGTACCACTCATCCACTAATGTTTTTTTGTACATACACAGGTTTACTAACACTAGTAAAAGGGAATGGTTGAAAATGCTGCGCCTTCCCATGTGAGGTGTAACGACGAGAAATATATTTATTTCTCCTCATTTTTCCTCTTTCTACATGTGCTGCACTCTGCAGTTCACATAGGAAGAGGAAAATGCTGCAGAGCATTGACTTTATTTAGGGGTCGCAGCTGCCACACTTGGCTAGCTCCTTGCTTCCCTCGGCACTGCATTTGCGACCCCTGGCAACAGAGGCGGTAAAATTAGCATTGGGAACACAGGGACATCGGTTGGGGCTCCAATCTTCTTGTGTTTTGTCAATTTTTATAAATCTAAAAGTGAATAATAATGAAGTGCTATTAGCTGGAATATCACCCTCCATAGCAACTCATATAAGAAAAAAATACTTTAAAATGTACGTTGAGTGCATTTGTTCAAGTGAGAATGTGCTTATGTGAGATAGAATGTGTGTATGTGTGATGTGAGTAAACACAAAGGCCCAATGGTGTGTGATGTCACTTCCGCTTTCCCTGTCCTTTTGGTGAATTGATGTTAGTGCCTCAGAAGATTGTTTTTGTGCAGGGAGTTGCACCTTCCTGTACAAAAAACATCCTAGCTGTAATGCAGGTACTCTTGGAACATGGCACAAGGGTGCCTGCCTTAATGCTTAACAGCTACACATGTGCTCCAGCACAGTGAGAGAGCAGGAATGTGCCATGTGTAATTAAATATGTTGCATTCATGCCCTCTCCATTTGACCCAGTGCAGCAAGTTGTCTTGCTGCATGGTGCCAAATACTGGTAAATCTGGCCCCATATATCTGAGAAGTAATATGTGGGTCGCAGTTAAACGGAGGTACTCTAAATACTAATTACCTGAGAAGTGATTTGTGGATGTTAAATGTAAAGGAGGTTCTCTGAATACTGAATGTCCGAGAAGTAATCTATGGCTAGCAGAAATAAAGTTGGTACTCTGTCAATACCTGATGTCTCGGAAATAACATGTTTGTGCCACAAATGTAGGATTTACTTTGGTAATTTTGTCTTTCTGAGCAGTAATTCTTGGGTACTATATATAAAGGGGAAATTCTATAATTACTGGATGTCCATGAAGTAACTTCCAGGTAGTAGCTAAATAAGGCATAGGTGGTCATTACAACCCTGGCGGACGGTGTTAAAGCTGCGGTAATACCGCAAACAGGCCGGCGGACAAAAAAAGGGAATTATGACCGTGGCGGAAACCGCCAACATAGACAGCCACTTTAACACTCCGACCGCTATGAAGGTACAGACAAGCAGCGCTGCGGTCACCGCCAACAGACAGGCGTAAGACAATGTACCGCCCACAGTATCACAACCCGCCAATCCGCTACCTTTTCCGGGGTGGATTCACCGTGGATAAAAACATGGCGGAAACAGCTCTTACAATGGGAAAACGCTCACCTCAACACACTCCACAAGGAAGGAGGCCACCATGGAGCCGGAACTACAAATACTCCCTGCGCTTGTCTTCCTGCTCCTCTACGAACACCAGCAACGTAGGCGCTGAAGACAACGGTGAGTACTGCACCTACGACATAGGGGAGGCAAAAGTCAGGGACACACACACGCAACACCCCACCCCCTCCCCGACCCTCACCCACTACAACACACACACCAATGCATTTCCAAACAGCACAGTAACAACCCACAACCCCCCCGGAAGAATGCAAAGACAAAAGGAAATCAGTTCAAACATTGTAATGTATCATAATACAGTAACCAAATATATACAGATATATATAAACATTCTAGAAATCATACATCACGATTAGTACTGCAGGTATGCACATATCAATGTCCGTGGACCACTGGGCCCACAATGCATAGGCGAGGCCCACACTAAATACCTGTCCACAAACGGAGAGAACACTACAGGGGCATCAGATAGATATATAACAGGCACCTCAGGGGGAAGAGAAGGGGGGGGCACCTCAGCCGGATTACAGCACCACGCCAGATCCACGACGGGGATCCATGCCCATTGATGTATCCTGGGGAGTGCAAAGCCACAGTCTCTCAAGTCACTCCAGTGGGTGGTTTGCCCACTGCTTTATCCTGGGGAGTGCAAAGCCACAGTCTCTCAAGTCTCTCAAGTGGGTGGTTTGCCCACTGCTTTATTCTGGGGAGTGCAAAGCCACAGTCTATCAAGTCTCTCCAGTGGGTGGGTTGCCCACTGCTTTATCCTGGGGAGTGCAAAGCCGCAGTCTCTAAAGTCTCCCAAGTGGGTGGTTTGCCCACTGTACCATCCTGGGGAGTGCAAAGCCACAGTCTCTCAAGTGGATAACAGTCTCCACTGGTTCTGGAGGGGGACTGGAGCCCAGAGTGCTTCATCCTGTGAAGGACAGACAGAGTGGATGCAGGTCTCCACTGGTGCTGGAGGGGGACTGGTGCCCAGAGTGCTTCATCCTGTGCAGGACAGACGGAGTGGATGCAGGTCTCCACCGGTTCTGGAGGGGGACTGGTGCCCAGAGTGCTTCATCCTGTGCAGGACAGACGGAGTGCATGCAGGTCTCCAGTGGTTCTGGAGGGGGACTGGTGCCCAGAGTGCTTCATCCTGTGCAGGACAGATGGAGTGGATGCTGTTCTCCACTGGTTCTGGAGGGGGAATGGTGCCCAGAGTGCATCACGCTCCCCGTGACGGTCCCAGTTCCGTCACTGTCCCAGCTGCACATGGGCTAACGATGCTTGATTTGGCGGTCTTTGCCCTGTTCAGCTGTGCTTTGCCCTGTTCAGCGGTCTTCACCATGGCGGTCGTTGCCCTGTTCAGCGGTGCTTTGCCCTGTTCAGCGGTCTTCACCATGGCGGTCTTTGCCCTGTTCAGCGGTGCTTGCCTTTGCTGTCTCTGACCTGTTCAGCGGTGCTTGCCTTTGCTGTCTCTGACCTGTTCAGCTGTGCTTTGCCATGGCGGTCTTTGCCCTGTTCAGCAGTGCTTGACTTTGCTGTCTCTGACCTGTGCATCGGTGTGTGGCATGAAGGTCCCTCAGTGCCCAGTGGGTCTGTGGCTGCCGGGGCCCTCCAGGGCACTGACGCTGGCGGTGGTCTCCGGACCAGTGAAGATAATGCTGCCCTCCAGGGCACTGACTCTGGCTGTGGTCTCCGACCAGTGACGACCCTCCAGGGCACTGACTCTGGCGGTGGTCTCCGGACCAGTGACAATAGTGCTGCCTTCCAGGGCACTGACTCTGGCGGTGGTCTCCGGACCAGTGACGATAGTGATGGCGGTGGCGTCCCGGCTGGCGGGGAGGATGGCGGCCTTCTCCGCCGTGCTGCTCTTACCAGACTTTGGAGACTTCTTCTGCCCCTTCACCACCTTGGGAGGAGTCACAGCTGACTCGGCACTCCCCCCGGGACCCTTGTGAGCTGTTTTGCCGGCAGGAGTCTTCACCCTCTCCCGTCGGGCACTTTCCAACTTAAGGTGCTTTACAGGGGGTGGACTGGCAGTGCTTTGGCTCCGTGTCACACTGGTGCCCTGGTGGCCGGTGCACTCCACAGAACTTTAACACGCACCACTGGTACCTGACTTTTTTTGGCTAAGGTGCTACTACGGGACCTATTAATTGGAGGGGTGGGGGCGGTGGGAAAGAGGTCAACGTTGCTCAGGAAGAGTTTCTGACGAACACTGGGATGGGTAGCTGGAGGGGGTCTGGGAGTGGAGGAAGAGGAGGAAGAGGAGGTGGTTGTAGGAGGTGTAACTTTAGGTGATTTGGGTGCAGGTGCAGGTACTGGAGGCTGTCGTGAGGTGGATGGATGTTGGGTGTGTGGGTGCCCGCGTGTGTGTACTTTGGGAGGGAGCGTCACAGACACACTGGGAGTGGACACAGGGGACGTGTAAATGGTAGTGGGGTGGTGAGTGCAGGTGAGCGGGGTGTGGTGCTCGGTGTTCTGGTGCGAGTCCTAGTGCCTGTAGAAGTAGTGCATGCAGGTGAGAGTGCAGACGACACTGGGAGGGAGGAAGGAGACGACGAGGAGGGGGACACAGTGGAGGCAGTGGATGTTGCTGTGTCTGTATGTGGGTGATGCTTGTGTGAGTGCCTGTGGGATGTGTGGTGCCTATGTTTGCCTCAGCTACTTTTGTGTGTTGAGGTGTGTGCATGCTTGTCTGATGGTGTGGTTGGGATAGGCTGGGGTACAGGGGATTGGGTCTGGGTGGAGGAAATTGGAGGGGGGAGGCTAGACACAGGGACAATGGCTGCCATCAGTACTGAGGCCAGAGATTGCAGGGTTCGATGATGGGCAGCCTGACCAGAATGAATGCCCTCCAGGAATGCATTAGTGTGTTGCAACTCCCTTTCTACACCCTGGATGGCATCCACAATGGTAGATTGCCCAACAGTGAGTGATCTGAGGAGGTCAATGGCCTCCTCACTGAGGGCAGCAGGGGTGACAGGGGCAGGGGCTGAGGTGCCTGGGGCGAAGGTGATGCCCACCCTCCTGGGTGAGCGGGCACGGAGCGAAGGCTGAGGGGCTGCTGGGAGGGCGGTGCTGGTATTGGGGTGGCGGCTGTACCTGTAGAAGTGGGGGGCACAGATGGTGCCTCCACTACAAGGGAGCTCCCATCGGTGGACGAGTCCGTGTCGCTGTTTGCTGATCCGGTGACCGACGTGAAGCTCCCCTCGCCCTCCGTCCCACTGGTGTATTCAGAGTCTGTGGTGTGGCCCTCCATGGCCATGTGGGATGCAGCTCCCTCGTGCTCCGGTGCCACTGTACCTCCGCCTGATGATGCTGATGCACAAAAGAACAGGGAGAGCACAAAAAGGGGGGCGACAGAAGAAAGACAGGTTGAGTGCATGGCTTACCGCTACCGTTGGCGGACAATACAGACACAGCAGCCCCCTGCACTACGCTGTGCTCTTGGCCTCTACAGATGCAATTCCTGGGATATGGCCTGCATGGCTATGAGTGTCATCTGTCCACATAGATGACCCAGGGGCATGTATACCTGTACTTGGCACTCTATAGAGGTGGGGGGCCACAGGGCCATGCCTTACGAAGGGGCCTAGCCTACGTAACTCGCCCTGGCCGAGGGAAACCCACAGCCCTCCTCCCCCACCCAGACCCCTCCACTGCACGCAAAGTCCGCAGAATGAGAGTGTACTCACCCCCTTGTGTCTGCTGTGATGCCCTCAAGAGCCCATCTAACTCAGGGTAGGCCACCGCCAGGATCCGGAACATCAGGGGGGTCATGGTGCGACAGACACCCCTCCCACGTTGGGAGGCCATCCCCAGCTGAGCCTCCGCTGTCTTCTTGCTCCAGCGGCGAATGTCCTCCCATCTTTTACGGCAGTGGGTGCCCCGTCTCTGGTGGACCCCCAGGGTCCGGACATCCTTAGCGATGGCACGCCAATTGTCCTTCTTCTGGTGGGCGCTAACCTACATGACATGTACAGGGGAAGAAGAGAAGTCATTACCAACTGCACCGTTGAAGTGAGTGGCCCGCATCCCTACCCTTGCCATGTGGCACATGCATTCACAGTCCTTCATGGTCGCAGAACTCTGCCCCCTTCCTACTAACATCCAGCCCTCTCCACCCAGCATAGCCCATACAACGTGCTCCCTGTGTACTTACCTGTTTGTCTGGAGGACCGTAGAGTAGCGTGTATTGGGGGAGGACCCCGTCCACGAGCTTCTCCAACTCCTGAACAGTGAAGGCAGGGGCCCTTTCCCCAGACGCAGCAGCCATTGTCTCTTACAGACCGAGGTCACAGCATCACTTGCAGTGTAGGTCCTCTCCTGTCGAAGATCAGGTATCGAGTGATTTAACAGATAGAAAATGGCGGTCACGTCCGCGGCTGTGACGTCCGCGGCGGTGCGTATCATCACCGCCGGCGCACTTCATCATTGGCTCCTGGGACCCATAGGGTCCAATGTTAACCAATGCAGCATTGCGCCGCGGTCAACGACCACCTACCGCGACGGTGTACAACGCCAGCGCAGTTACCTCACATCCCATTGTCCCAGTTTAGAGGTCAGGCAGCCGCCATTTCAGGGGCCCACATGGCTTCATTTACTAATGCGTCACACATACCTAGGCCTACACTCAACACACATACAGGAAGAGTTTTGTATTTGGTGTCGTGTTCTGTGTAGCTGTGGGTACATACCTGAGAATTTGTTGACTCTGTGGTACGGAATAGCAGCATCCCGTATGTGATGGGTCAACTCCAGAGGCACCGTGTGTGGCTATTAGGAGACTCTGGTTACCCCAAACTGTCATGGCTATTGACCCCAGTGAGGAATCCCAGGACCAGGGCAGAGGAACGCTACAATGAGGCCCATGGGCGGACTAGGAGGGTGATCGAATGCACCTTCGGCCTCCTGAAGGCCAGGTTCAGGTGCCTCCATATGACAGGTGGTTCCCTATTCTACTCACCAAGGAAGGTATGCCAGATCATCATCGCCTGCTCGATGCTTCACAATCTTGCTTTGCGACGCCAGGTGCCTTTTCTGCATGAGGATGGTCCAGATGATGGTGTTGTGGCAGCTGGGGAGCATGTGGACAGTGATGAGGAGGAAGCTGAGGAAGAAGACATCGACAACAGGGAGTCAGTCATACAGCAATATTTCCAGTGACACACAGGTGAGATTTTTTTTTTTTACTATTACATTCACTTTCACACTTCTACCTCTATCCTGTCTGTCTACTTGAAGCAGTATTTGGTAACTGAGTTGTACATTTCCATTACGGTTTCACAGGTGTGGTTACCAACGTGTGTCATCTGCTTGCATCCTTCATGGACTTGTGATGTGTGACATAGGTATGTTGGCATTACATTTGAAAACGCATTTTGTCACTGTCATTGCTAATACACATTTTCAAAATCACAGACTGACTCCAGATTGTTTTGTGGTTCAAAGGTGTTTATTGAAGTGCTAATTATTGGAGGGGGTGGCAAAATGGTGATGGGTGATGGTGGAGGAATGTCCATGGCAGAGTCCAGTCTATTAGTCTCACAGGTGCACTGCCCATATGGGCATTGGAAGTGGAGCTGGGGCAGTTCCAATCTGGACAGTGTAACAAAGTGGGACAGTGGGATGACAATCAGGGTGGTCTCATTTCCTGGCGGGGGTCTTGCCATCTTGCTCTGTCCTGTTCCTGGATCTCAGGGACCGCTTGCGGGGTGGTTCTCCGTCTGCAGGGGGTGGGGTGCTGGTGTGGTGGTCCTGTGGCGGGCGTCCTGTCCACTAGTGCCGGCGGAGGTGGTGGGCAGTTCCTCGTCCAGGCTAGTGTCAGGGGCCCCTTGGAGTGCCATGGTGTCCCTCATGGTCTTTTGTATGTCCTTCAGCACCCCTACGATGGTGCCCAGGGTGGAGCTGATGGTTCTGAGCTGCTCCCTGAACCCCAAATACTGTTCCTCCTGCAGGCGCTGGGTCTCCTGAAACTTGGCCAGGACCGTAGCCATCGTCTCCTGGGAGTGGTGGTATGCTCCCATGATTGAGGAGAGGGACTCGTGGAGAGTGGGTTCCCTTGGCCTGTCCGCCCCCTGTCCCACAGCAGCCCTCCCAGTTCCCCTGTGTTCCTGTGCCTCCTTCCCCTGGACTGTGTGCCCACTACCACTGCCCCCAGGTCCCTGTTGGTGTTGGGGTGGTGGGTTATCCTGGGTTCCCTGTAGTGGTGGACACACAGCTGATTGACGTGTCCTGGGTACGGAGGTATGGGTCTGCTGGGTGGGTGCTGTGCTGGTGTTACCAGAGGGTGGAAGGTCAGTGTTGGGCTGTGCCTGTGCAAGGGGAACCGACTGTGCCGAGGCCCACGATGGTCCGGGCTGGTCATCTGGATCCAGTTGGCCAGAGCTGCTGTCGTCACTGTGGGCCTCCTCTGTGGGTGGAGTGGAGATGTCTGGACCCTCCTGTCTGGTGACGTTCCGTATTGGTCCTGCAGGGGTATAAGAGCATGATTATTGCATGTGTGTGTGTCATGGTGTGCAATGGGTGGGTGTGCGTGTACCCCAGTGCAAGCATTCATGTGTGGGGGCTTGTGTGATGATGGTTGGGGGGTGTTATGGGTATGTGCAGTGAGCATGCTTTAGTGATGGGTGTCCATGCTTAGTTGTGTCATGCAGGGCTTGGTGTTGGGATGTGTGGTTTGTGTTATTAGTACATTAGTGAGGAGTTGGAGTGATAGGGGAGGGGGTGAGGGTGTGGGTGTGTGATAGCATGCAGGTAGGGTGGGGGATATGATAGTTAAGATTTGACTTACCAGTGTCCATTCCTCCACCGACTCCTCCGAGGCCCTCTGGATGCATGATGGTCAAGACCTGCTCCTCCCATGTTGTTAGTTGTGGGGGAGGAGGTGGGGGTCCGCCGCCAGTCCGCTGAATCGCGATGTTGTGCCTGGAGACCACTGAACGCAACTTCCCCCGTAGGTTGTTCCACCTTTTCCTGATGTCCTCCCGATTTCTTGGATGCTGTCCCACAGCGTTGACCCTGTCCATGATTCTTCGCCATAGCTCCATCTTCCTGGCTATGGAGGTGTGCTGCACCTGTGATCCAAATAGCTGTGGCTCTACCCGTACGATTTCCTCCACCATGACCCTGAGCTCCTCCTCGGAAAACCTGGGGTGTCTTTGGCGTGACATGGGGTGGTGTAGGTGATGTGTGGGGTGGTGTATGTGTTGATGAGTGTGGTGATGTGTGGTGGTGTAGGGTGTTTTGTGCATGGATGTTGTATGGGTGATGGTGTTGTGTGTCTCTGTGTGGTGGGGTTGTCTATTGCTGTGCTCTCTGTCTGTCGCCTTCGTCTATAGTTTTTGGTCGTAGGGGTTTGTGGGTGATGTTGGTGTGTGTTTTATATTGCAATGGGTGTGTGGGAGGGGTGTTTGTATGTGTATCAGGTGTGTGTATTTTGAATTGTCCAATGTGGCAGTGTTTTGGAGATGTGTGTGTATTTTGAGCGCGGATTCGTGGGTTGTGATAGCATGGGCGTGTTTCTGTTGGTGTGACGGTGGAGGTTTTGTTTTCGCCAGATTATGACTGACCTTTGGTGTGGCGGACTTGTGTGGGTGTCTGAATTTCGGCGGAATCCGAGATGTGGGTCATGATAGCTGTGGCGGAATTCCGCAGCCGCAGCGGTGTATTGGCGGTCTTCTGCACGGCGGTAAGCGGCTTTTACCGCCAATGTTGTAATGACCCCCATAGTGTGTATACTAGATGTCTTGTCAGTAAAGGAGGTACTTTGTGAATACAATACATGTAAGAATTACTTTCTCAACATAGTTCAATGAACAGTATGCCCATTCAACATAGTCTTGTTGTAGGGAATTAACAGAAATATCTATGTTGAGCTATAGAGATGAGAGAAGTATAAATATCAGTCTTCAGGAAAGCACTTGTAAATGCATGAACCAGTATTCAGCGTTAAAGGGAACTGGTCCCTCGGCTATTGAGAAACTGGGTATTAATATATTAAAAATTATTAAGAGTGAGGTGAGCTATGTGGAACTTCACAGGCGAGCCTAGTCCAGGCCACCTGGAAAGGTTCTAGATTTTTACCTATAGTGTTCTGTTTGAAAGAAAGTCCTGAATTATTTGGTTCATTTTTAAGTTCCCTTGCGGTTGGCAGAAAAGGAAATTGAACACCACGAAGAAGAAGTGGTTTGTCAAAGATAACACAATTTTGATCAAGATATGTGTAGCGGGGCATCCTCAGTAGACGCAGCCCGCGGAATCCTTGGGGGTACGTCCTCGGCCACCGCCGGCCCCCAGGGTACTTTCGATGCCAGATTATATGACCCGGAAGCACCTTCCAGGAGAGAACGGACCGAGGAACCGCCGGGAACTGCAGGGCTTTTAACAGCCCAGGAGATAGCGGACGGGAGCCAACACCGTCAACAGAGGAGCCATGGAAGAGGTACGGGCTGACCACGACGCGGGGCGAGGAGGGCTACACCTGGGCGCGGCCCAGCAGACCAGGCAACTTGGAGGCAGCAACATGCTGAAGCCGGCCACGCTCTAGGAGAGCGTGGCCTAACCAGGTACGGGACGGGGATGGGTGAGAAAGGGAACTGGTTTGTTTGTTTTTTAGTTTTGGTGCTTTGTTCTTATTTTCTGAATTCTCTCTAACCACTAAAACTGGCCCAGATAAAAAGACCGGAACAAGGTCTGAATTGGTTTTGGTTTTGGTTGTTTTGTTTTCTAACAGGAAGCTTGTGTTTAGTTGTACTGAGGCCAGTAGTGAGCTATATAGCGGCCCAAATAACATACAAGGGAAAATTAAATAACCAGGGGAAACAGTGGAATCAGGGACTTACATCTTTATTTATTTAAAAATGCAGTAGTCATTTGTTTGAGCATGGGAGAATATTAAAGAAGACAAACAATAACGAGCAGAACAGGAAAACCCAGTAAAGAGAGGAAAACGAAAGCAAGACAGAAAGAAAAGTAACAAAAAGAGAAGAAAGAGAAAGAAGCACAACAGGAAGTTAAGAAAAGTACAAGAATAGAAATGTAACAGAGGGAAATACAAAGAGAGACCAGCACCAGAAAAGAAAGGTAGAGAGAAAAGAAGAGGCAACAAGGAAAGAGAAAGAATATAAAACAAAAAGAGGACATACTTACCAACCTCTGTTTTTTTTTTCTTTGCCTCCTGAGTTTACCCTGGATAAGAGAAGAATAACAAGAGGAGAAAACTTTGAAGATTAAAAGAGAAGGCAAAGACAAAAAGAGTCAAGACACACCAAGAATAAAACGATTAAGAGACTGTCAAAAACTCTTCATTACTTTAATAAACCATTATAACAAAGACAAGTGTGTCCCTCCATTTCTGACGCTCTCTTACAATATGAAATCCACATTAGAACTTAGGTTGACTGATTGCTCGGTCAGCGACTACTCACTGGTAATGCTTCCTTTGTATGTACTTCCTTGTAAGCCATTGTTTTAGGCTGTCTAATGCCTTCGTGAATGGGTACTGGACAAGTTAAATACCAAGAACAATTATTTACTGTTGAGAACATCGTTGTGAGATGTCACACATTAGGTCACAAAGATAAGCTTTAAAGTATAACTGGTTTCTCAAAAAAGTGTGCCCTCTTTAGTGAAACACTGCTTATCAACATCTTCTGATTGGGCCTTGATCCTGAAGTGGTAGGAAACTCCAAGATGTAGTTCGATGACTAATAAGATGGATAATAGAGAGCTTTTTATCACTGTTTTTACAGGTAAAAGGGAATGAGACTTTTTGACAGGGTCTGACTAGGGCAAAAAAGACCCAGGTACGAAAAAGAAAGTGCCCCCATGGAGAGAACCATACAGTTAAAATAGTCTCCACATTTGCAAATCAGGCCAGTCTTTAACTTGTAAAGACATGCTGTATACGTGTTTTGCAAGGTATGGGAGACTACATGCATTTGTGTTTGCTGCAGTCAAAGATTGTGGTAATATCAGGGAAATCAATAGTATACACAGGCCCTCCTGGCCATAAAACAGACCAATAACCTGCTAAAAATACTGCACACACTGACCTGACACTGTGACATTGCCTTACAGGGCAGTCCGACCATGCTTTTTGATAGATAGTAGTTCTTACAGTGAAAAGCAAACAAAGGAAACTTTGGTTAACACTTTTTTTTGCCAAATTGACCTACGTTTTACGGCACACCATCTTTATAGGCTGACATTAGTAGAAATGTGGTTTACCAAAAGTAATGAAAATACAGACGTAGAAAGTCATTTTACAAACTTAAAATTAGCCTACATGATCTAGTATGCTGGTTGGATAAATGTCAGCACTATGAGGGGGCCCTGGTGCATTATGCAACATCACACCCACAACCTTGTAAAGGTTGGTGAGGGCCCTATAAAATTTCACATAGACTGGCTGCCTCTAAGATGTACAAAAGTCTCTAGGCTGTGCTTTATGTAAATTGTAATCAAAAGATAATAATAATCTATAAGCAACTGGGTTATTATTTGGGCTGGGCGACTGCCTACCTCAATGAATAATCTCAACTCTTGTCAGGGTGTACCCTTAAAGTCACTAAAATAACAAAAGCTTAAACCTCTCATAGCTGTGGCACAATGAGGACAGGCTTAATTTATGGCAATGTGTAAAGTATATATGCAGTACCAAAACAATAATAAAGTCAAATTGCCAACAAATAAAGGTCCCGAACTGAATTAGAAAAAAAAGAGTAAAATTTAGGAAACAAAATTACAACAAAATGGCAAAACCTAATAAGGAGAACCAGAGATTTGATTTTTTTAAATTGTCAAGTAGAAATGATAGTCTAAGGTTGCAATAAACTGGGACCTTGGCTTAATTTCAAGATGACAGTGATGGAGCATTGTTAAGAAATACAAACCAGGTTCTTAATCCCGGTCTAAAGTTTTGTCGTCTAAGGAGCTGATTGAGATTGTGATTATAGAGTAGGGTATTTACTCTGTGAGGGCAGTGGAGCAAAATACTCTAATACCCTGACAGTGTTAACCATACTCTAGATTGAGAGGTGTCCACTGGCCCAGCTGACATGTCTTACATAGGCAGGAACTGCCATCACAGCAGTTCCTGTCAACGTATTGAAAGCATGCCATGTGGCTCTGACATGACAGGACCGTATGGCATACAATACCTTTTCTTAGTTTCAAAAACAAAATCCCAAAGCAGGATTTTCTATTTGAAAATAAAAATGACAATGACCACCCTCACTATAGGAGTTTTCTCCCAAGATGTGGGGGGGTCATTGAAATGTTTTTACTTTCACATACCACCACGTTTTGGATGGTGGTGTGTGAAAGATAAAACTGGCCTTGTGTCTGCCCAATGTAAATAGGACGGGCAAACAAATGGACAAAGTTCTGATGGTACTTACTTTGTCAAGCCATTGGAGTAATATGTCAGTGAAGGAGATAAAATAATCTCCTTTGCTGACATACTTAAGTGCCACCTGCCTCTAAATGAGACAAGCAGAACTTCAATTTGGTGTAGAGGGTAATGCGTCTCCAATGCAATGGAGTACCCTCTCTGCCAAACTCTAAATCAGGCCCTCAGTCTTTTAAGTCCCAACTATCAGGAATTTTGGGGCAGCTCTTCTGAGTCACTTCTAAGACTCCCAGGACCTTTGAAGGAAGCAGGTAGAGACTGGGACCCACTTTAGCAGAGGCCAGAAAGCAAGGTCCAGTCCAGGTCCAGTTGCTACTGACCGGATGGGCACTTTAGGGAAAAAACCTCTTTCAGCTTGTTGTCTCCCTGCAGCCACACAGAAGGTCAGTCAGCTGACCCTTGGAGCCAACTTCTTTGTCCTGGGTACAGGAGGAAGCAGGTTCAGTCCTGTATGTCTCCTCTCATGTAACAGCAGCAGGTCCAGTCCTCTTCTGATATTCTGCTGGCCTAGAAAGTATTCTGAAGTACGTGCCTGGAGGAGCCACATTTGTGCTTGGCACCAACTAGTGCATTGGGGGTGACTCCTGGCACTCCATAACCAGTGGGGTAAAAGTTCCCAGGCAAACTCTACCCTTTTTACCACTGGTTCCTATCTGCCAGAATATGATTTATCAGGGCATTTTCAAGATGGTGAAAGACTTAGGCCATACCAAACTTGGGCTCTGAGGGATGGGTGTGTTGGTGGGAGTGTCAAGGGGAAATCAATGTCCTCCCACATTTCAAATTAAATCAAGCTTGAAGAAGTCACTGAACTCACAACAATTCCAGAGACCTGTCAACCAGGACTTGATATTCTGGTGTCACAGGATGCCCACAACCTCCTCCCTGGTTATTCTGTGGAATTCAGTAGAGCTGTCTCTGCCCAGCCTATTGTTTGCTACAGGGATGCATTTCGCTCCTCATGCACACTTTATTCAGGACAAGTACAGGTTGGTAGAAGTTGAAAAACTGGTGAAACCTTGTCTTGAGGAACTTGAAGCAGAGAAAAGTTGACTTTTATAAGTTAGCTTCCTTTAGTATTTGTCAAAAATCCAACTTCAATATTGAATTAGATTTTATTAACTATTAAAAATAATTTTTAATTATATTTGTAGCTGGCCCCATTCCTGACATATAGTATTAGTATTTTCATCTGTACTCTGATTGTCTGCATACAGCAGGTAGCCCTGGGACAGTGAAACTAGCTTCTTAGACCTTGTCACCATAGAGACTATTAGATGTGTCATCCTCGGGATGGTCCTACACCAGGAATGTTGCCTTTTACCTCCTTTTTTGTTGCTGTATCTTTTTGTTGGCCTTAGGATTCTGAGCACTTTACCACTGCTAACCAGTGCTGAAGTGCATATGCTTCTCCCTTAAACATGGTAACATTGGTGTATCCACAACTGGCATATTTAATTTACGTGCAAGTCCCCTGTAAAATGGTACACCGTATTACCAGGGCTTGTTAATTAAATGCTGCCAGCAGTAATGAAGCACTGATTGTGCCACCCACTTAAGTAGCCCAATGAACATGTCTCACGCCTGCCACTGCAGGGCCTGTCTGTGCAGTTCACTGACACTTTGACTTGCCATTTAAAACCTTTTTCCAAGCCTTAAACTCCCCTTCTCTTACACATACATCAGCCCTAATGTAGGCCCTGGATAGCCCATAGTGCAGGGTGCCATGTAAGTTTTACATGTCCAGGTAATGAAAAACTCCCAACGTCGTTTTTCAATGCTGTAAGTCCTGCTTCTCTCATAGGCCACCATTGGGAATTCCTTAAAATACGTTTAAGCTGTAATTCCTGATCAGAGAGCAGTAGCTAGATCATGTTTAGTATAATTGTAATGGTAATGATAACTCCACTTTACTGATAAGATTGGATTTATTACTACTATTTTAGAAATTCCACTTTTAGAAGGTGGGCATTTCTCTGCTCTCTCTGCCCTGTGTGCCCACAGCCTGACTCCAATACATGTCTGGCCTGGGCTAGGTGACAGCTACACATGTGCATTCCCTGTAGACACCCCCAACACAGGTTATTCAACTGCATTTGCATTCTTCTGCATAGTGATGGGTCTTCTTGGAGAGGAGATTTAGAATGGCTCCCACTTACATTGCAAAGCATAATGTCCAGATTCCACACAAAGGGGCACTTACTGTTCTTCCATGCGACCCGAGGAGCATCAGTCTCTGTTGCGCTGAGACTATTGAAAGCTGCAATCTCGGCCATTCTACAGAGAAGAGCGCATCTTGAACGTTTACCATTCTTTCTCTAAAAGAAGCGCATTCCCCTTGCAAGGTTTCACATCGTGTTGTGTCACATATTTTGCTAAAAGCACTGCTTTAATAACTTTAAAAATTTAATTTCTCATAACTTGCTGATTAGATTTTTGCTGTTTTGATCTTGATTTACAGAGATAAATAAACTTTATTTTTCATAGACTTGTGTAGAGTCTTTTTGTGGTGTCTTCACTGTGATTGCTGGTTGTGTGTAAGACAAATACTTTACACATTACCCTTTAATTTAGGCCTTCCTGCTCTTTGCTAAGATACCAGAGGGTGAGCATAGGTTAAATTATGTTGTGTATTTGACTTACCTTGACTAGGATTGTGGTCACTACTTGGCCAGTGTGCATAACACTTATAACTAGAGACCCATTGTCTAACAGAGACATAGTAACATTCATATTCTACATTTCCCATTATAAATACCTGCTTCAGTCCCTGTGGCTTACCCGGCCTACATAGGGTGACTTACCAATATTTAAAAGGGAAATTTGTACCTGTGAAAAGGGTTAGTTTGACAGGTCGCACTGCAGACTTTTTAAAAAAAAAACAATTTTTATTGGTTTTGCATTCCAGATACATATTATATACTTGTTCTATTTTACAACAGGATCATATTTATCTGAGTTGTTAACAATCAAACACCTAACCCCCCCTACTTGTGCACACTTCAGATCCACCTATAGAAAACAATATTAGTGCATTCCGCGTTAGTTGGGCTCCTGCGCCTGTGTTGTGGTATTGGGAAATCATGCATGTGCCTTCAGGTATGGACTATGTTCCACTGGGTCCTCCTTTTGTGGTGAATGATGGTGCCTTTGTGTGTGTACGGTAGTGGTGTGCGGGGAGTGTGAAACTGTGCTTACCGCATGTACGGACTGGAGTGCTAGCACCAGTGGGCGGTTGGGGAGCTAGGGCAAGGATCTTTGCGCTTATATGTCTATAATTAGTTGCGCATCCGGGGAGAGGGGGGCGACTCCGTCGTGGGGTACGCAGGCGTGTTACTGCTCAATATGTTGTGCGGGGGGAGCGTCCACTTCATGGGGGTTTGTCATCATTTTTAGCTTTGAGTTTGGACACCAATGCTTCCCAGGTGTCGCAGCCTGTATGTTGTTTCCCCTCCCATGCTAGTTTTCTCAGTACTTGATATTCTGTGCGGGCCCAGCGCAATGTAGTGGTATGCCATGATTTCTGATCAGGTGCTCTAGGCGCTTTCCAGTGCATTGCTATCAATCTTTTATACATCACGCATGCTAGATCAGCAAATTTGTGTAAGTGTCTACGCCTTTTCGTTCTTGTCCTCAGCCCCAGGACTTGGGGTCCACTGTCAGTCCCAGTCCTGTCAGTTCCGAAATCGCTAGCACCACCTCACTCCATACCTTTTGTACTTGAGGGCATTCCCAGACCATGTGGTAGAAGTGCGCTCGTGGGGCTTTGCATCTGGGATATGTCGGCTACGAGTCGGGAAACATTCGCCCCAACCTGGCTGGGGATAAGTATGTTTGGTGTGTAAAGTTAAAGTGTAGCGGAATCTGGGGTTCCTCGACACTCCTCGAGCATGTTGCAGGACTTTCGGCCAGTCCTCCTGTGGTATTGGGTCCGGCAGGACCGAGTTCCACCTCTCCCTAGCTCTCTCCATATGCGGCTCAGGGGGATTGTTGAGGAGCTTGTATAGGCTCGATACTACTTTTTTATGGGCATCATATTGTAGGATGTGGTGTATAATGTGGGAGATCTTCGGTTCTAGGATTCCTGCACCCCACGCTTTTTTGATTGCCAAGCAATTGGCGTGATATGACAGAAATTGGCCGGTGTTTACTTCTGTGAGAGCCTGCATGGCTTCAAATGACATTAGTTTTCCGTCCTCAAAGCAATCACCCACTAACTGTATGCCCGCTTCTGTCCACACAGACGGCTGGTGCGTTGCAGCTTTATGCCATCCCGGAAGGAGATCCAGTGGGATATGCGGGGAGTATGGGAGCATCTTGTGGTCTTTTTGGACGTATTTGCCCCAGCATGCGTGGGCCGCTGCTAGCAGTGGATTAACCAATTCGCTTTTAGGGTGTTTAATTGACAACCACGTTATCAGTGGAGTCCCTTTTAACCAGGACTCCAGCCATTCAGATTCTGCCGGCGTTGGCCTGTGGATCCAGTTCTGTAGCCACTGCAGTTGGGCAGCCGCCCAGTACAGTTCAAAATTAGGAGCTCCCAGACCGCCCGCGTCCACTGGCCATTGCAATGAGGTTAATGCCACCCGCGCTCTGCCCCCCACCCCATATGAGTTGTAGAAGCGCTGTGTTCAGATTCCTGAAAAAGCTCCTTGGAATGTTGATTGGCAAAGCCGCAAAGTAATATAGTAGCCTCGGTAGTATTAGCATATTCGCGACTGCCACCCTGCCTGGGGGCGAGAGCGGTAGTCTGTTCCAGAATCGTAAAGAGCCCTTTATGGAAGCTAGTGCTTTTCCCAGGTTCCCGTCTCTCAGGTCTTCTGTGTTGTGGTATATGTTTACCCCGAGGTATTTGAACGTTTCAATGCACCATTTCAGTCGACCCGGCAGGGTGGTCTCCTGTCTCGCCGATGGCCACCTGGCCAACGAAAATGCGCACGACTTATCCCAGTTTACCACTAAGCCGGATATGCTTCCAAATTCGGCCAGCAATGACATTACTGCTGGTAGCACCTCAATACTTTTACGAATGTAGACGAGGGCATTATCAGCGTATAGCGAGATTGCGTGGTGAAGTCCGTTCCTGACTATCCCCCAGCGGTCCTTCATCAAGTGTATTCTCGCTGCTAGTGGTTCCATTGCTATAGCGAACAATAGCAGAGATAGGGGGCATCCCTGCCTCATGCCCCTGGAGATTGGAAAGCTATCCGATATGACTCCCACCGTTTTCACTCTAGCTTGGGGGTTAGAGTAGAGTGTCCGGACCCAACTAATATAGTTGGGGCCTATTCCCATTCGCCGCATTGTGGCCAGTAGGAAGTCCCATTTTAGCGTGTCAAACGCTTTTTCAATGTCCAGTGACAGCACCATCTCTTCAAGTGCCGCCGGGGGGTATCGCCCATTATGCTCAGCAGTCTGCGGATGTTTAAAAAGGTGTTGCGTTTCGGGATGAATCCTCATGTATTAGGGTATGTATAATGGGATCTAGTCGGTTGGCCAATATTTTACCTAATATTTTGCAGTCTAAGTTTAGGAGCGAGAGTGGTCTATAAGATTTAACGTCATTGGGGTCACGACCCTGTTTGGGGAGAACCACTATCATAGCCTCCCTCTGAGATGGGGGAAGCTGTTCGTTGGCCCACGCCTCTTCAAACACCTTCAGCAGATGAGGCTTTAGGCGAGAGGAGTAGGTAGTATAGTACTCTATCGGGAGGCCATCTGCGCCAGGTGCTTTGTTCCTGGGCATTTGCGTCAGGGCTAAATCTATTTCGCCCGCTGTCACTGTGGTTTCAAGGGAGTCCCTGTCTGCTGGGAATATTTGTGGTAACAGTGAGTCTCCCAGGAAGGACTCAAGTTGCAGTGACGTGCACGAGGTGCGTTTAGTGTACAGCTTTGTGTAATATTCACAGAATGTTTCATTTATTTCGAGTTGCATGTTTACCGTAGTGTGTGTGTCTATCCGTATGGTCCCGATGGGGGAATGCTGTTTGTCCTCCCGTAGCAGCCATGCCAGCAATCTGCCCGATCTGTCGCCTTCTGTGGGCAAGCGCGATAAGTGGTAATTATAATCGTGACATCGGAGTCTGCTGTCTACTTCGTTGTAGTTCGAGCGTGCTTCTTTTAGCCCTGTGTGGGGGATTTCGTTGCGTGCTACCGCTGTCTCTGCTACCCTGAGCTCCTGTTCTAATTTACCTACTTCTGCCTGTAGGGTGCGTCTCACTGCCCACGTGGTGGACATGCATTGTCCACGTATCACCACTTTATGAGCGTCCCATTCGGCTGCCCGTGAGTTTGCTGTTGAGTCATTTGTTTCCCAGTACTGATTCAATGTGGTTTTTAGAATTTCCACGAATGCCTGGTCTTGTAAGGCGTCTACCTGCAGGTGCCATGTAGGAATCGCCTGTCGCCTCCTACCCGAGTCCAGTGACACTTTCAGTGGTGAGTGATCCGACAATGTCCTTGCTAGGTATTCCGACCTATTAACCAATGCTCCTATGTCCCGGGTGCTCCATATTATATCTATTCTAGAATGGGTTTTGTGTGGTGCTGAGTAGAATGAGTATTCCCTCTGCTGCGGGTGACCCATGCGCCATAGGTCATATAATCTCATATTCCCCGCCCATATCTGTAATGAACTTGTGGTGTTTCTTTTCGCTGTCGGGCTCGTTGGGGCGCAGGACCTGTCTAGTGTTGTGTTTGGTGTGCTATTGAAGTCACCCCCCCAGATGGCCAGAGCCGAGGGGTTGATCAATAAGGATGGCGTGAGTGTGCTCAGGAAGCCTGCGAACCCGCAGTTTGGGGCGTATATGCCAACTATTGTCAGCTGTCTGCCATCTAGCTGGCCCTCCACCACCACAAATCTTCCACCTTGGTCTATTCTGTGCGCTGTTTGGAGGAATGGGACCCTGCTTGCTATCCAGATCAACACACCCCTCCCGAAGGCCGAGTATGTTGTGCCTATTACCTGCCCACCCCACTTCGTACGCAGCTCCTGCAGATCGGGCTCCAGCGTGTGTGTCTCTTGTATAATAGCAATGTGTGCTCTCATGCGTTTAAGGCGTGTGTACACCCGGGACCGTTTACTCGGCGCTCCCAATCCCCTCACATTCCATGTTACAATATCATATTGATTTATATTACATTTTGTGTGTGGTGCCATGTGAGTTTATGAGATGCGCCTATTCGTGCATGTCTATCGATTGCCTCCGTCCCATGCTCAGCCACCCCCTCTGCTGTGGCAATTAATGAAGATTCCATTTGCGGCAGTGAGCCCTGCCTTTTAAGTGGATCTGTTGTGTGCTTTATTACTAAATTACAACTCCCTCCCGCCCCAACTGCAACCTTAACCCTACTAAAAATTTGTGTGAAACTACTTAACCCATAACAGTGTGAAAAAACCTGTATCAAACTGGATATCCGTGGTGGTGTAATGTTGGCAACCAGATGTGGCTCTTTTATGGGGCTCACATCTTTCTGCAGACTTAATCTGCTAATAACGTTGGGCGCCCCCCCGTTGTGTAGGAGAGAGAAAGATGGAGGGAGCTTCTCCCGCTGCCCCCCCAGTTTGCCCGTCCCCCCCATTCCCTCATGCGCGCGCCTCAGGAGATGGGGGGGTGGATTATGCAAAAGATACACGCTGTTGTTAATGTCAAGTTCTGTTCTCCGGGGCCGTCCCCTATCGAAGGCCCCCGGTGACATCCGAACACGGCCGCTATTTGTATTAGTGAAAAGGTGGAGCGGTGGAGTATAGTTAAAGTTTGTCTGCGGTTCTGGGGGTAACTATCGGTCCTTTTCACACTCCTGTTATTGTAGAGTCAGAGCTGGCCGTGTCGGAGTCCAAGTTGATCTCGGGAGTCGACCTGGGTCCTCCAAAGTTGCTTTGCATCAGCAGAGGTGTTTCCTTCAGCACTTTCGCCCTTTCTTCGGCTGGCTGTCGATCATTGGGTTGACTCTTGGTGCGTCTCTTAGATCGTTTCCTCGGCGCAGAAGTTGTCCATTCCTCGGCTTCCTCTGTGTCCTCCCGGGGGCGCGCCAGGCCCTTGGCGTGTAACCATGTCCAGGCGTCCTCAGGGGAGGTGAAGATGTGGGTGTGGTCCTCCGACACCACTCGTAATTTAGCAGGGAACAACAGAGCATATTTGATGTCGTGTTCTCGCAGGCGCTGTTTGATTTTAACGTAGGTGTTGCGTTGATTTTTTACCTCCTGTGTGAAGTCTGGGTATGCATTAATAGTTGAGTCCTCGTATTTATATGGGCCTTTATTGCGGAACTGTTGCAAAATTGCATCTCGATCCCTATGATTTAAAAAAAATCTAGCAATCAGTGGTCTGGGTGGTTGGCCTGGGGCCGGAGGTCTACCCGGGATTCTGTGCACCCTTTCTATGGAGAAGAACTTGGACGGAGCTCTGTTTAGTACTTTCTTGATTAGCCATTGCTCTAGGAATAGCTCCAAGTTCGGTTGCCTCATATTTTCAGGGAACCCCAGAACGCGAATGTTGTTGCGGCGCGATCTACTCTCCGCTTCCTCCGATCTCCGCCGGAGTGCCTTCACTTCAGCATCTAGGCGCTGTATTTGTTTTTGGTTATCTTGGGCCATGGGAGCCAGTTCGGATATCGCCTCTTCTGCCGATTTCACTCTTTCTGACAGATTGCCGTGGTCCACTCGGAGTATACTTAGATCTTGGGAGACTGCGTCTATTCTATTTTCCAGTGAGGATTTAGTATCCATGATCGCTTGGAGTACTTTCTCAAATTGTGCGGAGTGTGACAGGAGTGTGCTTTCTAAAGTTTGTAGGGATGGGTTTGGCTGCTGGTCATAGGGCGCTGCGCTCTGGGTGTTCCGGTCTTGGTTCTTGGACGATTTAAGCCTGCCTGCCATTGTGCCTGCCTGATTGAAGCCATGCGGGGTACGGTGGTGCTCTGCACAGTTTTGTTTTGACCTCGCAGTAATTTGCCCCTGCTCTGTGTTCCCTTGACGCAATTTTCGCTCCCTTACTCTCCAGGCACCGCGTTAGTTGGTGGAGTATGAGCGGGGTTTATTCTTCCCTTTTTCACTAATCAGAGCATGCCTCTGTTCGCTAGCCAATGCAGGGGACCGCCAGTGCAGCCGGCGGAACCAGGGTCGAGTAGTCCCGGGTTTTGATAGTGCGTCCTCCTTGGGGTCAGGGTTCCGTGCCTGCTACTCCAATAGTTCAGTCACCCAGAGGCGGGCATCGGCGGAGACAGGCCACGGCCACACAGGTGGGGGCGGGGGAGACAGCCAGGTGCTCAGGCCAGGGAGACCGGTCCCCGGACGGGCCCGCGTTCCCTTCCGCTCACGACGGCCAAGGTCCAAGGTTAAGCATCCACCAGTGTTCTCCGTCCCAGCGTGGCGCTAGTTTAACTGGCGTGTGGTCCCTCCGCTCCTCACCGGTCGGGTTCGCTCCTGCACTCGTCAATCCGCCCGGGTGGGGCCTCCTAGATCACGGTGCTGCGCTCAGCAGGGCGTGGGCTTGCCCCTCAACCTGGCAGCAGCACCACAATGAATGCCTCCAGCAAAAGGGGGGGCCGGGGGGCGGAATGAAGAGAGTCCCACGCCACCCCCAGCCGCCGCGTCTCACCTGCCACAAAAATCCAGGACCCACCGCGCCCGACAGAGCCGCGGCTCCCTCCTCCAGGCGGGGGCCACACTGCTTGCCATGTGCAAAGGCCAAACCAGGCCAGCATGGGCCCTCCTGCACGCCTCGTGCCTCGTGTTTGGTTGGCCCCCTGTGGGTCGCCTCGTGATTTGATCCAGGGCCCCAGCCCAGGGCCACCTCCGCCTCTAATACGCAGCGCCGCCCTCGTGCCAGGTGCGCCGTGTGGTTTTCCAGTCTCTCTGGTGGGTCCAGCAGTGCAGCGACACCTCGTCCAGGAAGGGGGAGCGGGGCAGAGGGGGCACACCCCGCCCCTCTGCGCCCTGGACGTCTCGGGCGATCCCCGGCAGCGTCACGGCAGCTCAGCGCCCCGACCCCTTGGGGGAAAGGAGAGCCGGTCCGTCAGCCGCAGCTCAGCTCGCGCTGGGCGGCGCCATTTTGAAAGCTCCCGGCTCCTCACCTCGATCCCTGGGGCGGTCTCAGCCGTTCAAGCCTGTTTTCCCGGGTGTCCTCTCTGCCCGGCAGCCCTCAGCTTGAGGGGGGGCAGCACACGGCCTCCGCGACGACGATAAGATTCCAGGGGGGGTGCCCTTCAGGATATTTATGGCGAGTCCAGGACGGAGCTCGCTATCTAGGCGTCCTTCCCGGCCGCCATTTTGGCTCCTCCGTCGCACTGCAGACTTTACACTGCAGCAGCGAGGCTACAGTGGTAGATCTGAAGCTGTGCTTTTCTTTGTTGCATTAATTGATGATACAATAAGTGTTGCCGTCCACAGATGCCAGTTAACTTTTCATATCATGGGTGTATGTCTGCGCCACATTCTATAGCTTTATAAAAAAGTTGCACCAATTAAGTATTAGCCAATTTCTCTACGTTTTAGGGGTCAGAGCAAATACACTGGGCACTGTAAAGAAGTGCCCCAATATGCAGAGTCTTGATACCAGCAATAATATAGGGTTCAGCAAAAGGTGAAAGACCATGGGTGACAATGCAGTAAAGGTGACTGTTTTGCAAAACCTATTTCTGAGACCCAAATAATTAAAAACTTGGTTGAAAAACAAAATAATGTCAATAAAATTTAGTAAAAAATAATTGAAAAAACAGGTAGTTATAGAAAATCCATAGTAATATACTAAGTAAAACACCTGTTAAAAATTACTACTCGGCACCATAGTGTGAGGAACATAAATGTAAAAAGTGAATTGTAGTCCAAAGAGAGAATGTGGAAAGGGATGGGGCTGAAAGAGGGACTGGCCCACCCAAACCTTACAGAAAAGCCAACAAAGAGAACCTATTTCACAATCAGTTTACATCTTAAAAAAGTGTGTAAAGGGCAATTAAAAAAAAATACATTATATGAATTTGTGTCTATCAAATGGTGATTTCTAATCATCTTGAAAATGTCAATGAAACGGTTTGGGTGACAAGGTCTTTTTCATTCGATATTACATTGGTTTTTGTGTAAAATTATAATCAAACTCTAAACTGAGCTTACAAACAACATAAGAGTGATATGAGGGTTATATAAAACAAGATATTATTATTATTATTATTATTATTATTATTGTTGTTGTTGTTATTCTTATTATTGTTATTATTATTATTGTTGTTATTATGTCGCATTGGGCCCCTACCGCGAATTGGTTGGAAACGCCAAGGCTACGCCCACAGGGGGTAGCTAACAACTACCAAGCCCTGTGAAATAACCTGCCAGTGCCCAACAATGGCAGTTACTTTGGCACACTTACTTTGTTGTAGTGAATTCATGTATCCAATTCATTTTGCTTACTTTTAACGAGTGTTCACTTGTGTTCGAAAATTCCAATAACCTTTTAAAACCAAAGCAAAGTTCATTGGCATCCTCAGCTGCCTGAAAGCAGACTCTTCTGCAGGTTGTTAATAGGGGGAAACTGGAGATTTGAGCAATGTGCTCCTTAGGCAGCTTTTTTTTTTAAGGGCAATTGTTTCGTTATTCTTTGTCAGTGGCATTGATGCAGCTCGGTATGGTCCTGTAATATTAATCGTTTATGTAACTTATACGTATTCATCTGGCTACATTTAGATAGCGGGTAAGTAGGTCGAAGGAAATTGTATCAATTAATTAGATGAAATTCTGAATTAGCCTAACTGCGATTCAAACCTTTGATCTTTAGACCACTCTGTCACACAAATCTGCAGCATGCCCTGAAGCTATCTTATCTATCTTACTTGCCTCTCAAATGTTGCTGCTTTTGCTGAAATTATGTGAATATTGTTGCTGTGAGCACAATATTGTGGCCTCTGAAATAACTGAATATTTAAAAAAAAAACTCATACGTATCACTTCTTTTCAACTGGATGAACTTCCCTTTGGTCCACTTCGGTGTACAGTACACCGTGTACTATCAAAACACGTCAGATGGGCTTTAGCTGGACAGTCGTGTTCTGATCACCGATGTACATTATTCACATTGTTGTGCTTAAAGGCGCAGTTGTCGCCTGGTTTGGCAGGTTTCGCCCGCTAGAGGGCGCAGCAGCTTCGTTCAGCGATCCTACTTCTGTCACTGGAACAGACGACGGAGAACAGGAGAAAAGCAGAAACAAAACAGGCGGGAAGGTCGCGTGGATTACGGCAATCTCACAATCATTGCCAGTGTTGTTATTGTTGCTAGGATTTTTTTCAGAGGAATTCAACAGTGTGTTCTTCATCAAGGGCCACCCATGCATATCCAAACTAGAAAGCATGAACAAATTTGTATTTTACTATTGACAAACGATGTTGACCATTAAATGTGAAATGCCAGATAGTTAACACATCACCTATATAGCACCTCTTTCACTTTTTTTAATCGTGTCCCCGTACCTTTTTAACCCAGCATAAAACTGGAAAATCTAGGTAGAGGAGGTCCTCTTAATTTCATTCTTTCACTGCACAGAGCCCTTCACTGTCGTCACAGATGGAGTTGGCATTCACCTGGCGAAGCGAATTTCGAGGTGCCAAACCCCATGATGATGCTACTCAATAATAAACCGAAGTGGTGATTACTTACACCACAAGTGTTAATGACTGGTTGTGGGTTTTCCGGATAACTCCTCAGGGACCCCGTATTCAGTTACCTGTGTGGTTTACTCCCCGTTGATGAAGTGGTTTAGCAGCCAGACCTGCCAACTTTGGACCTGGGGAACCAAGTTGGAGTCCCGGTTTTGGCTGAACATCCTATGATTCTGGGGAAAGCACTTAATAGCCCTATGTTGAAAACCTTTCTTGAAAAAATCTGACTAGTGCAATTTATTCTAATGCTCATATAAAGCGGTCTAATGCCCTTGCACCAGGTTTGCATTGTATAAACCTGCAGCAAAAGAAAGTGAAAATAAAGGTGACCCAATAACTGAATAAGCAACTGTTCTAATAAACACACATTCACACATTTATTACTACAGTGCAAAATTCAAAATCATGTTTATTTATACAATACAACAGAATTTGCAAGAGAAAACATGTTTACTGCCTCTCAGATTGTAACTAACAACTATTTTGCAAAGGAACATAATTCTCCTGATAGGATAGCTCCTCACTGAGATCTTACCTTGCTGCACAACTCTCTTGCAGATTGGTTTTGGCTAAATACCTTTAGTTAAAACAAAGACACATGAAAAATTCCACAGAACAAACCATATATGCGTATGTGCACAGTATATTTGCCCATTTATTACCATTGTTGAGGGAAGGGAGAGTCACGATGACTAACTCAAGGCTTCACGTTTTGTGTGTCATGGCCCCTTCCCACAGTTAACAATGGTAATAAATAGCATATTAGACTGGGCTCATCTGCATATATACCATATATGCGTATGTTTAATTAAATGAAAAAACAAAGGTTATAATGAAGTTATGGTTAGCTTTTGCTAGAAAACATTAACATACGTTTAACAAGAACCTTAGAAGTTCTATTAAAAAAGAGTGCAGTTATAGTTATAAAGTGCAACCAAAAAGCCACTGAATTTTTCCCCACTAATGTCCACTACCGTGCCCACTACTGCCCCATAACCCAGAGGCTCCGAGGGACCAGATAGACCCTAAACGTACTGTCAGGGGTTGCCGGTTTTCCAGTGCCAGAGCACCCATCCTTTCACTGTACTTCACTTCGTGCACGTTTTTGGCTCGGACATAGCTTCGTCGGTAAGATTGGGAGGGTGTTAGCATCAGATTCCCCAACAATCTTGCTGGCATTTGATGTTAAAATACATTCTACTACAAGTAAGGTGCATGAGAGGAGCTTAAAAGGGAGTGGGAAGGGAGAGGAATGTGGATTGATACGTGTACTAAGTGAGAGAAAGCGCATTATTTTGTGAAATAACAAACATTTTTGAAGTCTTTCCAAACAGAGAGCGAGAGAGGGTGTATGTTCGTTTTTGCCTGTGTATCGGCAGCCGCCACCGCAAATCTCAAGGGGAGGAGTGGGGCAGGGCGGCAGTGGGGGGAGGGGGACTGGAAGGGAAATAAAAAAAAATAAAAAAATTACCTAACCTCTATCCGTCGCCGCTGCCACCACCTGCCATCTCGATCCTCTTCTGGTGTCTCAGCATTCACTGTTGAGACACCATCACAGGCTCCCCAGCAATCCGGGCACTGCTTACATGCTATGCATAGCATGTAAGCAGTGTCAGGATTGTCAGAATTGGTCTGAGTGGCAGTGACTGCCACTCAGACACAAGCCTAGGGTCTGTTCTGTTTCTCCAGCCCGGCTGTGTATACATGTGTGTTTGGCCGGCCTCGGACGGCTTGGCCAAACACACATGTGCCCTTAGTGCACTCACCCCTCTTACCCCTTCCCACCTCCCACAGCCCAGCCCCATCCCTCCCTGCACTGCTGTTCCAGAAGCAGAAAAATAAAATGATAGAAAACTATCGCTTTGGTGAATGAAATTCATTCTTGAGGCAAGATGGTGATCGTATAATGTCAGCTATGGGCCCCACCACTGACGCCGTACGTGCTGACGGCTGTCGCAACGGACGCGATTGCATGGAGGAGCACGGAACACCGAGAGAAGCAGCCCGCGATCATCAGTCCATGAACGGCAAAGGCAATTCGGCTCCAGGAAGCTTAATGATATTGTGTGAGCCTCCTGGAGCCCGCCTAACGAGGAATAAATGCTGCCGGATCTGAGGGGCTAAGAAGATGCATTGCAGAGGGTGCAGGAGCGGCTCCCCAGACATCGGCTTCGTCATCCTGGTTCTACCAGTCAAATGGATATTACGAGCGGGTGAACGGTGGATCAAGGCATGGCCAGGAGGTTTGTTTGGCCACAACAAACCGGACATGGCACCCAAAAATGTGCAGACTCAGGTAGGAAAACAGATAAAAGAGTGCGAGCACTAAAGGCTGCACAGTGACTGGAGGAGCATGACAGAAGCGGGCTGTGAAGGACATAAGCAGCAGTGGCCCTGCAGGTAGGCGGTCCCTAACAGGACTGAGCAAACTAAGCAGCAAAACTAGTGGTGGGAAGACTTAGCTGGCAGTGGCAGCGGTAGCGCAGCTCAGATTGTGGCTCAGACTGTTAGTAGTAGGTTAAAATGTAAGCCGCAACCAGCAATCAATAACTTTCTCACCAGGGGGGTGCCAGATAACGGAAGCGCAGGGCCATTCTCCCGGCATGAAAGTAGTGATATAGACGTAATGGAGAATGCAGATTCAAGCAATTTGGCATTGGAGTTTGCGCAGACTTTAGAAAGGTCGGCAACTGGCCCCTTGCATACGGTTAAAGCACAAATGGAGACGCAAATTCAGCCAGCTGAATCCATGAGTTTGATAGATACGATTGGATCAGCTGGATCAGCCACCAGTACAGACAAAATGCAATTGGGGCACAAAAGTGACAAAGAGGGCTTTCCAAAATCTACTGATATTCTGATAGAGCCCAATGGAACTAAGGATAGAAGTAATGGGAATCCAGCTACAGAGGAAAGCCTAATCACGCAGGAACAAGACGAAGAAACTGGAAAGACTGAAGGGAATGGGAAAAATACAGACTGGTCTAAGGAAGGAGGGGATACGTTTTACTCACTTACAGAAGACTCAGAAGCCAATAGCAGCGGCTGTACACAAAGTGAGGAAGAAGATAATATCTCATTTGATCTTGAGACTAGCCTGTCATCGGCCACTGGCCCCACTGTAAAACAGCAGCAGACCTGGATCAGTAGCTGACGCGACAGCAGCAGAACATATTGTAGCAACTCTCAAACGAGACTACTCAGGAATTAGTCTCTGTAATCAAGAGAAGGGCCCTGAGACTCTCACACCTCTTTACGAAAAGGGAGAAGGAAATAGAGGGGATGATACTATGGGTAACACAGAGGAAATGATGTTGCAGCTGATATATGGCACGATAAAGTGATTGCAAACTGAAACTCGAACAGAGAGCCGGAGGGACAGGTTGGCAACCAAACAGCTACATGTCACGGTGCGAAAGGTAGGTAAGACCTGTGAGAAAATCGAAAAAAAGCAAAATGCCATTGGGAAAAGAGCTTCCACAATAGAGGCAGACATTGTGGTATTGAAAGATCAGGCAGGTACGCAAGGAGGGCAGCTAACGGATATCATGTGGAAGATAGAAGATTATGAAAACCGACAGCGGAGGAATAATCTGCACTTTCTAGGCATCAAAGAAGTGGCTGAGGGTGACTATATCAGAAACTTTATGATTGACCTACTACGAAAAGCCTTACCAGATTTAACAAAGTGGGACTGGGAGATGGAAGTGCAAAGGGTTCGCCGGTTTCCTCCTTTTAGGCAAACAAGAAAGCATAGCACCGAAACTAAACACCCGAGGGCTATTCGGTTTTTTTCTGTAATTTCTTGCTAAGGCAAGTGTTTTATGAAAAAGTGCACCCTAATGCTCCAAAAACTGTGGATAACATAACTTTTTTACACAACCAAACTACTGTCATGCTACTCTAGAACGCAGATGGAGATTACAACAGTTGAAAAAGCCCTACCAGGATGATGGCGGGGAGGCCTTCTTGCTAGCCCCAGCACGGTTGAAAACTATAATTAAGGGATGGACTAAAGTATTTACCTCTGAGATTCAGGCAAAATTGCATCTAATTGAACTGAGCTTGCAGAGCTCGTAGGACTTGTAGGACTCTGTGCAAAGGCGAAAAAAAGACTAGATTATAACATGAAAATGTGTTAGGTTGGGGGCAGGATGGGGGTGTTAGTTTGGATGGGTTGAACACTTTTTTTAAAGTTTTGTTTTGGAAGTATTTCCTATCTGCCTCTCCCCCAAACGTCTCTATGTTTCAAGTATAGTAGTCCGGGGGGGCATGTGGGTGACATCCAGAGAGCCATCACTTGGACCCAAGGGGGTCTGATCATCTCTAGTGGTGGGGGTGGGAGTAGTATAAGGGTAGAGGGTAGGATGGAGGGGAAGGGTGGGAATTGGGGTAGATTGGGAGGGAGGGTGGATGGGGGCTGCCGGGTTTGCAGTAAATGGGATGCTTGAGATGCGAGTAGCACAGAGGATTACAAGGGATAGAATGATGGAGGGAATAACAAAGGATGGGGACAACAAGAAGGCTGCTGAAACAGATATAAAGAACAGCTGCAGGAGATATAGAGCGATCATGTATGAATTTGGCGCTTCTGGGAACTCTTTGAGCAATATCAGATAAATAAATGGCTAAACTTCGGATAGCATCTATAAATATATGTGGTTTAAACGGCCCCCAAAAGAGAGGGAAAATAGCAGAGGACTTAAAAACGCTAAAAGCGAACATATACTGTTTACAAGAAACGCATATTGAGTATTGTAATAAATCTATACTAGACACCCTTGGGTTGAAGGTAGTGGTATGTGCCGAACAAAATGTTAAAACAAAAGGGGTGGCTATTTTAGCTAGCAGTATGCAGTGCGAGTTTGTCCGGCGTAGGGCGGATCAATCTGGAAGATGGGTCATAATAGAGTGCCAACTGAGTAAAAGGAGTTTTACCTTATGCTTTTTGTATGGCCCAGTGCTAGGCGATCATCTGGCATTGTTAGATGTCCTCTCAATTGAATTAGCAGAGTGGCCGTCCCCCTATATTATATGTTGTGATCTGAATTCGAATGGCTCCTGGGACAGGCTAAAAGGTATAATAGGCATTCATTTAAAAAGCTATTCAGGCGTAAACCCAGAGTTTTTAAAGCCCTTTTACAGCTTACAAAACGAAGTAGGAGTGGTGGATGTTTGGCCAAAATTGAGGGGACCAGATCCGGGGGGCACGTATTATTCAGCTCCATACAGGAAACTGGCCCGATTGGACTCTTTTTTTTGTCTCTCCCGATCTGTTAGTAGAGGCAGTTATGGAACTATACCCACGCATCATCTCAGACCATAACCCATTCATTTTAGAAATTAAAAGGGAGGGTATTAAAAGTAGCAGGAAGGGCTAGACACTTCAGAGAGGACTCTTGAATGATCTAGGGTGTTTGCACCACATGAGCATATGGCTGAGAGAGTTTCTTGAAATAAACAGAGGGTCCGCCCCAGCAGAAATTGTAAGGGATTCTATAAAGGCAGGGATAAGGGGGGAAACTTTAAGTTTTAGTTTAATGAGACAGAAACACACAATAGAACAGACCCAAGAAGCACATGCAAAGCTTCAAGAGGTAGAAAACTAACTCACCATGGCTATTGAGAGTGGCTGGGATGTTAATGAAGCTCTAACGCAGATTATGATTGTTAAAATGACAATTAACAAAAAATCAACAGAAGGTCTGGCGGAAAAATACCCAGTGAGACACAAGGAATGTTATGAGTATAGTGAAAAAGTGGGGCACCTATTGGCGGTACAAGCTTGACAGAAGTCAGCCACCGGGATATAATTCGAGAAATTAAAGACTTGCAGGGCAAGATCGTCTCAGACGCTGAGCAAATCGGAGAAGCCTTTCGCAGGTATTATGCGGAACTACATAAAGTAACTCCAGTAGTGGAGGAGCAATTAATTAATAGATTTTTAAGCACTGTAGAGGTCGGTAGGATCACCCAGGATGAACAGAAGGGATTAGGAGATGAGATTACAATGGGGAATTTGAGGAAGCAATCTGAGGGTTACTTAATGGAAAAGATGTAGGGACGATGCAATCACTTTAGAAGTATACAAGCACCTTAAGGGCCTGTTAATGCCGGTAATGTTTGAACTTTTTCCTCAAGTGCAACAAGGGGGTAAATCCCCTCCTTCCCGGGCATCAGCCAATATAATAGCATTTTTGAAGAAGGGTAAAAATCTGCAAAGCCTTAGCTCATATAGGCCCATTACATTAATAAATAGTGATGTTAAGGTTTATTCTAAAATGTTTGCATCTCTCTTATCTACTGTTATTCGTAATTTAGTCACACAGAATCAGCATGGGTTTGTTCCAGGGAGGTATACACATTAGATTAGATATCACACTGTTTGATGCAACCAACATTGCATGGTAATGGTCCTGTTGGATGCAGAAAAGGCATTTGAGAGGGTCAATTGCAATTATCTGTGGGAAACATTGTGGTTATATGGACTGGGAAGTAGCTTCATTACTGCAATTAAGGCTATATACAGCCACCCAAATGCCCATATACAAATGTTGGGAGGCCAGTTGAAGGTTATACAAATTTAACAAGGCACTAGACAAGGGTGCCCATGCTCCCCTTTATTGTTTTCACTTTATATTGACTCTCTGCTATGACAATTAGAAAATAATCCAGTTATTATGCAAGTGAGCCGTTATGGCTGGGATACTAAAATTTTAGCATATGCGGACGATGTTGCTGTTGTAACAGCCAACCTGAATGAGGCTTTATGGGAAATTGAAAAGGTAGCATACAATTTTGGAGATGTATCTGGGTATCTATTGAATAAAAATAAATCCCAGGTAGTGGTGAATGAGCATACAAAGACAAGTGATGGTCGAAGCATTGATCACACAGTATATTTAGGGATAGATATTAGATCTAAGGTGGAACAGATAATGCATTCTAACTTGACTCCAATTTAAAAAAAAGCCAAACACGATTTCAGTAGGTGGAATAATCTGCATATGTCCATAATTGGGCAATGCAATATGGTTAAAATGCTATTTATTCCTAAGGTTTTGTATTTATTCCGGACAATCCCTCTGTAGTTCGAAAAATCATGGTTCCAAGCAATGGATCACTTAGTGATGAGCTTTATTCGGTCGTATGGCAAGATCAGAAGAGCTAGTAAATACCTGACTCTACCAAGGGAGAAGGGGGAGGATGGTCTCTACCAAATTTAAAATTGCATCAGTCGGCAGCCACATTTCAATTTATGCACCCATTGATGACCAGTAAAGGAAGTATGAGAGGGGTAGGACATATGCCAGAAATCAATAAATTATTAATAGGCCCAATGGCTAGTGGTGGATTGCTGACATTAACAGAGCCTAGCTATTATAAGAAAGTGCAGTTCAAGGCGCTAGATGCCGCTTTTAAATGCTGGAACCCCTGGCTGAAGAAAATGGGATTAGGTCGATTCAACCTGTACACACTGATACAAAACAACCCATCTCTCCCGGACATATTCAGGGATTGACATATGGCAAAATGGACATGCAGGGAATTCAAAAGCTAGGAGATCTTCTTGAAAGATCTGGGAAGAGAACATTTGAGGACCTGAGGGAGAATGGTTTTAAGCGTATCTGAGGTAGTAGGAACTGCAGGACCAAAGATCTCTAATTTAATTTTTGTCTCATTGGCCATTTATTGGTTACGTATAGCATCCGCATGGCTGGACGCACAACCTCCCGCATTCCAGCATTGATTGGGATGCCTCCTTGCTATATATCCGCAACAGTGCTCACTGTATCAACGGAAGGGGAAGGAAGCTAGACAGAAGGGGCAGGTAATTTGGGGGCTGTTCAGAGATTGGGTTAGATTTAAGCATCTGGTAGTATGGAATAAAACAGAGGTAGAATGTACTACAGCAAGATGTACTCTTTTCTCAAACACAGGGTAGTGTATGATTTAGAGGTATAACCACACACAGCACTTTATGTATTTCTTTTTGCTTCAGCATTATCTGTATTTTACCATCCCTACTCTCTCTCTAAGATATTGATGTATGTACTAGACCATATATATCAAGGCATGTAGCACTCTTTTATTATTTTATGAAAAATTGAGTATTGGTGCATTGCTATCTTATTGTATTGGAAATTTCTTCCTCCCCTGATGTAATTGATGAAATTAATGTAATGAACTATCTCAGGCATTCAATAATTTAAAAAAAAGAAAAAAAAGAAAACTATTGTTTTATTTTTCTGATTCTGGCGAGCCAGTGGGGCGGTGCTCCTTTGCCATAGCTAAGGAGCCGCCCCATTCTGTGTGTAAACATTCCTGGTGAAATCCGACAGATACCTCACCATACCTGTCTGAAAGCACCTGCACCAAACTATTTACTACAAAATACATGTATTAGTGGGGGTGTAACACCCCTCCCCCCGAAGCTAAGTCCGTGGTTTTTGTTTTGTTGAGTCCTTGACTTACATTGACAAGCCCAAGCATGCTGTTCGTAAATCAAGCATAGAAGGCCAGAAAACATGGACACATTGTAGTGTTCATTAAGTGGAACTTGGTAACTCAAATCATAGCACGCCCTGTAGGCACAGCCAAAATTGCAAGGATCTAACTACACCTAAGTGTTTTGAGGGATTGGTTTCACCACACATCAAATAACAGAAAGCCTAACTATTGGAAAGGTGATGCAGTTCATTACTTTTCCAGGTGCTATAGACATGTTTGAATCCATATATTGGCTCCCAAAGGCCTGGGCCTTCAGGTTTGTATGGTTGTGCCTTGGTTTAGCTCTCCTAAAATTTCAATGTACAAATAAAGTCAGCTGTAACTTCTATAAACTAGAGATAGTGTTCCTAAATGTAGCACTGCTTATTTTAAATGACTTAGCTGAAAATGAGGAAGTATAGGGCCTGAGAAGCGAAGGCAGGGAGTTGGGACTGTGATAGAGATCGGGAGAGATTCTTGTGGAAGGGAGGGGAAAGGTGAGAAGGAACAGATATAAGAAGGAAGGGAGGGATTGAGAAGGAAGGAAAGAAAGACCGAAGGAACAAAAAGGAGAGAAACAGTAAATCATCAAGAAACATTGAAAGGCGTTTAACAATAAACGAACAAAGGGATCCACATCAACACAAACAGTTAAGGAAAGGGAATACATCAAGAGGTGAGTAAAGTCTGGGATAGTAAATCAGACATAGTATTACCACCTAGATGCTACTACTGGGCTGTACGAACATGAGGCCAGAATATAGAATAACATGTATGAAACGTTACAATTTGCCACTTACTGTGTGCTTTCCTGAAATACATGCTTTTTGAAATTTGTTTTTAGCCCCTCTTAACAGGTGGGATTCGTGACTGGAAAAGCAAGTGGTAGTTTCGAGTAACATACTACTTGGTACAGTAATACCACCTAGTAATACCACACCCAATTAAAACTGTAATCAGGTCAAACCTTTTTTATCATTGAAACCCATTTGGTAATACCACTCAATAAACATATAGGGATGGTATTATAAGTAAAGAAAGAAATTAAGTTTTTTGTGGAGATGGATACAGAGCTGTTTTTTGGGAAAAAGCAAGGTAAATGAGAGAAATCAAGCAACTGTGTGAAATAAAATTACTAGGAACATAGGTCAAAATTATATTTATGGTTCATTAATGCAAAACCTTTATTATAAGGTGAGTGCTCTAAATAAGCATTGTGAGGTCACACTGCACTACTGACAGTGGGCCCAGTAAAAAATGTGTACACACAATTGAAAGTTTCACCATTTGATGATATATGTAATGCTCCCAGAATGCTCTCTGATTAGATGCACATGTTTGCAGAAGCTTGTCAGCAAAGTTGATTAGTCTTTACTTTCAAAATAAAATGTTCAGAAATAATGCAAGTAGGATAAAAATGGTTTGCTAAATTACTGTGAAATTTTAGGTACTATTTCTTTGAAGCATCATTTAGTAAAATGTGTTGTTTTGTGCTAGTATTTAAAATAAATATCCATAATGGAAAATCAGTGTAACCAATTTGGGAAACATTAAAATAAACTAGCACCTAGAAAGCCACCCGCTGTGACATTGGCGGTCATTCTTTTGGTTTTGTCAATGCATGTCTTGTTTTGGCATGGCTTTGTAACACTTTAATTTTGTGAGAGCTTTCAGGCCCTAGCCATTGTAACAAACATTGACAAAAAGCACAAATAAATGTGATCACAAAAAGCTACATTGACACAGTAGTTCCTTGCACTGAACAAAACTACATTGTGTGCCCATATGCTCCTTGTAGAAGAGCAGAATGCTATCACTCACTATGCTCCTTGTAGAAGAGCAGAATGCTATCACTCACTGTGATAGATGGACTGAGAGAGAAATAGAATTTTAATAAAAACAAAATGTGTTTGTTAACGCCAGACCTAATTAGGGGCCCAATTCTTAAAGAAAGTTACAAAAGTGCAGCCATGGTGTATGTCTTTGCCTTAGTGGTTTTCGTGAATTTACAAGAATTGACAGAAGTAGGCCAGGAAATCATACTCCTAGAAAATATTTGTGTACTATATTTTAGTACCAGAAAATATGCATGTGTAGATTTGCTCATGTGAAAATCTATTGATCATTTACAAGGTTACTTTCCCTCCAACCCATTTTTTCTTAACCCTGGAAGAAAATCTATTTCTGCCCTTGCCATGAATACATTTCCAACCTTTCTAAGTATTCAAAAATATTAGAGAAGGGCTGGTCCAAATCCTTAACACATGCAAGTTACTAGGTTTGCACAGACTCAAAGGCATTCCAGCCCTAGAACTATTGGTTACTGCTTCCACCAGCCCCAGTATGCAGATCTGCAGAAAGGTGGCAAAGTAAGAAAATTGCTATAGTATGGCTTGAACTTGCTAGTATTGAAGCCCTGCTATAGTATTAGCCCTGGCAATAATCAGAGAGGCTATTATCAGAGCTCTTACATGATGAGATTTCTATCACAATTAGTCGCTGCACTATACGGCATCAAATGGACAAGTAGATTTATTTACAGACCAAGTAGATTTATGAAGAAACCTGTCCCTTGGACAAGTAGATGTTTTCTTTAAATTCTACAAACCTGCTACAAGATGCTTTTTGAAAGATGGGAATTGCAGGACCAGTTTAGACAGATTCAGCTGATAAATTATATGATTGTGTTGTAGCACATCTTCTGTGAAAAATCTCAACTTCAATGCATCTGCCAGTTTTGTCATTTTGTTTTTCTCAGAATGTTTTTGGAAGAGTTAGGTGGCTGAATTAAAGGTGTTCAGGAGCCATGTTGTCCTTGTGAAGCAGAATGGAATTTGTTACAATGGAAAAGGGAATAGACTTGAAGTCTAGAAATACTGCACTGAATTCCAATGGTCTGATTGTGTTCTCTGACTCTCTTTTTGATCAAATGACTTGAATTGTGAGCGCTCCTAGATAAGCTCTCCAGCCTGTCAGTGAAGCATTCATTTCAAATTGTTCATGGTGGGGAGCCTAGATGAAATGGAACCTTTGCCAACATGTTGCTTTGGAGACACCTTGATGAAAGGAATTTAAGAGCTGTGTGTATGAGCATTAGCTGACTTTGTACTGTTTTATCTGAAACACCATACCTTGTTGAAGAGATCTCCAATGTTATCTAGCATATGGAACAGTAAAGATGCAAGATGTGTTGGATCCCAGAAGGGAAGACGTGTGACATGCTGTGGGCAGAGGACTTGTCTGCAGTTGTTGACGTTTTAGTTGGATTGATAACATTCTAAAATAGGTAGCATCTAAACAGTCCAGAATTTGAACTAGTTTTGAAGATGACTTTGGAAATATATCTGGTGCTCCAGCAATCAAAGCTGAAAAATATGATTTGGAATTGTTGTCTTCGGAGGACAATTTGGCTTTCACCAGTCAGTTGTCCAAGATGGATAAATATGTTGCTTTATTAAGTGAGCTGACACCACTGTGATAGGCATGCAGAATGTGCAGGCACCCTTGTGCCATGTTGCAAGGGTGCCTGTGTTGTAGACAGGAATGTTTTTGTACAGGAAGGTGAACCATCCTGCACAAAAACAATCTTGGGTGGCATTTCCTCTTTCTAAGTGAGCTTCGGAATGCACAACACAAAGAAAGAGAAAAGACGAGGAGATATAAAGATATTTCACCTCGTTACGCCTCACCTGGGGAGCCATAGCATTTTGATGCATCCCCAGGTCTACCAATAATGGTAAATCTGGGAATGTACCAAAATCTGTGGGTAGATATATGGGAACACCTACGCTCCACCCATAGAAACCCTCCCTGCCACAGAGTAGCGCAAGGCAGTGATTTGGGCTGTTTTGTGTTACTTTAGATCTATCAAGTCTTGCAGGGCCATGCAAGGTGGCTGTGCGTGTTTTGGTAAACAACACTTAGGTTTTACATCACATTTGTGCCCCTTTGCATGGCGCAGGGGGCAATGCACAACCTTGATAAATATGCGTGGAAGTCTCTTACTCAGGTGGACTGTATTTTTTTAGTATCCTCAGAGCGGATGCTTTTTTAGTCACGAGTGTGAGAAACTTTTCCATGGCTGACTCCATAAAAATAGGAACGAATAATATAATAGGTCTTACATGCACCCTGAGCTGCAGGGTTTCCTAAATCACCTATGTAATCTTGTAATAGTATGCAATATCCTCATGTGCAAATTAAATTCGGTAGCCTGTCTTGTCAGACAATTGTAGAATACTGTTAATTCATCCATCAGAGATCCACTTGCCAATAAACCCTTTTGGAGATGTAGGAGTTTCAAATAAATAAACATGCCTAAATTATCAGTGTCTAGAACACGTTCATCTAGTTGAAGGAGAATTAGACAGAGTGTGCATCCTTCTGTGTTCATTGGGTTTGGTTCACCTACTAGTGAACCAACAGCAATGCAAGATCTTTGAATCTTGGAATCAGGTGATATGTGTGCTCTGGTGTCTGTAGAGTTATCACTTCTCTTTGGAGGAGTCACTCTTGGCCATTCTTCCTCTGGCTCTCATATCTTATCAATGGTTTTGCAGCTTCCTGCATTCTCCAAAGGTAGATTCCTTCCATGTCTTTGAGGATGCACTTAGTCATTGTCTGCAAAAGACTTTCTCTACAGAAATAAATAAGATTCTTTGAGGAAGGCAATTCATGAAGTGCGAGAGTTCATCACAGATTTTTTTCCTGCCACACCATGGAAATTTTTGAAACAGAGAATGAAAGGATGAGCTGGAAACAGCAATTGAAAAGCAAATATCAATCAAACCCGCTTTAAAACTATGTTGCCTTTAAAACATGTGGACGACTTAGCAAACTCAGTAGATTAGGGTAATAAATACAGTCCAAATGGTGAACAAATTGACACCCCAGCTTTGAGTGCGCCTTCAAACAAAAGCAGGAAAAATGATCCGAGGCACTGGGTAGTACAAGGCGTCATGGGATCTAGGGCTGCAAGACTCCAGGAAGTTTGTCAAATGTTGGCTTCTCGCGTCTGCCCCATATTAATATGCATTTCTCTCTCTTAGTTCACAATTTCCTTACACAAAAGCCGCAAAGTCATGTGTTATTCTACATTGTTTGCTGTAAATTAGTTTAGTTGTGGCGTTTAGACAGCTTTCAATAAAAAACGAAGGAATTCAGAACATTTAGTCTCAGGCTACGGTGTTTATCTGCATTTAAAAATAGTCTATTTTTCTTCTTTAACTATTATGTTTTACTATATATCAACAAAGGGTTTTATGAATCTGCAAACAGCTGGACTATTCGAGTGTTTATGACTTTCACTCAAGACCCTACGACAGAGGGCAAACTTTAGCTTGCACCTTCCTGGATTCCAGGTTACTAAAATAAGGACCACATGAAATTGATAATAGTAATTATTTATTTTACCATAAAGTGCAAGAGCACAGCAGTAAACAGTATAAAAGAGACAATGTTTTATTCATATTAATATTATTGTGCATAACTTTGAATACCATGTTTTTTTTTAAAAACTGCTATATGAAAAGTGTATTAAAGACTCTTAGACGTTTTTAAATCAGCATCAATGCACCACTCTAGAGTAACGAAAATACCGGGGTCTGGAATATCAGCATAATAGATGGCAACATGAATTATCCCATGAACCAATGGCTTCCAACTATGGGCTTATATCTCGTGACGGGCTTTCTTGTAGAAAAACCCTGTGCCCCGGATGTGACTGAAATATTTTTGCTTTGTAGTTGATGAAACCCTGCGTTTTTGTTAATAAATGGCATTAAGAACTCACCATTGTTGTGCCAGCTGCTTCCCATTTTTAAGTGAGCTAACTAACAGTGAGTGACATTAATAGATCCGCTGTATCCATGAGCACCATGAAAGCTCGGACCTGAGAGTGCATGGTAGCACTTTAGAACATGGCTGCAGGGAAAGGGCTCCCACTTGTCAGCTTGTGTAGTTCCATTATTCACCTGAGGGGAGCATGTGCTTTAGATTCATTGGCTTTTCAGTTAAGGACTTCTGTTTTGCTGGAAGACACTGTGGACAGTCGATTAATTGCGAAAGATCATAATATGCATGGAAGAGTACAGAGACCGAGGGGTTAGTGAATGTAAATATTTGAAACTGATATATGATGAGCCTTTGATTAAAAGTAGACTAAAATTAAAAAATTGATACTTATTCAGTAACAATCTAAAGCGCTTTAGGCCTCGAAGGTATATAGAAAGTGCTAGATAAATGCAATTACAGTACAATACAACTATTTCTCACATCCAGAGGTAGTAACATTATCAAGATATATGGAATGTATTGAAGGTTGATTGCTGCTTAGAGACTGCAGCTTTTTTTAATTGGTGTATGCTGCTATTTACTGTGTATTCTTTGCTACTATAAAGATGAAATTCTAAGTTTTTCAGTTTCTTTTCTTCTGGTCCTCTACGACCAATGAGAGAAACCCACCCATTGATCTGGATCACAGCGCTCATCTTTTTGTCTTCTGTATTTTTTGTGGATGCCAAGAAACAGCTGTTCCCAGCACTGCTGCAAAATTAAAAATGAGTCATTAGATACTTTCCTTGGCAGCTAGATAGAAACAAATTTATTAATTACACAAGTCAATTTGTAAAAGCACATGCAAGAGCCGATGTACCCAAAATGCAACAAACCATTGAGTGAAAAGCTCCACAGTTGATAGGAACATATATATTGTATGCATTAATCCTACTTAGTGCATTTCTCTTTGTGATTGTGTTAACAATAATCAGCCGTGGCTTATGTATGCCAAAATATTTATACAGTGCAAGCATGTGGAATGGCCGACCGGATCTAAGGTAATTTTACAGCATTACCAGTGAATATGTAAATAAGCTTATTTAGAACAATCGAATGAAAATTTATCTTACATGGATATCCTAAAAATCAGAAAATAATCAATGAAGTTAATGATGGCATCAGCATCATGAACTTCTTCGACCTGACATGTGATGCACTAGTTAATACTGTTACCAGTCTGAATTTAGAGATTGCAGAAGTCTGTAAAAATAGTTTTCAATGTTATTTCAAAGTCGACCGTTCCACCTCTGGTCTCCTATATTTATCTATTTTTCAAGGAATCCTCTTCTGTTGATGTAAGCTCACTGTGTTTTCACTTTTTATTACCTTAATTTATATTAATGTCTTTTATATTTCATCGATATCAACATCCATCCTCTCCTCCAATGTCAAAGTTATGAAATGAGTTCTTCGATATGCGACTTGAGTTATAAAGTGTTCCTTTATTGGTAGTTTGTCTCTAATTGGTCGTTAATAATCTAGAATTTCAGTCAATAAAACTACACATCGAGCTCCAGGCAAAGCATTAATAGCGTTGTGCACACTAACAACACAGAATCCTTTTTTGCGGTTTATTACGCCTTTCCATTTCCACATAGGCCTGTAACTTTTTCTCCGCATATTGTTCAGCTACTTTGAAGTCATTCAAAAACTCAAATTTAAGATCAACCTAAGTTTGTTGGCCTTACATGCCTCAAGCCGATTCATACCGTATTCTTCATCTCATAATTTGCAGAATTACTTAGCTGCTTTAAGCCTGTATGAAAATGAAGATGTTTGCCTTTCGTTTTTTTTCATTTAAAAAGGGGCATTAAAAGTGGTTTAGTTCACATTTATTTTGAAGTTTTTTTTACATTTTCTAATGGGAACTTTGATAATTATCGTGTATCCTTTTTATTATAAGAAAAATAGTATCCTTTTTATTCTAAGATAAAAATAAAAGTAAAGTAAAGTGTATGGACAGGCAGCCTGGCTTGTCTCTGGCTTCTGCCTCACTGATGTTACTTCTGAAACAAAGCATAAGATGTACCTGGCTCTGGTGCTCCCTCTGCTTTCGAAGAAGGGCACAAATAACAGTGCAGTGGGATTAGGTCAGCCACAGCTGCACTTCAAACAGTATTGCCTCACTATATCTCCTGCAATATACCAAGTGTGTCGCTCCTACTTCCTGGACCTAAACCACTGCATCGTAAGGTCGGTCTAGGTAAGTGGATGTGGAGTTCAGAATAGTAAACATATACTTACCTTGATAATGTCGTGGTGGACAATTTGTAATAGATTTGCATTGTTGACAATAATATAGTGATATATAAATCTTGACTCCTAGCAGGAATTGCTGAGTCTACTCGTTGAAAATTGGTAGCAAAATAATTGAAACAGGACATTTAACAAATCAAATAAGATAAGTACTGTGGCATCGAACTGGTCATGCTAGACAGAAGGACAAAGGTCATTGGATACGCTGACGAGGGAAAGAAATGTCTGGATGGGATGGTTATGGGGTTCGGCCAGTATATAGCCCAGGAGAATTGGAAAGTGACTATTGAGTGGTCAGGCAATGTCTCTTCGTGCATTGATTGATTAATCAATTTGATGGTATTTGTGTACACTAAATGCAATGAGTGACTGGATCTATGAGTGACATGTGTCAATTGTTTTGCTGAAACCAAGAGCTTCTAGGGTATTTCCTGAGCCTTTTATTTGAATGTCAGTGATACCAAGCAACACATAATTCCAATAAACATATATTATTTGGCAGACAGATTTCAGATCCTTGCTAAGTATGTCTCAAGAAGTGATTTTGGGGGCCTGTTTGCCATTTATCACTTGTGTTATAAGGGACGTTTTTGAATACTTTATGCACCACGTGCACATGAGCTAATATAGCTTGTAACTTGAGCATGGGCGTTCTGTACATTCTACTTGTTAGGAGGAAAGGTTACCAGCATTACACCCTTTCAATAAACTTGCACATTTGGGATAGAATGAGAATTGATCAGTGCAACGTTTATATTAGGGTAGTTCACCTTGCTGGGATAGGCTTATGACCCCTGTGTACTTGGACATGGTCTGTGTTTTTCTCCTCTGGATGAGCAAAGCCTGTCATGGGGAATTGAGGCTTTTGTCTACAAAGGCTTGTAGGTGTAAGGCTTCTGCAACAAGGCTTCCCTTGTGTCGTCCTATTCTTAAACAGGACAGAATGTTTAGGGTTTAACAAATAGAAACAGTGATTAGCTGTGTTCACTGAGGATTCTGTGACTTATGGTCTCTTGAGCTATATGCATGGCCACTGGAAATATGCAATAGTGTGGCTGCGGTGACTTTAGCGTACTTGTAGATTTGTTGCGTTTACCACATAATTCATCATCTGCCACGTAATCTTCAGATTTTAACACTAAAACAAATTCTAGCTCAAGAGGTTCTAAAGTTAGTAAAAAGGCTTAGACATGTTGCTGTGCAGTTGAAGCCTCTTTGCAAAGGTTGACTGGTCACCTTTCTGTAGTTTATTGCTATGTAAGGGTGTTAAACTGGTACTAATGACCAGACAGTGTTAATAGGTTTATAAATGACTAAATAATGAAGCAATACTGTCACAAAAAGTGCTACATAATGTCACATTATTTGCCCTTTCTTGCTGCATAATTTACTCAACCCTTCTGCATAATTTGACCCTCACCTGCCGCATAATGTTAGTGGCCCTGGTTATTTGTGCCAACCTTTGTGTGTTCCTTGCTGTCATGTGTCTGTAGTTGTGCTGTTTTGCATAATCTGTTTTGGTGAAGTTCGGTCCCATATCTCAGGAGAAGGCCTAACAGCTTTTGTATGCATGTTTGTTCCTTCACTACTGGAAGGCTGGAGTTCTATGCAGTTCGTCTTTAGTAGCACTGTCTGTCCTGGCTCCCTACACTCTTGTTAAATTATTAAAAAAGGATAGCGTTTCAGGATCTGAGTTTCTGCCCTTGCCATGCCCTTTGCTTCTCCTGGTGGGTTCTGTCTCATAGGCCTCCAAGGTCTCAGCACTGCAAGTAAATGCCATGGAGGAATGCATGATAGTACAACTAATGTGAGAACCACGCATGCCTGAACAACGCGGTCGGAACAACAACCTCGTTGTTACCACAAATGCTTTTACCACACATGTCTTTACAGTGATTTTTCATTGTAAAAGCATGCCTAGTAAAGGCATGTGTGGGTACGGCATGCATGGGTCTAGCATGCCACCCACCACCTGCTTGAAGGCCCAAAAGTACCCCAGTCATAATACTAAAACTACCCTGACCCCCACCCCTAAAAACACAAGCACCCTAACACCACCCACGCACCCTGAGTCCTAAAACCTTCCCTGACCCCCCCATCGGCCCCTAAAACAACTGACCCCCCACCCCGCCCCTACAAACAACACTACCCCACCCCTAAAAACAAAACTACCCCACCATCCCACCCCTAAAAACAAAACTACCCTGACAACCCCCACCCACCCTCAGCCCTAAAAGCTTACCCCACTCCCCACCCACCCTAAAAAACAACTGACCCCGCCCGTAAAAACCAAACTACCCTGACCCCCACCCCACCCCTAAAAACCAAACTACCCCAATCTCCCACCCCTAAAAACCAAACTACCCCGACCCCCACCCCTTCCCCTAAAAACAAAACTACCCTGACTCCCTCACCCCTAAAACCAAAACTACCTCTATACCCCCACCCACCCTGAGCCCTAAAACGTTCCCCAACGCCTCACCCACCCTAAAAACAACCGACCGACCCCCACCCGCACTTAAAAACCAAGCTACCCCGACCCCCTCACCCCACCTAAAAACAAAACTGCCCCAAACCCTTAATCCACCCCACCCCTAATAACTACCCTTAACCCTGCACCCCGGATCGAACTACCCCAATCCCCCACCCCTGCCCCTCAAAACCAAACTGCCCCAATCCCCCACCCCGCCCCTAAAATACAAACCTCCCTGACCCCCCACCCCAAGCCTTTAATCCACCCCCAACCCTAAAAACTACCCACCAACCCTGCCCCAACCCCATTTTCCTGACCCCGCCCTCTCCTGATCCACTCTGCCTTTTTCTCTGCCTTAAACATGCATGTGCGTTGTTCAGCACATGCGTGGTTAAGGCAGAGAAAAAGGCTGTTGTTGTTCTGGCAAGCGTGGTTACGCTTGCCTTGTAGATTACTTTATTGTTCCGGAGTAGTGGTTCAGAACATTTCCCGTCATGGAGTCATGTTTGCTTCCCACTTTCGTTAAGTCATCAACCCCACAGACAAAACCATGAGGCTGTTGAGGAATAGGGCACGGATAAGTGTGGGATTTTCTGAAGCCGACATCATCATGACATTATAGAGGAAGAAAAAGATTACAAAAACGTTTGTACTGAATCAAGATTAATTCAAAGTTATTATTCCTCTCAATATACTACTTTCCATTTTTAATGAGGTAAGCCTCTTGTTATCAAACTTTTCGTAACACTTCTTCACCCTGAATTTATTTTCTGTACTTCCATTACTTTCTTCACACCCCTCACCTGTTGCTGTTGCGGTAACGTACTAAAGGAGGGCATAAGCTAGTGTCCTTGCTGCAGGATTTCCCCTCTACTGTAATTCATCCTGATCCCTAAACATTTACTTCCTATTTTGTCCTTTGACTCCATGTTTTCTATTTTGATTAGTGCTTCCACTTTTTTCAAACGTTTTGTTCTTTCTCACTAATTACATTTCTACTTTTTTTAAAATTCAAAACATTTTATTCAAATTAATTCTAATCTGAACATGAGGCATTAAAACAAGTCACTGTGAACTTTTTGAGGTGTGGCTGGTTAATGGATGCTGTGCCTGGGCATGTAATGCAATATTGGGCATTTCAGGATTGCCTGGACATTTTACATTTTGCCTAGGTATGCAGTGTTGCACCATGGGAATTTTTCAGGCATATAGACTCTTATAGCTTCTGTCTTTGGGTGTTTTAGGCTATGGCTTGGCAGTTTATACTGCACCTCTGCTTTTTTAGGTAGTATATGGACATATGATTGGATTAGGGCATTGAAGCCAACACATTTAGTACTATTCTGCGGGATTTCAGTGTGAGCCTTGTAAGTTAGCATTGTGTAGGGGAATTTTGTGCTATTCCTGGGCAAATGAGGTATGTATATGGCTTTTTAGGACTGCCAGAGGGCATATTAATTGTGACAGGATATTTTAGCTGGAATTTGACATATTATATCTAGCTATGTAATGGCTGCTTCACTGGATTGTCAGAGCTGAAATACAGGTGTATCATTGCATCACCTAAGCTCATATATGTAAGGTAATTAAAATACATTTGCCTGCTGTATAACTTTTTTGCTGATATCATTTTATTAATCTTGTACCAACCATAGAGTTTTTTTAAAGCCAGTAATGCCACTTTTTAGGTCGAGCCTAGGCAGCGTGCGTGCGCTGTCTCTCGACGTGCTATGATCTACTTCTGTGGGCTTTTACCATGCCCATCATTTTCAGTCATTTTGGCTTGCCTTTTAAAATTATGTTGGCTTGTTAGGTAAATGCTTTAGGTTTGTCCCGCCTTGAGGCTGTTTAGTTAATGCCTTGGAGGCTGACCCGGTTACATGGATTATTGCACGATCAGCCATATACCTTAGTGTTGGCACACTACTTTTTTCTTTTGCCTTTCCTCTTTGCGCTTGTGACGGTATATGGTTTCTTCCTCTGGCATCTCACTTCTTCTGTGCGGTGTCTGTACCCGAAAAAGGTTGCAAGCTGAAGGGGGATACTTTTTTATTTATTCATTTATATAGCATGAACTCGACCTGAAGATTGGAGTGCTTTACATGAGCAACAGCTAAATTTGCAGCCACATTCCTAAATTCTTCCCAAGTTTAACAGTTGAAAAATATACAAACTGGTGCTTTTAAATAGAAAAAAACACAAGGGAAACCCTTAATACGACTTGGGCACAGGGGGAAAGCTGATACCACAATATTCACTGCACTCAGGAAACTCGCCCCATAATGCTTTGTGGGGTATTCCTTTTACAACACATTTTTGCCATAACTCAGCCTGTGGCGGTCCTAGGACAATGGGACCACTACCAAAACATTCAGCATGGTGTGCTCTTTCTGTCCAGCACATCGTCTGGGTCCCCACACTAGGTTGTGGGGCATTCCAATATAATGTCCTCTCCCACCATTTCAATATCTTTTTAAGCTCCAGCGAGCTCTAGCTGGGGTTTTTGCTTTGCAGCTGGGAGCAGCTGTGATCTACGTGGCTTGTTTGTAATAATATTCTAGCATGCCTGCTATGCCTAAAAATGTGTAATGCACTATGTTCGCTAGGGGCTGAATACATGCTTACATTTCAATGCTCTCTGCCCTTCTCTTTTCATGTGATTATGCCCTCTAGAGGCTGTCTGTATGGTTACATGACCATGTTTCTTCCAAATGCTATTTTTATTCTGGTGCCCTCTAAGAGATGTGCTGAACTTTAAAGTCTAATGCCAATTGTATGAAGGAATGAACAAACAGTTTATTTCTGATAAAGGTTTATTGTGCTGTACGGCTAAATACTTATACTGTCCCAAAGGCAAGACCTAACTGGCAATGCCAATGCTTGTTTGAAATGGCATCAAGGCCAAATGTCACATAAATCGACTCCTGCGATATAACCTGGGTCAAACATTTGGTATTGTCTACTCCACCAGGCTACCATTGACTTTTCAGTGGAACGACGTCGGTGACTCAGCCACTCACAAAATACTGTAAATTACATTAAGGCTAAAGGGCAACAGTTGAAGCCGGGCACTTGCATTATCAATAAGTATAGCCCTTTACAATTTAGGGATAAATGCACGTTTTCAGCGGATCTTTATCGTTGACAGCTCTGCTCACAGAAGGTTGCTCTGCTTGCATAATGCATTCGGTATTTTTATTCTTGTTAAGTGTGGGGTTAGAGAGTTCCTACAAGGGACTACTGAAACTTCCACTTCACTTCTCCATCTAGAAGGCTTGTCAATTAAATAACCACCCTCCCCTGCTAGAGCTCGCGTCTCCAAAGTGTTACTGTGCCATCAGGCGACTGCAACAAGCCCCCTCTGTAGAGCATGTGATGTGCCCACGCTACCTCACTCACATCACATTTCGACTCTTGCCCTTGTTAACCTGGTGCAAAAGGCGTCTGTAGAACTTGGCATCATTCGGATGTGATCAGGATGCAAACATGGCGCCATTTCTTTCGCTCTCGGCACGCAACAGATTGCACCAAATGTTGCGTGTTTTTTTAAAAAAATAAACTTTTCAGGGGGAGGATAACCCCTGGCGCCATATGCTGCACGTTTTCCGACTGTCTCTAGGGTTGGACAGCTCCTGAGGGCTCTCAGAGGTGCTACGCCTCGAGCTCCTCACTCGTCTTGTCGTACCTCCACCTCGAGAGCTTTGTGATAAACAGGCTTATACGAGGGGACAACACAAAACAGGGGCGATTCTGAGAGGGACATGTTCCAATTAAGCTAGCGGGCTAGCAGAACAGTCCCAAACATTGTAGAGCCGCACCAAGTGAGCACAACAACGCAAGACATTGATAACAAGGAAGGAAGCTTAGATACAAAAAAATTGATGGGCACCGAAAGATAATGCTTCTCAAGTGAAGGTTAACACGTTATCATGGAGAGAGCGCCATTTCACTTGAGGGAGCGCCATTTCAATCGCCTGCTAAGGGAGGGGGCGCATCGCAGGTCCACGCGCACTTTCTTCCTCTTGTCGTGGGCTCCATGACAGTGAAAAGCGAACGTGTGAAAAATACCAGCTCACATCTGCCGAAAGAGCAACGCTAATTACGGCAAGACAGAGAATTATGGACACAGGGAGCGCATTAATTTATGCACGTTATTGTTTGCTTTGTGGAAGAACGTCTGAGAGGGAAAAGAGTGGCAGTGTGTTAGAGAAGAAATACGTACTTTAGGAAAAGCCTTTACAAGTGTGCATTTTTTAAACGACTTCATTAGAGGTGCTGCTCAAGTATGTTTTTGATATGCCACTTTTTCCCAGAAGCAGATTCCACACCTCGGTTGTATCATAAAATAGTGCAGTGGACATGTGCGTGCATGCATGTGTCTGACTCGGGCCAAGCCTTTTCTCCTGGTGCTGAAGAGATTTTATTTCTGATATCTTGACACAACCACAATACCACATTCTGTTTAAATTATGCTACACTTGGGAATCGATAGAAATGCATCTACTTTTCTATCGTTTGTCAAGGTTTAATTTTGTTGCTTTTAAAACGTATTGTATGTATATTCACTGATGTTTGCGAGGTGTAATGTGGTTATTTTTGTTTTACAATATGTTTGTAACATTGATTTAAAAAAAAAAAAGAGCCACTGTCATTAACAGGCACCATATAAAAACAACGTAGCCCTGTCAATATACATATTTAACACAGTTACCCCATAAAGGTCTTTTCTATAAGGTATCTCCGTTGCATAGCAATAACAATTTGTTTTTCATATAGCGCTTCATGCCCATATCTTCTAAGTTTAAGCGCCGTAAATAACAAGTTACTGTCGCCTATAGCCATTGTTTTCCAACATAGGTGTTTAATATGCTGTTAGGGAAATCTGGTCATGGAGAAAGTTTCCCTAGTGGTGGTTAATAATAATTTGTTTTTCATACAGTACTTTATACCGCAGACGTTTGGTTTCTAAGCCCTATATTGAATGCATTTTCCCATTATCAGATTATAATGGTACTCAGTAGCAGGATGGAATTCTGGGTCATCCCTGCCTAGATTCGGAATCATGACCTAAACATCACCATATAGGTGAACATTTAGCTCACTGAGCCATCGATTGCCGTGAGAAGCCCGGTGAGAGAATGTAAACATGCGTACACAATGGATCCTTAATTTCCAGAGAGAGAGCAAAGGATGACTATGCTAAAAGGGCTTAAATACTGCAGAGGCACAAAGACATGATGGTCAGCACAGTTTTAGTCACATAGGCTCCCGGGACAAGATTCCATATTTTCAACATAGAGCAGTGCAACCGAGAGAAACAGAAAGAATTATCTCTTCACAGGAAGGGTTTGTGGACACACCTTTCATGCTATGGGGCCTGGATGTCGAGTAGGGAATGTCATTATCCCTTAATACAGTAGACATAATATCGAGGACACAAGTGTCAACAAGTACATATGTATAGATTCACTCCACATCTATGCACCATCACTATATAAGTATCGTCAAGGTACATAGATGTGGAGTTAAGAATAGTAAATCTACACTTCCCTATATGCACTTGTCTTTGGCATTTTACCCACGATATTTTAGCTGCAATATTAAGGTATAACTATCTTCCCTACTCGATATTCCAGACCGTAACCCTTCTCAGAAAAGTTAATTTGAGAAAAAACACAGGAATGTATGGATTTAAGGAGTTAAGGGGCAGCGCGTGTGTCAGGCACATGCAGAGGTTTTGTGAAGTGATGGGGGTGGGGGCTGAAGGAGGAACACTGTAGGCTGGACAGGTGAAGTTAATTGCTGTGTTTTGATGACTTAAAATGACCATAGGACAACGGTATATATAATATCTGATCTGGAACCACAGTGGTTGCAACACGTGTAGTTTAGGTGACTTATGCAAACCACGTTTAAGTCCCGTTATTCACTGGATCTATGATATTCCCATTAATTACTGATTTTAGCCAACAGGAAAGAATGCTAAAATAAAATGATATGTTATGCAACTGTATGAGGATTCTGGTCCTGCAAAGTCATCTCGGATTTCTGATGACAGTAGACAAACTACTCAACCTATTACCGTATGATTTAGAAAGTGACCAGATGCTTCAATTGCATTATATATAATTCTTCATGTATCCACTATTTCGTGTTTGGGTTGCGGCATATCAGCAAGCAGAATCTCCCTGCAGTTCATTCCTATGATGACAATACTGTGAACTAAAGATTTATTTCGTCAATTAAACCAGTACAATTGTTTTCATACGTGCGCTGGTAAAATGAAATAATTAGTGACAAGCATGTTATTGTATTATAATCCTATTTTGGGGGTCTTATGCCGGTATAAAAACTCTGATTTTTGGATCTTGGTTCAATGTTACTTGAAACCCTCAAAGGCATCACAAGACCATAAACCATAATGCACTTTCTTTATATAAAATTATTATAGGGTGGTAATTAATATTTAGCGATAGTTTAAATAGCTACAAGTCGTACGAATGTCGTCATCACCATTGACTTCTGAGAATAAAAACACAGCCTATATGACCTGCAACTGTATACTATGATACTACAGTGCCCCCAGGGGGTGGAGGTGTGGTAACGTATTAACCGTTCTACCACAGATCTTCTCTGTATTAAGATGTCACCAGCGTTCCTCAATGGCACCCCTTATATAAATACTCAAATGTTTACCAATAAGCACGCATGCAGAGCAATCACAGAAACTCACGCCCACAGTCACCCACACACTAGCACAGGTCTACACTCCACCCACACACACAAACACACATTGATAGTTCAGATTTTGTGTCTCATGTTAGCTAAACAACATGTGTATATTATTCCTCCGTACAAATCCCGAAAAATCAATCTCATAAAAATCGCAAATAAATAAATATATTTGTCTGATTAAGATACCGATTCATTTTTTTCTTTCCGATGATTATGTATGTGTATACACATGCGTACAATCTTGTGTGTGTGTGCCTGTCTTCGGCACGTGCCTTACTGTTTTTCACGCATGCAGCTCTTTCTAACCTGTCTAAAAAGCACATTTTCTCATGAATCATCCCGGCTCTTGCCAGCTGCACTTTCTTAAAAAGCTGTTGTTATTGTTTTTTTACCTCTCTATATCCAAAGCACAAACGTTATTCTTCTTTTACCTTTTAAACGAGAAGGAAAACCAGGGAAATATTTTGAAAGTCAATTAAAATTTTGTGTACGTTTTCATTTTTTAATGATAAATTAAGTTACTAATTTTGTCCGTGCTCTTTGTAGACACTGCAGGTTTAATTGCTAATTGTTAACTGCGAATGAATACATTTGCATATTAATTAGCTCCCAATTTACATTTTTAATTTGCTTCCTTCAAAAGGTGCAAGATAAAAGGTCGTGTTATTTTAAATAATTTATGCTTTATTGCATGAAATACGCTAATATGAAATGTGCCTACTAATTTTAACCCCTTTTCTAAGAAAGACAGAAGATGAACATTAAAAAGCAAAAGCAGAATTGGCAGTGCTTAGAAAAACAACATTATGTTATGTCGGTTGCCAGCCTTCGAACCTGCTTTTTAGTAGATGGGAATGGATGCATTCTTCCTTTTGACACTGGTTTAAAAATGAAAGTATATTTAAGGAATAATCCAACTGCCGGGGTGGGTAGTGTCGCATTGTTGTTAGATGTAGCGGTTAAACATAAAGTGGTCTAATTTTCCAATAAATAACTCCAGGAAATTAAATCCAGTACATCATGAAATGCAAAACACGACAAGAGCATCTTGCGCTCTCTAAAGACATGCCTCCTAAAATAATTCGGCATATTGAGTTTTCTTTAAAGCTGCTGAAATAATGAAACATATGTACAGTGGGAAATGCCTTTATTTTGGATCATGGGCGTATGTTTACCAATATCTATCTATCTATCTATCTATCTATCTATCTATCTATCTATCTATCTATCTATCCTTCCATCAGTAGGACAGTCGTTCTGTAGGTCTGTCTATGCATATATTGTATGTATGATGTTTGGATGCTTTTATTGCACAAAATGCAGTGACATAAAAGCCAGTTTTAGTGTTCTGTCAAGTATGGGTTTCATCATGATAATAACACCCTCCCGACCAAACTGCTGAGCTTTACTACTGCTGGGATTACTACAATTATTTAGCATGGAGCACCAATCTATGCATCTCAGTTATTCAGCTAAAAGGACACATTTTCTGGAAGCGTTATTTTCATCGATTTTAGCTAGAAACAACATTCCTTTTCCCTGCCATGTATAACATAGGCAGAGATAGCGCCTCTTTAGTGATGGTTAAATCAGCATTACCATTGAAAAGAGATTTTTGTTTCCTTAATAATTTTGGTGTTATTAGATGAATCTACACAAAACTTTCTAAAGAAAGTAAATCTGCGTTGGGTTCTTTACAGGAAATTTCATATAAAACTGTCAAAAGGGTGCCTTAAAAATAGGGGCTCCCATAGTGACATTTCCAGTTTTAACTCCCCTAGGATACTTTGCACTTTGATGACAAAAAATGGCTGGATGAAGTTCTACAAAACTTGACAGACAGGCTAATATGACTATAGTCAAAGAAACTCCTTTGCTTGGGGTGGTGTAAATCCGTTCAGTACTTTTTGATAAATAAGCATTTAAAAAGTTTTCCGGTCTGGACAAGAATAGCTTACACTTTACAGATATGTGGACTGTTATTCGGCCATCCTCCATAGAATACCCAGTCAACAGATGATTTGTGAATACAATTAAAAAACTAAAGGAACACCATTGGAGTAAGGAGCTTTTTCTCCTGTTGCTCATTGCAAATCTGTGAATATGGCTACATATTAATGAATCTACAACTTCTCAATTGACTGACCATCACAGAGAAAGTTCTTTTGTGGTCACCATTCCCAAACATAGCACACCGTGCATCATGCTGGAAATAAAGAGAAAAGGGTCATAACGGGGCATGGTGAACCACTCCTCAACCGAAGCCTATTGTGGAGCGGCCCCAAAGGTTTCCCCCCTCTTAACAATACAATAAACATTATAAAAAAAACATTTTATTGCAGAATTCATGAATCCTGTTCTGAATTTGTGATTCCTACAAATAAATGGGAAAAAAGTATATGGTGCACAATGGCTGTGCTTGGCCAACAAAAAAACAATAGAAAGAATTCCCCTTTCTAAGTTGCTTGCACTATAGATACACTCAACTTCAGTATACCACACTCAAACTAATTTAATAACACAGGTATATTGAGAGAACACTTAGGCCAATTAATACACGATTAATGTGCCAAAGTAACACAGATAAAATAAAAGAGAAATATACAAATTACATTAACCAAAGGAGGAGCATTCCAAAAAAGTACCCAATTGATTTCTCAATAAGGAGATACACTCCCTCTTGGTGTGTCACTGGATATGTTAAGTGACATATTAAAATCGTCCATGCACTGTGGGTCGTGTTTCTGTGTTCTGTCGACATGTTTTGGTGGTCTTGAACCATGTATACCACATTTCTTAGAACAAATACTTTTAATGACTCCTCCCCAAAAAATATTCCCAACTGCCTAACCACATGTGGGCCCCGAAACAGTACAGGATGGTACCTTCTGAGTAACACCGTCTGATTATTGTAACCAGCGCTCAATCTATTATGATACTTTAGGCTAAAACCCCTCTGTCACTTGGGAGAAATTTTCTTTTACCTGGAATGATCAAAGAAAGGTGTGTCCGCAATAGCAACTCACACTCGAAGACATACTCTTCCAATGTGTCTACTTGGCATCAATAGTCACTAGTAATTTGAAATTGATAGCATATGAAAGAAGCTGCCACAGCATCACTCAGTCCATGCATCTTTAAATGATAAAGCCAGACGTGGCAATATGCAATGTGTTGAGACCAGGATTGGCTGTAGTCCTGTCCTTTCCACCATCCCCGGCTGTGCGCTGCCAAAGGTGGTCCACAGGGGGAATTGGTCATCTGCAGCAGCACAAAGTCCTGCAGCCACCCCCAGCTGTGCACAATGAAAGAAATTGTGCAGAGGTGTTTGGTCGCACTATGTGGGTTTGGCTCAGGCTGATCCCCACCATGCACAACCAGAGGTTGGGTGCAGCATGGGCTACTGCTCCTGATAGCTTGGTACAGGGAACTTTCGCACGGGGTATATGATTAAGAAACAAAAAAACACTGAAATGACTAACGTTAGAGTGAAGTTATGAATATCTTTGGTTGTAACACACTAACATATGTGTACAAATATTCTTAAAAATTCACTGAAAAAAACACTTAAAGTGGAGGTCTGGTTGCAAATTAAAACTTTTAGGCATTTATTCTTCACCACATATTCCGAATTCGAACTCTTCAGATCTTCAGCTAATTGACCTAATGCTAGTTATAGGCAGTGAGATAATCCTGTCTAAATGGAAAAGCTCTATCGATCTCTTTTATCGTATGTGCAGGGTTTGGCTTTGATTTGTCAGAAGTGCTGATATTTTTTTTCAGAAACTCCACTCGCTTGGCTCCCCCAGGAAAGTTTTGACTGCTCTTGATGAATATGTGCAACAAATTGACCCCCCTTGATCATTCACAACACAATGAGACCCTACTTTTGAAATGAGCCCCTCTTTTAATTTCTACCCCCTAGTCACCACATAAATGATATGTCACATTCAGTATCCACAATTCAACTGTTGCGATATTACTCAGGCTTTTCTCTTCCTATTCCCTTTTTTCTCTCATATAATTCTATTCCTCTGTTTGAGTATTGTAAACATGTATGAGTTTTACAAGATTGTTGGTACACTTTTTTGAGCATGATCTATGCTGATGTGACATCGTTCAATGATGATTGCACAGCAATAATTATAATTGAACTGAATGCTAGTACCGACATATACACCTTATTAAACTGTCAATCATCTGCTAGATATTTCACTGCATACGAGGTTGATCATTGTACTGAATATTTGTGCTACAACAAGAGATTATGTGCTGTCTTTCTTTAGGATGTAATTCGAGCCACCGTACCTATTATCTGTTAAAAAAAACAATAACATCTTTTGAAATGAAAAATGCGAAACCTCTTCGATATTCATAAGTTATGCTTAGGTCTAAAAGCCATAACTTGCATAACAGACATGCCAACAGTACCGTGCACATCAAACCTAATACCCAACCCACTGCAGTATGGATACCCCCTCCAACGAGTGACCTTTTGGATTTTGAAGAGGTGAGAACTACTTTTTTAATTCCAGCATAAGCAACAGTAGGGAACATATAAAACTTTAGGAAGCTCAGAATTATTTTTCCATATTCTAAATTAATACAAAATAAACTATTTAAGTCATATACATATAATAAACATAAGATATATTTTCAGAAATAAATTAAAACATATTTTTAACATTACAGAATTTATATAAATCACTAAAAACTAAAACCATAAAATAACAAATAGAATTATGCATAAAATCGCACAAAAAATTAAATGAATTAAAAAATTATAACCATATATTTAAAATACTGACCCTGACATTTCAACATCCACAACAATGAATTAAATTAATAACAAAAATTAAAGAACAGAACACATTATTGAAAATATGATAAAACTATAAAATAAATTATAATTTCTTTTTTTTTATTAAAATCCACATTATAAAAAAGTATTACATAGTTAACATTATCAACTAACTAATCAATGAACAAATGCAAAACCTGTTACCATATTTTTAAAACGATCTGTGATCTACTTTTCAAAATGCATACTTAATTATCTAATTGTCAAATTAAAAGTTATATAAAATATAACTAAATGAAAAATAAAGATTTAATACAATTCCATTCTCCCACAAATACAGCAACCTGCCAAAAAACATAAAACTTTAAATTTATTATCAAATCAAAAAAGCACACTAGAAAGTAATTAAAGATACAAAGAATTAAAATGAAAACAACTTAACACAAAACTAATAAAACTCAACTAAATAATTATAAAACAACATTATTTATAAAAAAACACAATATAAATACTTTAAAAACAATATTTTTCTCTTCTATGTTCTGTCCCACTATATTTTTGACATTACAATATTTTTTACACAATATTTGTGTCGCGTGATATTTTTGCAATTCTATTTTGCCGGAATAATCTCCAGGATTTACGCTAATTTCATTATATGCATACCCAAATATACACACAGAAATACTGTGCTTTGTATGACTATAGATCTTTTACTGCAAACTTTCTGTCTTAGAAAGATGTGTTTATGGAGTAATGTAAATAGTATCATGGATGATATCATCAGTGATTTCATCAATAATGTCATCGAATATGCCATTTGAAATGTCAGCAATGATGCCATTTAAATAAGTGATGTAATATGTCATGTCATAAGCAGTGCATTACAGGGCACAAGCTATAGTTACTTCACTAATCTATAATTGGTTAATTTAAGTGTTTTTAAAACATTTTTTAAATGTTACTTCCTATCTCATTTCAACACCTAAGTACAATAACACTTTAACCTTTGTTTTTTCAGTGAATTTCTGATTTCTCTCTTTTTTTTTTAATTAAACAAAGATTTTATTGCCGTACCTAACTATAACATCACTTTAGCCTTTGTCTTTTTGCAGTGAATATGTGTGTATGTGTGTATTTATATTTACATATGTGAACACGAAGACAGTGTGAACAAATGTAAATGTATTTTTGTACCATATTTCTGTGATAATAAAAATATAACCCATGCATGCATCTACTCTTACACACGTTTGCAATTTCCTTCTTCATTAATACGTTTGTATCTTGGAGATTTATTGCATAAGAAGAACATTACTGTCCACACTACCTATGTGTACACATACTACTATTCCACTTAGTGCATGCTGATAAAGGCCCTCTTGCTCTGTGATTCAGGAGGTCCAATGGACCGGTCCAGGAAACAAGATGGTGGGTGTATAACTCTTTAGCATCAAGATTAACAGCTGCAGATGGTATGGAGGCATTCAGCAAGACCTCAGTTATAGCTTTAAGTTGCTGCACCAGGACAGCTCTGTCAGCCTATGGTGGGGGCCAGAAGTTCTGTTGGGGTGTGGAGCTACACTCTTTGATCCTCTTGGGCATTTGGACTGCAAGGAATCTTTCATTTACATAGCAAAAATCATATGGAAATGAGGGAACTCCCTCTGTTGAATGTGGCAAGCTTTAGGGACAGTGTTGAAATCTGTAATACAGAAAGGGATGTACCACGCCTTCTGTAACATCATTTTGAACTCAGAATGTGGCACGGGCAAGGGTTTATTATTTGCATACAAGCAGCACAAAATGTAATCTGCCCCACAATATCTTTATGACAGATTGTTTGAATCAATGAAAACAATTTAGCTAGATTTTAAGGGCCAAAACTGTTTTGCATGTGGTTGGGGCATGACTGTAATGGCACAGACAAGCTATACATGAGGGAATTGAATGTGATCCAGAATAATTACCACTGGCTGGGCTTAATTCAAGCTTTTCTACCAACGCGGTTTGTGCTGTCTAGATTTGTGTTTGACACATTCGTTACTACGTTGTCTCTGGTCATGGTGTTGTGGTTCCCCTTTCTATTGTAAAAAGTTATGTCTCTTCCAGATTTAATTTTCCCATTTTTAAGTTTAATGTTGCTCAAAATATTGCTTCAAATTATACGAAAACATTTATACAAAAGTGTACTGTTCACTATCAAATTCATTATCAAAAGATTATTAAGAAAATGTGTTAATCTGTGCCTATTGTGGCATATTAGAGCCCCTATGTGGTGAAAACTATATTAGTGATATTGTTGGTACACAATAATAACGTGTGCCTATTTATTCATATATAATACATGATGTATGAAGTAGTATACATGTAGCAATTTATTTAAGTGAAAACATTCTTGCAGATTAGCAAATGCGGACTATAAATGCCACTTGTATTACCAATGGTTGGATTTTAGGGCTGTGTTCCGTACTCTGTGTGTCAAGTCCGTATTTAGTGTGCTGAGAACGACTGCACAGGTGCATTGTGTTGCAGAGACCTGGATAACCTACACTTCGGAAAGTATGAAGCTCAACATCCCCTGTTGTGGCGGAAATAGTGGTGCGTAAATAGCAGTGTCAGAGAACGACACCCAGCCCCCTGAGTAAATGTTTTCTTCGCACCAGTGAACGCGCTATACGTAGGTTTCTCTGGACTACAGTAATGGCCGTACTGAGTATGATTCATGTGAATGATGATTTATTTCTTCATACTACACTTAGTACAGCTTGTCAGGATTATGTCGCCTCTCCCACAAAAGTGAGGATCGAACCCGGGAGTACTGCAGAGAGAAGGGTTTGGGACATAGTCATCACACATACAGGAAACAAGAGCAATGCTTAATCAATAATCCCATTTTATCTGATATAAATTATTATTTTCTGCCCTCTTAACGGTGACACCGAATCAAAATACTAGCTAGAGGTTTTTAGGTAATTAAGATTGAAGGTACTTAAACAATGTCTTGAGTGCTTTAACTGGATCAGGGTGAGAGTAGTCACACCACTTAAGGGAGGTGATTCCATAATGTTGGCCCTTGTACTGAGAGAGGCCTGTCCTCCGATGTTTTCCATCTTGTTTTAGGCTCTTCACGAAGCCCTGAATCAGCAGATCTAAACAGCTACAATGGCATTAAGGCACCATTTCAGCCAGATGAACTTGTCTCATGTCATACACAAAGTCTTGCATTTTAGCCTCTTTACAAGAAGAAGCCAGGAAAATGATTTCAGAACAGGTGACACACCGGGGCGGCTCCTATGTAATGGCGAAAGAGCGTCGCACCCCTGGCTAAGCCAGGAGCTGAAAGAAAAAAAAATATTTAATTATTGTTTTATCTTTCAGCTGCTGACTCAGCCAGCAGCATGTTCAGGTAGGGGGGGCTGGGCAATCGGAGGTGGGAACAGGGTTGAGGAGAGAGTGCACCTAAGTGCACATCAAACACACATGCGCACTTAGGTTTCTCCAGCGCAGCTGTGTTGAGCAGCCGGGCTGGAGAAACTGCACAGACCCAAAGGTTGATTCTGAGTGGCAATCCAAGCAACTCAAACCAATCCTGACTCTGCTTTCGTGCTAGGTGTAGCATTGAAAGCAGTACCAGGATTGATGGGGAGCCTGTGCTGGTGTCCCAGTGAATGCTGCTTCACCAGAAGAAGAGGAGCGACGAGTGAGGCACCAGGAGACGGCAGCGACGGTAAGAGGTACGTTTTTTAAAATTTCATTATTTTTTATTCCCCTCCCATGCCTCCCCCCATTCTCCCATCCCCTTGACATTTACGGCAGCCGCCGCTGGTGACACAGTACCTCTTGCTCAGTTCAAACATCAAGCAAGCTGCAACAGGTTTCCCTCTCTCAACCTACTGTTGCAGGACAGAAGATACAATACTTTAGTATGGGAGTTCGATTGGAGTTGTCAAGGTTCCAACTACAGTTTAAGGAGTTTGTGGGTAAAAATGAGAGTTCCCAATGAAAATGGAGATAAAATGAAAATGATGAAAATAAATAAAAGTGTCCTGACAAGCAATTCTATCAAAAATTCCATCAAAAGAGCAGCATCCCAGTAAGCCCCAATTTTCTGGGCCATTTGTTAAAACTCTGGTGGATAATCAAGAAGGTGTGGAGAATGGGCTCTTAGCAGAGGGGAAAATATGGCAGGGCCCACGAGGATCACCTTAGGGTTAGAGCATTTTCCTTTTTACCTTCTGCTGCTGTTAGTAGTTTTATTATTGTTCCATCAGATTTCTGTTTTACACTCCTGTACATCTGAGGCCTTTAAGTAGATTTTGTGCTTCATCTTCCTAAGAGAAACTCTATAGCTTCTATGTTTAATAGAGGTTCACTAGTGGTTTTAGAAAGATTTTAACAAATCGGTGTGGAACAAACAAAAGACACCCTCAAATTTCATCTCAGCAGAAGACTAGAGAAGATGCAACCCTACCCATACAAAAAGGAGCTAAATCCCGCAAGAGCCAACTGGTGTGGGAGGAAGGTGCAATACACAGGACTGAATCAGCAAATAAGCCTAAAATAATTAGCAGCGAGAATACCCTTATTTCACCAGGGATGCAGTTGTATCCACTGTTGCCCACAGTGCTGCCTCTGCCCTATGTTTGTGCTGGAAACTAAATTCAAATTCACATTTTTGAACTGCTTGATTACTTAAAATCATTACAGCAAAATATACACTCCCATAAAGCCCCCAAACTGCCTCAGCCCCATAACCATAAAACCCTCTTTACATAGAATTTAAATAATTATTTGCACATTTCATTTATAGCACCAATTCAGATAATTCATATATTGCCAAGGCTTTTACCAGTCTCATTTTAAAATACCATAATCCTATCTCTCAAACCTGCTTTAAAACACTTGCCAACATATGAAACCTTCAGTTAAAACAATTCTCTTTATTGTTTATAAACCACGCTAGCAAATAGGATAACCCCTCCCAAAGTTGTATTCCCTAATTTACCCTACACCAGGATACTCAGAATGAGGTTTAAGATGCCGTCATTAGCCCTGTATTGTCCCAGGCATAGCCCCCCTCAGAACCTTTGTTTTTTTAGGACTGGGACCTCTAATAAGACCTTCAGTCGAAGTTGCACACTTCCTGTTATTGTAACCTCCTACGGAGATTCTTCCACAGCGCAAATCTGTGGATCGTGGCTATCCTTCAGTTGACATGGCACAATTCATGAATTTAAATCTTTAGGTCCTGGTTATCCTCCAGTTGACATTGCACAATTCCCATTATTGCACAAAGCCCATCCCAATAACCTAATAAAGTGCTCTGATAAAATGATTAACAAGTCACACTCTATGGACAAAATTGCACGCTTCCTAGTATTGCACATAAACTACCTAGTAAAATCCATTCCCAAAATAAATCTATAGGTCCTAGCCATCCTTTAAGAAAAATTGCACAATTCCAGTTACTGCACACAGCCCACCCTAATGAAGTGCTCTAATAAAGTGCATTAGTAAACTAAAATCTATATTCCCTAATTTATCCTTTATTTAAAATTGCACATTTCCCATTCTTGTACCCAACCCATCATGCTAAAATGCTTGACAAATCAGAAAATCCCTAGTTAACCCCCCTGGCAAAAACTTGATGCACTAAAAAGTGTACCAAAATCTATGGCAACCTGTTATTCATGTCTTCTTCCACACATTATAGGGCTGGTATGACTGCCTGTTGCTGTAGACCTGCCACAGCTTTGAGGTATCAGAGAAAGCAGCCTGACAGCTGATATGATCCACTTCTTAGACAGCAAAGAATTGCATCCCTAAATGATCTAACGTTCAGGGTGTGAAACATTGGTCATAACCAAAAATGCATCAATGGTTTTAGTCTTTTGCAGATGCAAATCACATGTGGCAATGATTCCTCTGATTTACTGCTTAGTCTACACTGTTTATTCATACTTCCATTTTTACGACCAAACCAGTAACACCTTAGGGGTATCGGACCACATTGCATTCTAATAAATTTATTTTTGCTTTATTGGTAAGAGGCAAACCCAGATAACCTGGAAGGATACCTGGAGTATAGAGATCAGTCACCTAACTACAGCAAATCTTGTTTTTTAAGTCCCATAGGTCTTGGACCCCTGATAATGCTTTTATGTTCTTCATTACACATCAGAGTAAGCTGCGAGGCGGTGATACAGAATCCTGCATCATCGCAGATGCCATCGACGAAGGGCTTGCCATGTGAAGTCCTCCTTCAAAGAAGCGGACTTCAGAGGCGGTTCCAGAGAAGCTCTGTAAGGTTGTGATGTGGAGTCTAGCATCATCATTTAGGGGCTTGTGATCCGAAGGCTTGTGTTGAGGATGCGTCATGCAGTGGTGGGTCAAAGGAGACTGCACGCTGTGATTAGGGGACCAGCATTGGGGGTGCTTTGTGCTGTGGCAGATCCGAAGGGGAGATGCGTCGTGCTGCGTCAGTTCTGCTCACAAGGTCACAGCAGGATTGGTATAGCACCAGTAGGCTTACTTGCAAAGGTCCAGGATTGGGGTGGAGCCACTTGGAGGGCATGAATCACAGCCAATAGAGACCAGGTTGTGGATTCACGTTGGTTGGAGCCTTTCCTGTTCCTGAGGCTCTGATCAGGAGGCCAGCCAACTAGCCCATGGAGACACTCTAGTTGCTCTGGGATCAAGGTGCTAGTTCAGTTATTTTCATTCAGGCAGCAGGGTAGCCGTCCTTCTTGCAGTGTTGCATAGCAGTCCTTCTGAGTCACAGGCCAGAGGTGTACTGAAGAGATGCGTATGAGGGTCCATTATTTTCTTGGTGCCCACTTTGAAGTAGGCAATGGTTCTGAAGGTTTACACCCCTTCAGGTGTTTTTAATTTACTGCCTCTCTGGTGTGACTCAACTTGTCTGGGGTCATAAAAGACTAGTATGAAAACCCTTTGTGAGTGTGCTGGGCAGCGCCTTTGTGATATGCAAGTGTGGTAGGTGACAACTTCTCCCCCTCATCAAATCAGAGATGCCCAATCCTGTCAGCACCTATTCCCATTTGTCTCACTGTCTGGGAGCAATACACAAAGTCTAGCTGCCAGCTACACCTAGTCATGTGACCCAGGATACAGGCTGGAGGCACTAAATAGTCAGGAGAAGAAAATGCCAACTTTCTAGAAGACTACCATTAACAAGGGTTTTAAATTACAGTTACATAGACATCAGACTCATCCAAATTTTCTATTCTTTGACTCAAGGCAATGCTGCACCAAAGATTTTGTGCTGCTATGCATAAAGAAGAGAAAGGAAAAGTGCACCATATCTGCTAAGATATGGTTCATTGTTTCTCCTATGAGCTGGTGCAATTTAGCAGCAATGCCATGGTGCAAGGGTGCCTGAGTTATCTGAAGTATGGATTTTGTACTGGAAAGGGACCCTTCCAGTACAAAAACCATGCTTTAAGGCTTTTCCCATGTTGAATGTGTGCTGTGCAATGCACCATACAAGCAAAGAAATAGAATTTGTTTGCTCATTATACTTGCCTCGAGAAGTTGTAGAATTTTGGTGCAAATTCTCTCAACCAATGATCGTAGATGGAGATTTGCCTCAAAACGCATGGGTGGTTGCATGGGAAAGCACATGCAACACCCATGAAACTTGCACTCGACTCCAAATAATGTAAAGCATTGCTTATCACAATTTTACATTATTTTGAGTACTATCCAATGCAAATTAAGATTTGCATTGGATAGTAAATCCCACCCTAGCACTTTGCCCTGGGTTTGTGTCACTAAAGTGATGAGAAGAGAGTGCAAAGCAAATCTTGGGCCTGATGTTAGTCAATATGAGTGAGTATAAGAGAGAATGCAAGTGAATAAGTGAAAATGAATAAGAATGAGTGTAAGGGGGTGTACAAGAGTGTGAGTGTGATGATAGGTTCATGTGACATACATTCTGGGAAACAATTAGCATCAAGGGTCTTATGATGTGTTTTACTCTGATGTTATTAAAGTCAAAGGGTATGTGATGTCACTTCCGCTACCCCTGGCATTTTGGTGAATTGACACCCATGTTTTTTCACCAGTCAATACAGAATGAAGGGTCAAGTTTACTTATGGTAAACTTCTAAGCAGGGGGGCATTTATCCTTGGCACAGGTGGGAGGTCATGGCCAAGGTTGAAAAATGCTAACAGGTTATAACATTTTCTATGTCACAGCAAATGCTCATTGTTATGTAAATAGAATTGCATAGCCCCTTGCTAGTATACAAGGATAATTGTAAAATAAACAGAATTCTGGGTTAAGCTGTCATTATTGGTTTGGAAGGACCTTACGAAGGATTCAGCCGAGGATACCATACATTGAGCTCTAGAATGCTTATGATCTCCAGATACATTATCAGAGAGCCGCCTGAAGCACATGGCACCATTTTGGATGTCTTGAACATTCTGGCCTTCTTTTGCAGTCCACCGTAAACAAAAGTAAATGGCCTGTTGTTTCTGTGTTTGCACAGTACACTGTTTATTAGATGATTGGTAAAAAATTGTAGCAGTACCTTTGGTCATTTCATAGTAAGAAAAACTAGACCTTTTGGTGATGGTACTCATTGGAACTGAACATCAGGAGCAAAGAATGTTCCTGTGAAGCATATAGTTCAAGCCACATGTGCTGAACCTAAGTAAAAATAGATGGAACATCTCTTCTGCTGCCAGATGATACTGTTATCACAGAAGGAAATTGGCAACTGACACTCTTCACTCTTAGGTTTTCCTTCCCTGAAACATGAAGGGTTGTGGAGATGGCATATGTCCCTCTCCTCATAAAAACATCAGATGTGCCAGGCTTCACAACAAACTACATTAAGGAGCACATTTATTAATCTTTTAGGCAACGCAGAGCAGCAAGTTTTGCGTGAAAGGGAAAGCGCAGAAATACTACATATTTACAAAGATATGGAGCATTTCTGCTCTCTCTTTGCATTGGCAGACTGTTTGCAGCCTGGCGCCAGCACAGGCACCCTTATACCTGAGTGCAAAGATGCCGGCTTTACTGGCAGGATTTTTTTGTGTAGCAAAGTATTTCTTCCTGCATAAACACAATCCTTAGAGGCATTCCCCGCTTTCTATGTGTGCTGCATAATGCAGCACATGAGGAAAGAGGAAATAATGAGGAGAAATAAAGATATTTGTCCTCTTAACCCCTCACTTGGGGAGGTGTAGAGTTTTGACACATTCCCAGGTTTACAAATCTGGAAATGCGCCAAAATCGCTAGCTGGATACATGGGAACACCCATGCTCCACCCATGGAATGTCTCCCAAGTAGAACTGTAACATAATGCAGCGCAAGCAGCTGCCTTGCATAACATTTTTTTACAAAGCCACGCAAGACTACACAAATCAGGACTTCCTTGGCTTTCTAAATAATACTGAAGCTGCCTTGTCCTTGCGTTGTTTGCATGACTCAAGGATAACACAAAGGTGTCATAAATATGACCCTTTGTCTCTTCTTGTCTATTGATGTATTTTGTTCCTCACTATATTGTCTGTCTAAATTATGACAATTTTGTCCTTTATGAGAAGGCTGAACGCTAGAATACCTTCCAATATAGCTCACAGCTCTCTCCCATTGGAGGAGCGAGTTGCGATCAGAGGTGGCCACAGGCTCTCAAAATACTTCCAGCACTCTTCCAGTGTGGCACACAAGCCTTTCAGATTTGCATCCTCTGCCACCACCAAAGGCACCTCAAGAGACAGAGTCATGCTCCCATGAGCGTTTGAGGCTAGAAAGACCAGTGTAGGGCTCAACAAATCTTTATTGTCACAAGAGACAAAAGCTCAGTGCTCAGGGTCCTCAGACTCTGGGGCACAGTAATGTAGTAGGGGAACTCTCAATACCCTTTGGTTACCCTAAACCTGATAAAACGAATTTTAAAGGCAAACAAAAATGCTTTTATTATAAATGTGCAAAAGTCTACATTCAAAAAATGCACATATTTCATGCACATTTTGTAGTAGGCAGTCGTACTTAACGATATAAACCTGAAAGCGAAGTAAATAAGTGCTGACTTAAGTCAGCTTAAATTTTGATGCCACGTTGACTGAAAATAATGCATTAACATCAAAGGCCTGTTTTCATGTTGAATTGTTGTTTGTATGAGATGTTTTTCTTCTCCCTACTGAAGATTTTGTAACTTTCCGGAAGCCTTCTGTTAGTTAGTGACTATACACTTGTTTTCTATTAGACAACTGAGGGTCTCATCGGGAGGAAAGGAAGCAGCAGGATGAAGATCTGTCATGAGAAGAACATTCTGGACCACAGAATGCAAACTAAGTACGTTTTCAAGGTCTATTGTTTAAAAGTATAAAAATATATTGTACAAATGTGAGAAAATGGAGAGTTTGTCATTCCCAGGAGTTCACTGAAACCCTATTCGACAAGACAGGATGCAAAAAAAAGTAATGTTGCAACGTAGAAAAGTGTGAGTTTATAATAGTATGTGTTCCTAGAGTAGCAGCCATATTCCGAATCCATCCCCTGATACTGAAGGAGACACATCTTTAATCTGTCTACTTGAGAGATTGCTTCGCCTATTTTCATTGATTATCTGCTGAATTAATAGCTGAGAATATTTTCCAGCTTGACGTGTGAAGGCTTTGTGCTTGTGCATTGATTCTCTCATCAGTACTCTTTATCAAGTATCTGAACTGACATATTACTCCTTTATTCCAATTTTTATTTACTTTAGGGAACTTCATTTAGGGAACAACCATGTTTTAATTGTTCACATAAAAATCTTGTGATCTATTTTATAATCAAATATCAATTAATGGATTCTATTAACTTTTAATGCTGAAACCTAAAAGATTATACTAACTGAATAAGTTGATGTAGATGTTTGCTCCTTCCAATTTCTCTTTGTCGATGAACAAAGGTCTGTACAACTAGTGGCAGGGGTCATTTAATGATTACTCACAAAGATTAAAGTATAGAAGTCCCCACTCCCACAAGTGGCAGCAAGAGGACAGTGTCACAGGAGAAAAGGAGCTAAAAAGTTTGCCCAAGTTTAGAATTGCCCATGTCCCTTATGTCCAAAGCTCGAAAATTAAAGATAGGAGGAGTTCACAGTTTTGAAGGCGATTACAGTGGTGGAGATGTGAGTATCAATATGGGTTTGCATTGCAATTGTCTAATGGAGTTTTCATTATTATTTAGTAAGATGTATTCTATGTTTTGAAGAAGTCAGTAGAATCGTTGTGTTTATGCTTAGATGTTGAGCAGTTGAAGTTGTTATCAAACTTAAAGTAGTCTAAGATTCAGGGATAGATATTGTTAAGAAATAATAAGTTGTGGCATTAATTGTCTGCTAAGGTTTGTGGTGCAGATTTGGGAGGTACCATTGACTGCCAGTAGAGATAGGGACTACAACTAATTGTTGTGATTGTACTTATATTGATTGTTATTAGTGAAACTTATTGTGCAAAGGAGAAACTATACCAGTCAGGGTGATTTCCTGCTGGTGGAGAGTTCATTTGTGTGAATGTGTGTAGGGAAGTCAGAGGGTGTTAAATCCTTATTTCCGATTGTTTCTTATGTGAATGAACTACTTTGAATTCTTTAGCGGAGCAGACAAAGGTTATTTGTTTACTGTGCTTGCTTAGAGTTGTAGAATTTTTTGTATAAGAAAACTGTAAAGGAGGATGAACTGCTGCAAGGAGTGAAGAACTACATCAGAGTGTGTCGTACTCAGTTAGATCAGTTGGTGTGAAGTGCTGTGCTGAGATTGATTGACGAATCATCAGTTAATAAGCTGCTATTGGTGTGAAGAGAGAATCGTGTCAAGATTGGAGGAAGATTGACATATACAAAATTGTAAACTAGGCCAAAACATTGAAATGTTCAGACTTTGATAACTATTCATTTATTGTTGAATTTTTTTGATCATGACATGTTTTAAGGCTTTAAGATTTGACGAAAGGTGATGTATGGGTCCCGGTTTGGGAGGGTGAAGAGGCTCCACCAGAAGGTATGCCAGCTCATTATATTGCAACAAATGTAGGACACATATGTGTGGCTTCGTCAATTGTACAAGATCACTGAAAATGAAGCACTATTCAGATTTCCGCAATATTGTACCTTTGATTTACAAACTATTGAACACTTCAGGCAAAAATCATATGAAATTAAGCCACCTTATAGACCAACACAATGTGAAGCATTAAATGCTTGGGAGCAAGCAGCACATGCCAATGAGAAAGAAAAGTACCAGAATAGAGCAAGGAGAGCAGTGCGAAATTATGCAGATGCCCAATGGGATAGAGGACAGCAAAGGTGGAGGAAATACATATTTGAGGAAGCCAGAATGTACCCAGCTATAACTACTTAAAAGTTTTTAAAGAATCAGAAACAGCGAAACGATGAGAGAGGTGCAAGAAAAGCTGACACTGATAGCAATTCAGGGGTTTACATTTTAGATTGCCATCACATCCACCTCCATATGTGGCTCCTACAACCAGACGGTGTTCCGACTACTAGTGCTACAGTGGTGACAGCTACTGCCCCTGTTAACCCAGATACAACTGTTATTCAGAGACAGCTACCAGTACTTCCGATTGCAATTGCACCTGCTTAAACATCCCCTATGGTAATGGCTCCAGGTGTTACTGCTTCTATTGTGACTGTTCCTGCACCTGTGACATGGGGTGTAGCAGCTCAAACCCTAGAGGTTCCTACAACAACTGCTAATTATTGTACCCAATCCTGCTGTTCTAGTTGTGGTAGGAGGTGTAGCTGTGACAGGGTTCATCCCAACATCAGATAGTTCACAGTTTGTTGCCTGGATGCCACCACAAAATGTTCAATCATTCAGAGAAGGGAGAAGGATTGTCTTCATGACACCAATTACACAGTGAGTGACAGGACAATTTGATGATGGGTTTTTTCCCTTGTGGATGAGGAAAACACTGAAAGTAAGAGAGTGGGAGAAACAAAGAGACCTTCTACTAGCCAGGAAAGGCTAAGATCATTAGATGCACCAAAGTTGAAGGTAGAATTAGAAGAGTTTATTAGAGGATGTCTTGACATTTCAAATTTGAATCAATATCAGGAAAATTAATTGATATATTTGATTAAGGTAATCACACGATGTGCAGCTGCTCCACATTATAGATTAACTGAATCAGGAGGAAAATATGAAGTCCCTTAACATAAAAGTTTCAGGCACGGTTAGATGATGAAGCTATTGCAGCAAAGCAATTCTCAGGAATTAGATTATACATTCTGGAATTGGTAAAGTGCATCTATAAATGGAGCAAGTTTGACAGATTAGAGAGCAAGTGGGTAAGGGCACAGGAGAAAAAAAGAAAAAATCAGATGCTACAGAAGCGAATGGTAAGATAACATCAGTACCTCCAGAAGAAAATTAGGCTTTAAAATTCCGTACAAGAGAGGTACCAGGTGGAGGGTATGTTCATGTATCATTGAGTAGAAGTGATGTTGCAACATTTACGAACAACTTTCCTAAATTAAGAGAAAATCCTGCTCAGTGGTATATACAGGTTGATAGATTTGTAAAAATTTCGAAGGTTTTGAGGACAGACTTGAATACTTTCTTTGATATTGTGGTACTGAGTGATCTATGGACTGGATGTAAGATAGCTGTGCATTGGCAACATACTAAGACTCGAGGCGATGCTCAAACTTGTGCACCATCGCCTGTGTTGATGACAAACTATGATTAATTGATTACCTTTCTTAAAGGGAAAATTCCAGCAGTGCATGCTTGTTATTAACAATTGTGGCAGGTGTTTGAACACCATAGCGGACAAGAAAATCCCGAAAAAGGTGGTATGGGAAGGTTTGTGTCACAGTTTGCTCTTGGGTTGAGACCAGAGATCATTTTGCATATTCAAACAGAATGTGGTTTGTGGGAGTCAAAAACTCTGGATGAGATTCTGGGGTATGCAAAATATTGTAAGTATGAGCAAGAAATGACACAGAAGAGACCTATAGAGAAGTTTATGCTAGCCCAGACTAAGCTGGCTCAAAAGAGATTCCAGAGCCAATTGCAAGTAAGAAATGTGTCTGGAAAGCAAGGTGTTGGTTTTCCAGCTGGAGGGTCAAATTGGATGGAGTTGGTGTTCCACAAGGCAGAGGTCAAGGTTTTCTAGATTAGACATTGCAGCCTTGAAGAAATTGACATTGCAACATTGCAACCTTAAAGAAATCAACATCTTGTCATTATTGCAATGTCTCAGGCATTGGAAGAGAGAGTGTAGACATAATAAAAATCAATTAAATGGTGATGGGCAAATGGAAGGGTAAATCAATTTCAAATGCAAAATGTTCCAGTTCAGGTTCTGGTTCCACGAATGCAGATGGCATCCCAGTCACAAGTTCCAATGATGCAGGTTCCATAAGATACAAATGCCCAGCATAATATGGGTAATCCCAGATTCAATATGAATGAAGTGTCAAGATCAAATTCAAATTCATTCATTTCATAACCCATTTCAACTGTTCTCTTTGTTGGAGAGTGAGAGTTTTGATTCTGACAATTCCCAAAGATGGTACCTGCAGGGGGAGGAAAATTACGTACTTGGTGCAGTCTTAAAGGTAGACCAAAGCATACTATTAGTCTACACCAAGTGTCATTTCTTATTGACACAGGCACTACCCATTCTACTGTTAGAAAAGTGGAAGTTCCAGACCTACCCCTCTCAGGAAAGAAGATCTAAGTTGTAGGTGTTACAAATAAACAAATAACTAATCCTGTTAAAAAAAAGTGCCTGTATAAAATAGTTTCATTTGAGGAGGATTGCCAATTTGTGGTATGTGACTGAAATCCCTTAAATCTGTTAGGAAGGGACCTTTTGTGTAAGTTGTAATTGTAAGTTAAATTGCAACATATACCACACACCGGATGGTGTTAAATTTCACATGAATGATAAATATATTGAAGTTAAAATGGCCCGACAAGGAGCAGCTGTATGATTGAATCCTATAAGAACATTAGAGGATTTACCTCCTGAGTTACCAGGTACTGTAAAATCAGAAGTATGGACAGTATGGTATTCTTCAGGAAAACACATCAGACTAATCAAAGGTGTAGAACCAGTTTGAATCACAATAAAGCCAAATGCATTTTACCCAAGAACACTGCCATGTAATTTAACACCTGAGACAATAGCTGGAATACCTCCAGTGATTGGGAAAATGTTAAAACGTTACAGCAAAGGAAATTAAATAAATTTCAGAAGTCCTTGCAATTCACCTATTATGGGTATCCAGAATCCCAATGGGGAATATAGAACTATACAGGATCTTCGAAAAAAATTAACAATATAGTTGTTTCATGTCGTCCCATGATACCACAACCAGAAACAATATTTCAGATTCCCTGCACTGCAGAATGGTTTACCATTGTGGAACTCTGCCTAACTTATTTCTGTATTCCGCTGCATGAGTACATTTTTGTTCTCATTTGGGTTTAGATATAGAGTTTTAGCATGGTGCCGAGTTCCGCAGGGGTATAAAAAGGCCCCCTCTATCTTTAATCATATCCTGAAAAAGAATGTTGAAGCCCTTCAGCCCAAGGCCAGGGCACATGGTTCTAAGTATGAGGGCCCCCCTGTATCCGCAGAGGTACCCCTACAAACCCCAGCCATCTTAAGGTATGTAGTGGACAATGGTCAACACGAGTTGTCCAATTACATAATGACTTCACTGCACATAGGCATGTTTGGTATCAAACATGTTGGAACCAATCAACTACACTGATTCCAGTGCTTGTTGCATGGTACCCTGTACTCTGGGGGTTCCCTGGGGGATCCCCCAAAGTCTGCCTGTACAGCCTTGTAGTGTCTGCATGCCAGCCTGTGCTGCTGCTGACCCCAGGCATTGTTCTGAGCTCCTACTGCTGAGCATAACTCAGGCATGGGAAGGCAGAACAAAGGATTTCCTATAAAGGAGAGGTGTGACCACCACTCCTTTAGAAATAGGTGTCACTGGGTGCCTCTGAGTGCCGCTAGACTGCTTTGAAGGGCACATTTGGTGTCCTCCTTGTATAAACCAGTTTGCACCAGTCTAGAAACCCCCAGTTCCTGCTCCGGTGCAAAACCACACAAAGGACAGGGGAGTGACCACCCCGCTGTCCAACTCCTCCCCCTATGGAGATGCACAGAGCTCTGCCACATGGTAACATGATTCTGCCATCTTGGAAATAGGATGAGCAGAGTCCCCTGGGAGCATCTGACTGGGTAGCCCAGCTAGATGACATCCCTGACCCCCCCCGGTAGGTGGATCACTGCAGTAAGTGTTCCTAGGTTACTTAAGGGCTCCCCAGAAGGTGGGACCCTAGATTCATCTGCAAGACTTCAGGAACGATCTATAAGTCTCCTCTGCAAGACACGTCTTCAGCCTGGACATTGGACCAGCTGCTGTTCTTCTCTAGAACCAAGAGCAAGACTGTAACCCCTAAGAGGGCTCCTACTGCAACTTTGTTTCCAAGTTCTGCAATGACTTCTGTAACCCCGTGGCTGTGCATTCTCCAGAATCAATAGGACTCTGCATGGACTTAGGAAAGCAAGAAGGAATCTCTCTTGAAGTGAATGAATCACTCCCCTGCACCTGCAGGCACCTCAGCGATGACAACTTGCTTGTGGATACTGCTGCCCCTAGGACTCTTTGAGGTTCTACAACACTGATGGTGGTTCTATAGCTCTCCAGAGGTCTGACCTAGCTTCCTTGCAACTGGGAAGCCTTTGGTCTCTCCCTAAAGCTGATCGGCCTATTGGTATTAGGCCGATCTGCCCCCAGGGGGGGCAGAAACCTCTAGGCGCCAGAGCAATTTTTTTGTTTTTGTTTTTTTTATTTATTTTTATTTTATTTTTTTAGAGATTGGGAGTGACCCATTAGGCAAGGGACGCTACCCTGAGGGGCAAATTGTATTTAGACCATTTCTGCCCCCCTTGGGGGCAGATTGGCCGATTGTAGGTTAATCTGCCCCCAAGGGGGGCAGAAACCACTAGGCACCAGGGAGCTTTTTTTTGCGCCGTCACGCAAGGGGAGCGACCTTGTAGGCAAGGGTCGCTCCCCTGTGGGGGGGCAAATTTATTTTAGGCCATTTCTGCCCCCCTTGGGGGCAGATCGGGCTATTGGTATTAGGCCGATCTGCCCCCAGGGGGGGCAGAAACCTCTAGGCGCCAGGGCAAATTGTTTTTTGTGTTTTTTTTGTTTGTTTGTTTGTTTTTTTAGAGATTGGGAGCGACCCATTAGGCAAGGGTCGCTCCCCTGAGGGGCAAATTGTATTTAGACCATTTCTGCCCCCCTTGGGGGCAGATTGGCCGATTGTAGGGGGGCAGAAACCACTAGGCACCAGGGAGCTTTTTTTTGCGCCGTCACGCAAGGGGAGCAACCTTGTAGGCAAGGGTCGCTCCCCGGGGTGGGTGTGGGGGGGCAAATTTATTTTAGGCCATTTCTGCCCCCCCTGGGGGCAGATCGGCCTATTGTTATTAGGACGATCTGCCCCCCCAGGCGCCAGGGCATATTGTTTTTTTGTGGTTATTTTTTTTGTTTGTTTGTTTTTTTAGAGATGGGGAGCGACCCATTAGGCAAGGGTCGCTCCCCTGGGGGACAAATTGTATTTAGACCATTTCTGCCCCCCTTGGGGGCAGATTGGTCGATTGTAGGTCAATCTGCCCCCAAGGGGGCAGAAACCACTAGGCACCGGGGATTTTTTTTTGGTGCCAATGTCACGCAGGGAGAGCGACCCCATAGGCAAGGGTTGCTCCCGGGGGGGCAGGGGTTTGGGGGGTTGGAGGGGTGGGGACAAATTTATTTTAGGCCACTTCTGCCCCCCCTGGGGCCGGCTGAACTAGAGGCCAAAATCCACAGGTAGGCACTGTTTTCTATGAAAAAATGTGATGTGTCCACGTTGTGTTTTGGGCCATTTCCTGTTGCGGGCGCTAGGCCTACCCACACAAGTGAGGTATCATTTTTATCGGGAGACTTGGGGGAACGCTAGGTGGAAGGAAATTTGTGGCTCCTCTCAGATTCCAGAACTTTCTGTCACCGAAATGTGAGGAAAATGTGTTTTTTTAGCCAAATGTTGAGGTTTGCAAAGGATTCTGGGTAACAGAACCTGGTCAGAGCCCCACAAGTCACCCCATCTTGGTTTCCCCTGGGTTTCTAGTTTTCAAAAATGCGCTGGTTTGCTAGTTTTCCCCAGGTGCCGGCTGAGCTAGAGGCCAAAATCCACAGGTAGGCACTGTTTTCTATGAAAAAATTTGATGTGTCCACGTTGTGTTTTGGGCCATTTCCTGTCGCGGGCGCTAGGCCTACCCACACAAGTGAGGTATCATTTTTATCGGGAGACTTGGGGGAACGCTGGGTGGAAGGAAATTTGTGGCTCCTCTCAGATTCCAGAACTTTCTCTCACCGAAATGTGAGGAGAATGTGTTTTTTTAGCCAAATGTTGAGGTTTGCAAAGGATTCTGGGTAACAGAACCTGGTCAGAGCCCCACAAGTCACCCCATCTTGGTTTCCCCTAGGTCTCTAGTTTTAAAAAATGCACAGATTTGGTAGGTTTCCCTAGGTGCGGGCTGAGCTAGAGGCCAAAATCTACAGGTAGGAACTTTGCAAAAAACACCTCTGTTTTCTGTGATGTGTCCACGTTGTGTTTTGGGGCATATCCTGTCGCGGGCGCTAGGTCTACCCACACAAGTAAGGTATCATTTTTATCGGGAGACTTGGGGGAACATAGAATAGCAAAACAAGTGTTATTGCCCCTTGTCTTTCTCTACATTTTTCCCTTCCAAATGTAAGACAGTGTGTAAAAAAGACGTCTATTTGAGAAATGCCCTGTAATTCACATGCTAGTATGGGCACCCCGGAATTCAGAGATGTGCAAATAACCACTGCTTCTCAACACCTTTTCTTGTGTGCATTTTGGAAATACAAAGGTTTTCTTGATAGCTATTTTTTACTCTTTATATTTCAGCAAATTAATTGCTGTATACCCGGTATAGAATGAAAACCCACTGCAGGGTGCAGGTCATTTATTGGCTCTGGGTACCTAGAGTTCTTGATGAACCTTCAAGCCCTATATATCCCCGCAACCAGAAGAGTCCAGCAGACGTAACGGTATTGCAGGAAAAAGTTACAGAGTAAAACGTAGAGAAAAATTGATGTTTTTTTCACCTCAATTTCAATATTTTTCTTTTTCAGTTGTTATTTTCTGTAGGAAACCCTTGTAGGATCTACACAAATTACCCCTTGCTGAATTCAGAGTTTTGTCTACTTTTCAGAAATGTTGCGGTTTCTGGGATCCAGCGTTGGTTTCATGCCCATTTCTGTCACTGACTGGAAGCAGGCTGAAAGCACAAAAAATCTTAAAAATGGGGTATGTCCCAGTAAAATGCCAAAATTGTGTTGAAAAATTGGGTTTTCTGATTCAAGTCTGCCTGTTCCTGAAAGCTGCGAAGCTGGTGATTTTAGCACCGCAAACCCTTTGTTGATGCCCTTTTCAGGGAAAAAACCACAAGCCTTCTTCTGCAGCCCCTTTTTCCCATTTTTTTTAAAAAAAACGAAATTTTCACTGTATTTTGGCTAATTTATTGGCCCCCTTCTGGGGAACCCACAAAGTCTGGGTACCTCTAGAATCCATAGGATGTTGGGAAAAAAGGACGCAAATTTGGCTTGGCTAGCTTATGTGGACAAAAAGTTATGAGGGCCTAAGCGCAAACTGCCCCAAATAGCCAAAAAAAGGTTCGGCACAGGAGGGGGAAAAGGCCTGGCAGCGAAGGGGTTAAAGAAACTTAAATAAAGGAACTGATGAAGCATCGAAAGATCCAGATGAAGGAACAAGTGTGAGAAGAGAAAGACATCTATGGAGATCGTAATGGCCAAATGGTAGGGGGCAATTGAGATTTAGTGTGTCTGTTGAATACATACCACACACCATTTTTGAGGAAACAGAATCTAGTGGTATAAGTGAGACAGAAGATCAACAGACACCAAGGAGATTCAAGAGAGCAAGAGTACCTTGTTGCTGGTATTCTGCACCTGAAAGGAAATCTTACTCAGAGAACGTGTCTAGTCTATCAGTTCAAAGGCCTAACAAACTGAGATCAGACTCATTTGAACCTCAATGATAAGCCACACTAAAACAGCATTGATTAAAGTAAAGATTTCTAAAACAAGTATTACAACCAGGAACTTGACAAGTGCTAACTAGTGAATTCAAATCCTGAAAGAACTGACACAACAAACAATGAACAGCATTTAAAAGTAGAGAAAAATTCAAGACTGAAGTAAATGAATTTAACAACAAATAATTTACAAAAGTGAGTAAAAAGAATTAAGAAGGATTCCCTAGGACCAAGGTTGCAGTAGAAGAACAGAGATAACATATTTAGAAGATGATGGATTAGGAATAGGGATGTCTCACAAAGAGTTTTGTACATAGGCTGAATGAAATAATTGCAAGGTAATCATCACAATGTTTGCTCATTTGCACAAGACGAAGTTAAAGCAGAATATTAAGTCTGCCTGCTGCTATATTCTACTAAAGGTCTGACTGTAGACAAACATGTGTATCCTTACTAAGGCTAAGGGCCTTATTTAGATCTGGGTGGAGGGATGTTAGACCTGACAGCCTTAGGGTGGCCACCCTTAACTTTATGCCTGTCTCCCTCCACTTTTGAGATACTGTTTTTGCTGGTTTTTAGACTCTGCACACTCTACCACTGCTAACCAGTGCTAAAGTGCATATGCTCTCTCCCTTTCAAAGCATGGTAACATTGGATCATACCCCATTGGGCTATTTAATTTACTTATAAGTCCCTAGTAGAACGCACTATATGGGCCCAGGGCCAGTAGATTAAAAGCTACTAGTGGGCCTGCAGTACTGATTGTGCCACCCACTTAAGTAGCCCCTTAACCTTGTCTCAGGCCTGCCATTGCAAGGCCTGTGTGTTCAGTTTCACTGCCAATTCAACTTGGCATTTAAAAGTACTTGCCAAGCCCAAATATCCCCTTTTTCTACATATAATCACCCCTAAGGTGTGCCCTGGGTAACCCCCAGGGCAGGATGCTGTGTAGGTAAAAGGCAGGACATGTACCTGTGTAGTTTACATGTCCTGGTAGTGTAAAATGCCTAAATTTGTTTTAACACTGCTCCTAGGCCTGCTCCCTTCATAGGCTAACATTGGGGCTGCCCTCATACATTGTCTGAGTGATAGCTGCTGATCTGAAAGGAGTAGGAAGGTCATATTTAGTATGGCAAGAATGGTGATACAAAATCCTCCTGACTGGTGAATTTGGATTTAATATTACTATTTTAGAAATGCCACTTTTAGAACGTGAGCATTTCTCCGCACTTAAATCTTTCTGTGCCTTAGAATCCACGTCTGGCTGGGTTTAGTTGACAGATCCTTGTGCATTCACTCAGACACACCCCAAACACAGGATACTCAGCCTCACTTGCATACATCTGCATTTTGAATGGGTCTTCCTGGTCTGGGAGGGCCTGCTCTCACACAAAGGACTGCCACACCCCCTACTGGGACCCTGGCAGACAGGATTGACAGGATTGAATTGAAAGGGGACCTGGTGCACTTCTAAGCCACTCTTTGAAGTCTCCCCCACTTCAAAGGCACATTTGGGTATAAAAACAGGGCCTCTGCCCCTACCAACTCAGACACTTACTGGAGAAGAGAACCTGAACCAGAACCTGCAACCTGCCAAGAAGACCTGCCTGGCTGCTCAAAGGACTCACCTGTCTGCTTTCTGTGAAGGACTGCTGCCTTGCTGTTGCCCTGCTGCCTTGCTGCTCTCTGGCTGTGGTGAAGAAGTGCTCTCCAAGTGCTTGGATAGAGCTTGCCTCCTGTTCCCTGAAGTCGTCTCAGGACCAAAAAGACTTCATCTCTACAAAAAGGACTCCTTGTGCTGTGAAATCTGACTCACAGCCTGCCAGAAATGACGCACATCCTGTATTGTGGTGAAAGTTTCACTGCACGCTGAACCGGAAGGACGCAGCCCGACTTCACAACCTGAAGATCAATGCAGCGCCAGCATAGCGACTGGAACTTCGGTGCACGGCCTCACTGGATCGATCCATAGCCGAGCCGGAACTACGCAGCCCGACTTCCAGAGAGGAATCGACGCAGCGCCTGCTGTGCAGTAGAAAATTTTATTTAACACCTACTGCATCGATGCAGCTCCTGTGACTTCATCCTATCAGCGCCGGAAATCCACGCATCGTCCCCGGGGCGTCTGAAAACCTCGCAACCCAAAGAGGATCCACAACCAAGAGCCGGAAATCGACGCACAGCCGTCCCTGCGCTAAAACCAAAACGACGCATCACCCTGTGCGGGCCGAGAAATTGAAGCACACCCCTTTGTTTCCACGCATCTCCTCTTCTGCGGTTCTTTGCAGAGATTTTTCACGCAAACCAGGTACTTTGTGCTTGAAAGAGACTTTGTTTGCTTTTAAGAGCTTTTCAGTGATATCTCTACATTTACTTATTGCATCTTTGATCATTTTGACCTGCATTTATCCAGAAAAATATGATATATTTTTCTAAACACTGTGTGGTGTAGTTTTGGGGTGCTATTTGGTGGTATTGTATGATTTATTGCATAAATACTTTACACATTGCCTTCTAACTTAAGCCTGACTGCTCAGTGCCAAGCTATCAGAGGGTGGGCACAGGATAATTTGGATTGTGTGTGACTTACCCTGACTAGAGTGAGGGTCCTTGCTCGGACAGGGGGTAACCTGACTGCAACCAAAGACCCCATTTCTAACAAGGGAATACTCTGTCACAAATGTGATGGATATCCTGTTCCCTGTGTTACGATCCCCATAGGGTATAATGGGATCGTAATACAGTGCTCGGTATATCCGTAATATTTGTGGCAGAGTATTCCCCTCCACCCAGACTAAATCAGGGCCTAAGTGTTGCATAGTGATTATTGTCACACTAATCATTGTTGTGTTCACATTTATAGTACTTTTAGTTGGAATGAGTTTTACACCAGAGATTGAAACACTTAGGCCCATATTTATGGGCTTTGTGGTGCAGGGGAGTGCACCAAGTTACCATGCTGCGCTGCCCTGTGTAACAGGGACAGGGCAGAATGCAGAACACATTGAAAGAGGAAAAATGGGGAGAAATAAACATATTTCTCCTTGTTACATCTCTCCATTACGCATATCTTTTTGGCACATTCCCAGATTTACAAGGTCTTGTAAATCTGGGAATGTGTCAAAACCCATGGATGTTGCATGGGGACACCCACGCAACACCCATGGAAATGCCTCTCTGGCGCAGAGTAATGTAATGTAGAGATTTGCGCTGCTTTACGTCACGCAAGATTTATGAAGCCATGCAGGGCCACTCAAGATGGCCTTGCATGGCTTCATAAATCTCACTTAAGGTTTGTGTTGTTCTGCACCATGATGGCTGGTGCAAGAGCGACACAAACCAGGTCATAAATATGGTCCTTATATTTACACCTGTATCTACACCACCTGATCACACAATAGATGATAGTAATTTGAAAGCTTCATTTATAGATTTTTCAGGAGAAGATTTCTCAACAAATGTTTAGCCTAGATCAGTTCAGGAATATACACAAGCTTTAGATATGCACACTCCCTCTTCAGCTGCAGATGATATGACTTCCCATCACATCCCACATATGCAGTCACATGTAGTATGTTACTTAGTTTATTTTATAGACAGGAGTGTTTTGATTATTATTTTCCCAATTATGAATTGATTCTTCCAAAGTTCATAAAAAAAGAAAGAAGGGTGAAGAAGTGGGAGGTTAATATTGTCCAGTGCATTGATTTCCCGACGAGGATGCAATCAAAAAACAAGATGCGCTGTTCCAAAAAATGAGATTCCATGTTACCTACTAGGGCAGAAGTCTTGGGATCCCTGCAATCATTTGCTTGCCAGAACAATAGCCCTTACCCACTGGCGCTGCAATAGAAGCCTCTTTGCTCGAGATCTTATTGATAAAATTGCCAGAGGTGAGTGCAAGAGTGAGGGTTTGGACAGAAAGGTGTGTTAAAATTGACTAAAGGTGCCACAAAAGCCAGTCTTTATTATAACCTTACATCCCTGTCAAGGTTAAAAACAAAGACCGGGCAAGCAGGGTTCAATGATATGGTTCCTCAAACCTATACCCAGTGTATGCTTAACACCAAAACTGTTGGTGTCTGCATGTGGGGGGGTCGTGCATGGGTACTTCCTGCACTCCGGAACCCAAAAACATGGTCAACATGTTTCTCACTCAGTCTAAAGGATCTAGTGGTAATTCATCAAGACCAAAAATACCCCTATTCTGCACTAAGAGAGTAAAAATACTCCTTAGCAACTAGGTGACAATTACCAAATTCCTTACATTAGTACTGCAACACACGCAGGGAAGTTCCCCTTCAGAAAAGAATGAACCCTCATCCACAAACTAAATATATAGAAATTGCTTGATATATCTCTAGATCTCCCACAACCATAGATACTGTTAAGGCATACACGAAGAATTTAACCCATCTAATGAGGCAATTTGAGAAGAAGTTAATTTTAACACTAGAGGAAAGAAGAGCTCACATTTTTCATAAGGCAAACAAAGAGGAAGATGTTTGAAAGAAAAATGGTATATCCTAAATTAAAATTAGATACACAACAAAAAGGAAAATTATATGGTTATAAAAAAAGAAATCTGGTTAGAAAGGGATATATTGGATAGAAAATTGTGAACATACATTCAAAGTTTTAGGAGGATCTGTTAAAATTTTAATAGGGGAATAGACAGCTATTCCCAGAGTCTTTTCTGTGTGTGGACAGGGTGCCTCTTTCTAGTTACCTGCTGATTGGGAGGGTGTTTGTTATTTAGATTTATTATTTCCTAAAATGTTTCTTGTGAATGACATAGATGCTTTAACCATGACACTAGCCCGTAGACACATAGGTAGTACTAATGATAGGACACAATTAGTGTCAGGCATTTTTGAAGCAATAATATGACCAGTAGAAGTAGTTTTAAATGATGAGAAAATCAGAAAGTTACCCACAGTAGTAGATAAGCTGGCTACTAGTTCATCTGGTGTGTTGATGGCTGTTAACACCGAATTAGAGGCTATTAGAGCAATGTTTTTGCAAGATCGACTAGTTTAAGATATTTTGCTAACAGAGAAGGGCAGACTCTGCACAACGCGGAAAGCTCATCATTGCTGCTCATACATTCCTGACAAGAGTAGAAAGATGGAAACATTTGTGAAGAATATTTCTGATTTGAAGCCTGATTTAGAACCTTTAGGAATCACTTGTGTATTAGGAACATTAGGAAAAGGAGGTCCTGTTAATAGCACTTGGTTTGCAAAAGTAGTAGGAGGACTTTTTAGAGTCATACTAAAACCTGTATTAATTATTTGCATCTGTTTAATATGCCTATGTTCTTTGTATAAAGGATTTTAATTTTATCTTACAAGGAAAAATGATAACATAAGAGAAAGGCAAATCGGATAAGAAATGGAAATGGAGGAAAGAAAGGGTAGAGAGTATAAGAAGTTCAAGGAACTTGACACCCTGCAAACATAAAAATGGTGACACTGCAAAGAGAGAGGATGCACTTTTAAGATTAATTTGTGATGGGTTTTCTGCCATCAGAGGGAGGAACTGCTAAAGCTAATTTAATGGGCAAACAAATATGCTTTTATAAAAAATGTGTAATAGTCTGTGTTTAAATAATGCTCATATTCAATGCAAATTTTGTAGTAGGCAATCATACTTAATGAGATAAACCTGCAAGTAAAGTAAATAAGTGCTGACCTAAGGTAGCTTAACTGTCAATGCCATCTTAACTGAAAAAATGTGTTAACTTTAAAAGGCCTGCTTTTACGTTGAATCATTATTTACTCAAGATGTTTTTCTTCTCTTCACTGCAGATGTTGTACCTTTCCAGAAGCTTTCTGGTAGTTAGTGAATTGGCACTCGTTTTGTATTAGACAACTGACATTGAGGTTTTCACTGAGGAGAGAAGAGGCAACAGGAAAAATGAGTCCTGAGAAGAATAGTCTGGACCACAGAATGGAAATGATGTAACTTTTCAAGGTTTAATGTCTAAAAGCCTATTGTATACCTGTGAGAACATGGGCAGTTTGTCTATTCCCTGGAACTTACTGACACCCTATTGGACAAGAAAGGAGAAACATGGAAAGAAATATTGCCACTTTAAGAATTGTCTGTTTATAATTGTGCATGCTCCTAGAGTGGCAGGGGGATTGCAAATTCCTCCCCTGAAACTCTAACAGGGGACTTATCTTGGAGTCTCTTAAATCTCTACATGAGAGGTTGCTTTGCCTATTTTATTGGTTGTCTGCTGATTTAAGAGCTGAGAATATTTCATATATTCCAGCTTGGCATGCAAACAATGCTTATCAGTACCCTTGTTTTGAGAATCTGAACTGACACTTTACTCCATATTATTCCAATTGTTGTTTAGTTTAGGGAGCTTTGTTTATGGGACATACTTGTATTATTACAATTTATATTATTACAATATTTACTGTCATTATAACAAATATTGTATTCTATTTTATAATCAAATATCGATTAATTGATTACATTAACTTTTAATGCTGAAACCCAAAAGATTATACTAATAGAATAGATCATAAAATACTAAAAGATTTTACAAAAAAAACCTTTGACTCATACCATTTCTCTTTATTGCGTGAACTGGAAGTTAGTAATGATTCAACATGTAAATGAGTTGACTAAATGTTTGCTCCTTCAGGTTTCTCTTTGTCGATGAACAAAGGTCCATACAACCAGTGACGGGCTTATTAAATGATTACATCCGGAGATTAAGATATACCATATACTAAGATCATTTTACAAGCAGCCATCTTCCTCTGTATCTGCATCTACAACATGAATGCCATTTGACATTACTTTTAAAGGGTTGAACTGTTATCAATTTGCAGAGAATGTGATGGCTTTCAGAAATTTCATTGCCTGTCCCATTCAATAATAGGGTTGGAGAGAGATATCCCTTGGAAAATAATGCCTAAAAGGGCAAGAAAGAAAAAGCAAAAAAGAGATCTAAGATAGAGATATAAGGTTATTTTGTTTCCATGTAGTAGTCCAGATCTCCTTAGAAAGATGGTTCAGTGAATTAATGTTCAGTGGTAACCGTCTGATATGGTTACTATGTTTAATATCAATATAACATAGTTTTCTGTAACATTAAACCTATGTAGCAGAGTTACATCTGGATCTGCAGACTTGAAATTGCTGTTCCACAATTGCAGTGCGAAGGTGTGACATTTGTGCATGCAAGCACTACTGTATAGTGGGACAGTTGGGATTTGGAAGTCAGATGTAATTAAGACAAAGTACCAGAATCACCAGAAAACAAGTATGAAATCTGGTGTGTGAATCCAAGAAGCTCAGAGAAAGTAGACCACAAAGGAGAAGTGATGGATTAGGGCAATATCCTTTCAGCTAATGGCCTTACTGCCATGGTGGGCCAGTTAACCTGCTATAATCTCTGTAGCAAAAAATGGCAAACCCCATATTCATTTAGCAAGTGAACAAGCACCAAGTCCCACCATATCTGCTGGTACCAAGATCTCAGAAGCCAAAAACACAACCAGATATGCTGAAATGCAGAAAGAGAGCAATAGAAAGAGAGAGGGAGAAGGAGAGAGAGAGAGAGAGAGATCACCATACCTTAATAGTGTATTGTGAGCCCCAGTGCAAAAAAACGAACAGAGGCAATCCTTTGCTTAAGTTTATTTATTGTCCATAGAGATATCACCAGCAAGGCACAGTCAACCCTTCAGCCTAACATCAACTGCCAAGAAGTCAAATATCAACTTTCTGTCCTATAGAGCAGTGGTTCCCAACCTTTTGAATTCTGTGGACCCCCACTGTATCATTACTGGAACCTGGGGATCCCTGAAGAATCATTATTGGAATCACACATGCCTGCACCCAAGACACCTACAAGGACACACCTCACAACCACTCCCTCTCCCTCCACTCCCAAACTCTTTTTCCGCTCTTGTGTCGCTAAGAAAAGACTCCTACATGAGCTTTCCCTCTTCCCTACCACTCTCCCACCCCGTGATTCCCCAAAGTGCAATGTGTCCCTCCCCGACCCCAGCCCTTCCACCTTCCAGTCCTCCCATGCCCCCCCTGGTGTTGCCCCTTCTCCTACAAAAAAAGAAACCTCTCCAAACCCAAGCTCCCCCCTCCCAACGACAAACCTAAGGAGCCACCCACTAAGGCGAAAGCCAAGCCCAAGCCCCCTACCCCAAACCCAAGGGCAAACCCAAGGACCACCCTCCCAAACCCAAACCCCCCGTCAACCAACCATTACCCCTGAGGTGCCTGCCTGCCCCCTTGATGCCCCCACCATGTGGAGGCCACTTTGCAGTCAGGAGTCAAGTTGGTGCATTCACAAGTGCCATATGTGCTGGGGGCACTTGAACTATTTGGACTGGCCAGTTGGCTCATTTTGTACTTGTTTCATACATTGATATATACACGCCTAATATATATGGGCCATCCACCTGTTGGTCTCAATGGAGACATGCATGTCCTGCCTTTCCTTCGTGATGGATTTTTCATGTGCGCTGTGTTTTGTGTCGAAATGGTGTGACATCTGACCCTTTGTGTGGCAGTGTTTTGGTATGAGTTGGTTGTATGTGGTTGTTACGTTTTGCTGTAAGTATGTGTTTTCATGTGGAGGTGTGCAGTGTTGTTCCTTGCCAATGGCTTTGTGTGTTTGCGGTAGTGATGTTGTTGTGTGAGTCTGTGGTGTTGTATATGTTTTGTTTAGACATTGGCAGTGATGTGTGTGTGCAGGGTAGTGTATGGATGGCACCTGTATGTTGACTGTGGTGTGTGTAGTTTGTGTGTGCGTGTGTGTATGTTGGTGTGTGTATGTGTGTTGGTACAGGTGTTAGTTTGCATGTGTGGCTGTTGCTAGACATCCCGGATGTGTGTGTTGGATGTGTGTGTGAACTAATGGCTTTCCCACCAGTGTGTGCGAGGTGGGTGTACTTACGGTTGTTGTCTTTGTCGTCGTCGCTGGTTCTGGAGTCATAGGGTAATCAGGAGCAGTGGGAAGACTTCAAGTTCAGGTCCCATGGTGGTTCCGGACGTGTCTGTGTTCCTGAAGGTGAGTGTCTCCTTTTATACTGTTCGGTTCCGCCAGGGTTTTGGTGGCGGTCCGACCGCGCCGGTAATCCTGGCAGTGTGCAACACCGTAATATGCTCGGCGGTAACATGGTCCCTGCCGAACTGGAGATGCCTGCCGCCGGCCGCGGCTGTCCATCCGCACTGGCGGTACTGGCGATCTATTGGCTGTGTCCTTTTGGGAACACCGCCATGGTCATAATATGGCGTTTCCTAGCCGAGACTGCGGTGGTGCAACCGCCACCTCCACCATGGCAGTCCTCGGACCACCAAACTCGTAATGAGGGCCTTAGTGCGTTTGCTTCCATCATAAATTGGATATTATCTTTGTCACTACAAGTATTTTTCACTTTTATGTTCTTTGGAATGCCAATATGACATAGTCTATAGCAGTGGCTCCGAAACTGTAGTTCGGGGACCCCTGGGGAGTGGTTCTGAGGTGTGTCCGTGTAGGTGTCTTGGGTGCCGACATGTGTGTGCTGGTTGTCTGTTGTATGTGTGATTGCAGGCGTGTATGTGTCTTGGGAGGAGGGGGGAGGAGGTGCAGGGAGATGTTATGGTGGATGGGTGATTGTCTGTTGGGGTGGTGCCTGTTGGTAAGGTGGATGTGCTGCATGTGGGGGTGTTGGTAGTTGTGGTGAGTGCGCATGTGGTGAAAGGGGTGGATGTATGCGAGTCTGGAAGTGTGGTGACTGTGGGACAATGGGGCTAGTGGCTAGATCAGGGAGTGTTGGTGTTTGTGCCAGCAGGTGTGAGTGGTGTAGTGTCTATAAAGGTATGGGGGTCAGTTTAGGGAGTGGATGTTGTGTGTGCAGATGGGTGTTGTCTGTGTGCATGCCAGTGGTGGGTCTTGTGGTGGCTGTGTTTGTGTTTGTCACTGCGAACCGTGTCTGTTGAGGTGGATAAATGGTGGTCTGACTGTGTGCTCTGGATGGGTGTGGGGAGAGGAGTATGGGATAGGGCAGAGGTAGCTGGAGGGGGGACGGAAGAAAAACGGACACTGGCTGCCGTCAGCGAGGAGGTGAGAGCCTGAAAGGATCTCTGCTGTCCAGACAGGGCATCGTGAATGCCTTTCAGGAACGCATTGCTCTTCTGTACCTGAGCTGCCAGTCCCTGAATGGCATTCACAATGGTTGTCTGACCCACAGAGGTGGACCTCAGGAGGACAATAGCCTCCTCACTGAATGTAGCAGGGCTGACTGGGGCATGGGCAGAGGGGCCTGCAGCGAAGAAGACACCCACCCTCCTGGGTGAGTGGGCACAGGCAACTGGGTGGGGAGCAACAGCAAGGGCGGTGCTGGTAAGGGGGGTGGCAGGCAAGGATGGTGCTGGTCTGGTCCGAGATGGGTCCGCTACCGCCAGGGAGCTTCCATTGGAGGAGGAATCCGTAGATGATGCAGATATTCCCGTCTCCCCCATGGCACTCCTCTCGCCCTCCATCCCACTGGTCCCCACGGCTATGCTGGTGTCAGCCTCCTGGGTCCCGTGTGCTGCTGCATCCTCACTCACCAGTGCCCCTTCTTCTTTGCCTGATGATGCTGATGCACACAAAGACAGAGGAGGAGAGGGAGGGAGAGAGAGAGAGAAAGATAGGGTGGAAAAGGATCAATACCTACGTACCATTAACAGATCAAAGTACATCTCTCCAATAACATTACGGCATGCCATGTCATTACAATGTCACTCCATTTTAGATAATACACATTGTGATTTGCAAGATGCAATGCTCATAAACCAGCTATTATGGGAACATTTTGACTTAGTGAATTGGCAAGGCTAAAAAACTGCATAGCAGCATTGTGATTGCCAGAGCGATGTCATGCATGACATTTGAACAATAAAGTTAGACTCCAGGGTTCTCCCAAGGGACTTACCACATGTACTACAATACCATTGGTGGAAAGGCTAGACCAGGGAACAATAGCTGCTACAATAGATTTTGCTGTGTTATTTGCACACATAGGGGCATATTTATACTTTTTGGTGCAAAACTGCACTAACGCAGTTTTGCACCAAAACATTTAGCACTGGCTTGCGCCATTCCTGAGCACCAGCCGGGCGCCATATTTATGGGATGGCCCAAGCCGGTGCAAAGGGTGGGCTAGCGTAAAAAAAATGACGTTAGCCGGGTGGGTCTGGTGGTATGGGAGAAGGGGGTTTTGCACCAAAAAATGACATTTGGCTGGTTAGAGAAAAAAAAGATGACTCTAACCACCCTAGCGTCATTTTCTGACACAAAAACATCCATACCACATGACTCCTGCCTTAGAAAAGACAGGAGGCATGCCCATCACCCCAGTGGCCAGCACTGGGACCAGTGACACCTGGACATGGCCATTGCACCCTGTGCCATGCAGAGGGCCCCAAGTTGGGCACTCGAAGGCACTTCAATTAAAAAACTAATTACTTACCTATACTTAACCTACTTACCTGGGATGGGGTCCCCATCCTCTGGTGTCCATCAGTTGTGGGTGGGGTGTTCTTGGGGCTTGAGGAGGGCACCTGTGGACCCATAATATACTGAAATACGCTGTTCCAATTCAGGAGCGCGGCTTGGGGTAGGTGACCCTCTTCGACCCAGGACTATCAAAAAGTGCTTGTAAAGCCTGGCTAAAGGCCGACGCAGTCCCATGAAGCCCCTTTCCCCCTAATTGGGAGGGGTGACTTATAGGAACAGCAAGTTCGGGCTAGATTGGACTCGTGTAAGTGACTGGTATCCTTCCTTTTTGACTTTGTGCTGACAGTTACAGACTGCAGGAATCTAATTAGTTGATAGTAGGAGAGATTTAAAGTACATTAGGTCCTGAAGAAGCGTCACTGGATCCTTTGAGGACCATAGAGACGCGAAACATGTCGACCTCACTGCTGAGGTGTGTCAGGTAATTCCTGGCCTCCTCTTGTTTCTACAAACCAATATAGAGTGGTGGAGCATTACCTCTTTCCCACTCCCTTGTTGTGTTTTTAATCTTGGCCATTTCCCTACATAGATTAATAAATTTGATTATTCAGAGGGTTGTGAACCAATTTTAAATTTTCCATTATTCTCCCTTCTTTATTCTCCTTACTCACTTTTGGGGTTTGTGGCATCATTGAGAAAAGATCTCCGGCAAAGAGCCCCCCGAAAGGGGGAGCCCGTCAGACATTGCAGCGCCGGTCTGACGAGGAGCATGTCCGATGATGAAGCATGACACCCAATAGGGTGTGTGAGGACTCTTGCTCCTAAGTATTAGGACCCCAGTTCCTTCCTTTCTTGCACTTTTTGGAACAGTGTATTTCAGTATATTATAGTATCCGTAGGAGGGCATACACTGGACCATTAATCCTCCATATCCCCCTTTTTTTCAATTCACACCAGTGGACCCATTCTATGGTGCTTAACCATGGAAATGGGTCCACAGGTCCCTTAACGCCTGGTGTGACCCAGGCGTTAAATAGTGGTGCAAAGCAAGCATTTAGCCCCTCCTCCCACCCAATGCGTCATTTTAGCACGGGGGATAAATATGGGCTATGGAGATAGCACAATTTTTTAGATGGGAACGCCAACCTTGCAACTCATTGACGCAAGGTAGGTTCATGCATCTAAAAAATGGACGTGTCCAATGTCAAAATATAAATATGGAGTTAATTTTGCACCGAATTTGCACAAAATAAAATTGACGCAAATTTGCGCAAATGGGGTATAAATATACCCCACAGAGTCACATGTAGCAGAATGCAATGGTTGTTTCCCTACACATATCCTACACTCTTAGGTCAACATATGTCAACATGGTAAGGAATCATGCCTAAAATACTGCCCCATTGAGTCCATCCATGTTGAGGACCCCTGATGCCACCCCCACACCCAGTCCATGGCAGATACTGTGCAAGATAGGGACAGCCTCAGTCATAGTGGGTGACACATACTGATGTGAATGCACTTACACCTCAGGTACATTGATGCATAGGGAAGAAGCTGGTCTGAAAACAATGCGTACGGTGTCCACGCTCACCCGACCAGCAAAATTGTCCATTGGATATACACTGACAGCATGGTATTGCCACACATGACCGATTCAGAGCATGGCGATATGCATCTACCACTGATCACATGTACATCTGCCCACAGGTAAGCCACCCTATCCCACACAAGGCCTATCATGTGGGAAGTAGGACTTACCCCCTTGTGGCTGCTGTGCTGTCCTCAAGCGCCAATCTACCTCAGGGTAGGCCACCACCAAAATGCGGGCCATTAGGGAGGTCAGGGTCTGATGGGCACCCCTCCCTCGTTGGGACCACGTCCCCAGCTTGGCCTCAGCGGTCTTCAAAGCCCAGCGCCTCAGGTCCTCCCACCGCTTTCTGCAGTGGGTGCACCTCTGGCTATGGACCAACAGGGTCTGCACTTGCTTGCTGATGGCCCGCCATATCCCTTTCTTCTTATGGGTGCTGACCTGCATGGGTGACACAGACAGAAGGAAAAAGTCATGTGGAGGGGCAACCCTTCAGCAACAGTGGACTACACACATTATACATATCACATGCCCACACTAATGGGTCCTCACGGCACAAACGCATGTACTACATGGTCCCTGCATGCATCCACTCCATGTGCGGCATGGAAATGCCTTACAGCCTCACACCCCACTATCACATAGGCCAATGGAATTGGGCTCACCTGCTCCTCTGATGCCCCATACTCTGTGCATACAGGGGTAGTACCCCGTTCACAAGCTTCTCCAGCTCCTCCTGGGTGAAGGCTAGGGCCCTATCTCCTGCAGGATGTGGCATGGTGGCTCCCAGAGACAGTACACAGCAGCTCACGTAAGGGAGGTCTTGCTTGCACGAGTGTCAGGAGTCAAGTGAGCTTGGTCTCTCCCAGGGCCAATGAACAAGTCTATAGGAACAGGAAAAATGACTACTTCATCAAGGTACAGGTGGTGTGTCTCGTGGACCAGTTCATCTCCCAAGCGATGGCCAAGTATCCTGGATCTGTGCATGACTCCTTCATTCTGAGGACTAGCAATGTCCCACACATGATGGCACAGCTACAGAGAGAAAGAGCATGGCTCATTGGTATGTTTTCAATAGGATGTGTGTCACTGTAATGTCAACTGTCATCCCATTCAGCCCTGTGCCTCTACTGTGCCTCTACTGGTATTGTGACAGGTCCTACCTTTGTCCACACAGGTGACTCTGGCTATCCTAATATTCCCTGGCTGCTGGCACCAGTGAGGTACCCTACCACGGATGGGGAACACTGTTTCAATGAGACTCACGGCACGATGAGGGATGTTATTGAAATAACATTTGGGTTCCTGAAGGCCAGATTCAGGTTCCTCCATGTCTTTGGATGTGCCCTCCTCTACAGCCCCCTAAAGGTATGCCATATCATAGTTGCCTGCTGCATGCTATACAATCTGGCCCTCCGATGACAGATTCCATTACAGGCTAACGAGGAGGAGGCAGCTGGGTCATTGGCTGATGATGGGGACATGGAAAGTGATGAGGAGGCTGATGAGGAAGGTGCTATTGAATCTGAGCTTACCACTCATTACTTCCAGTAACTTACAGGTATTTTGTGTGTGTATTGTCAGGTGTATTATTTCCAATTGCCTTATGACAGTACTACTCATGGCCGGGTACATCATTGGAGATGTTCAGTGTACCTATTCCTCATTTCTGGTGGGAGACAGATAGCCTATCAGGAGTTGTGTTACTGATGAAATCTCACTGACATGTATGGTGAATGCAGATTTGTAGGTTGACAGTTTCTATGTACATGCAGGTGGTGTGTCCTTAGTCCTGCAAGTTCCTGTGCAGATGTTTTCCAGATTGGAGATTGTGCAGTGTGTCTCACTCCCCATCAAAACTGTTGCCTGTGGCATTCATGGACATTGTCCTTTCCTAGCAGTAGTAAATTGTGATCTACTGCATAATAGTCATGTGATTCCTGGTCTTGTGGGTGTGACAATATCGACTGTTGTTCCCTGTGTAGTTTCAACTCCACACTGTGCACGACAACAATGTACTGCATATTTGCTGTGGCTCCCACCATGCCTAGTATTCTGATGTGAGTCCCTGTCTTGGTCCATTTGCAGGTTGAATTTGAGGATCTGCTCCTGTGTGTGGCTGGGCTAATGACTGCCTTGCAACGGGAATTTGGACCCTGTGTGGTGTAGGGTCACCTGCAGGGAATGCCTCCCTCTGCTGTCCACGTGACATACTTTTGGATGAAGGGTAATAACCACACATTACATTTCGCTAAGATTAACATATGGTGCTTATTGTGCACAAAGTTTGGAAGAGTTTATGAGTGGGGACATGGTTGGAGTAGTCAACAGGGTATCTCAGTGGCACACAAGGGAGAATGTTCAGGAGAGGGTCATTTCCTGGCAGTGGGTTTGGTCTTGAATCTGCTCCTGCAGGATCTCTGGATAGACAACCACATTTCCAGGGGGTGGGGAGGAGGGATCCTGAGCTGCAGAGGGTAGGGTGCAGGGACTCCATTCCACTAGATGGCTCAGTTGGTATCTGGCTAATGGAAGGGGCCTGCTGGTGGGGGAGATAGCATGCAGGATGGCTGTGAGCTCCTTGAGCACCCCTAAAATGGAGGCCATGGTGCCATTGTGGGCCTGCCACTGCTGCATGGCCTCCTAGTGGTATTGCCTCTGCAGTCTTTGGTTTTCCTCCAGAATGGTGAGTATTTGGCCCATCGTGCCCTGGGATTGCTGGTATGCTCCCAGGACTTGGGAGATGCTTTCCTGGCCAGTCGAGTCCCTTTGGAGGTCCCATCCCCTGGCCCACAGGTACCCTCCCATGGTCCCTGACCGCCTTTGCCTGTGCCCCTGTCAGGGTGTGCCCACTCCCAGTTACCCCAGGACCATCATTGTTTTGGGTGTGAGGAGTCGACTCAGGTCCCTGTACTGTGGGGCTCACTGCTGATTGAGCACTCCTTGTTACACAGGTTTGGGGAGCAGGATTTGGCAGAGATGTAGATGCCATGGGTTGGGGAGTTAGATGTGGGCAGGGTGGGGCTGGGAGTGGTGGACTGACCAGGTGTCTCAGATGGGCCAGGTCAGTCATCTATGTACAGACATCCTGTGGAGTTGTAGACACTGGGGCCATCATCCTGGGAGGGCTGTCTGTCTCTGGCATCCTCTCCATGGTGGCAGTGACAGGGGTACCTGTGAATTAAGTGGGAGAGTATCACACAGTTGAGATGTGGATGTTGATCTCTGTGTCTGATGCATACAGTGGCTTAACTTGATTCCCAGTTAGGCAATGACCGATGCAGTACTACAGACATTGTTTGTGGGTAATGTACAGTGATATGGGTAGCATGTTCTATTGAGGGTTGCTGTATGAGGATTGTATTTCTGTCATTGCCATGTATAGGTCCTCAGTCAAAGCATCCTGTTGGTGTTGCAGGTACAATAGTTGTACATGCAGATGTTGCACTGTGATGTGGACAGATCAGCTTTTCATGTGGCTGCTTAGGTGCATTGTGGGAGTCGTAATGATGGTGTTTGGCAGTGGTTTCCGTGCAGTGGCCAGGTACTGTCTGGCCATTGTGGCTGGGTGGTGGGGTGGCATACAGGGGAGGGGCTTTAGGTGATGGCGTGGGCAGTGTAGTGGAAGATTGGGTGACTTGGGGAGTGATAGGGTGGTGGGGTAGCATGCTGGAGGGCCAAACTAGTGCTAGGGGCGTGTAGGTACATTACCAGAGTCCAGTTCTCCAGGTATTCCAGTCAGTCCCTCAGGATGCAGGATGTCCAAGCAGTTCTCCTCCCACGATGCAAACTCTGGGGGAAGAGGTGGAGGCCCACAGCCAGTGTTCATCATGGCAATTTGGTGGCATGATGCCATGGAATGCACCTTCACCCTGTAGGTCGTTCCATTTCTTCCTGATGTCCTCCCTTGTGCGTGGATGGTTGCCAACTGAGTTGACTCTGTCGATAATTCTCTGCTATAACTCCATTTTCATGGCTATGGATGTTTGCTGGACCTGTGCTCTGAGTAGTTGTGGCTCTACCCTGATGATTTCATCAACCATGACCCTCAACTCATTGTCTGTGAAGCGTGGGTGTTTCTGACTGAACATAGTGGTTGTGTTGTGAGTGGGGATGTGTGTAGTATGCAAGGGTGCAGTGTAGGGTGCTTGGTGGGGTAGGAAAGCTTGGTTGTGTGTGCTTGTTGTTTGTGGTGTTTGTGTGCTGTGAAATGTGTGTATTGTGTCAATGTTGCAGTGGTGTGTGTGCTGACTGTTGTGTGTGATAGTGTATATGGTGTACGTTTGCAGTGTCTCTGGTCTGTGTGGTCCTCGCTGCTGGTGTATTTTATTTTGGTTGCAAAGGGTTATGGGTTCTGTGGCGGTGTGTTTTATAGTGGTGTGTGTCGGTGTGTCTAATGTGTGTATGTGTGTCAGGTGTGGGGTATTTGAGTTGTCCAATGTGGTGCTGTGTTCTGGTAGAGGTGTGTTTTTGGCAGCGGCGGTTCACACCGCCAATGGTTTTCCACTGTGCAATGACCACTGTGCTGATTTGTGGGTCGTAATATGGAGGGCGGTATTTGTTCGCCGTGGCAGTGCTGGTGGTGGGACCGCCTCTATCCCGCCCTCAGTCATCCTGGCGGTATTGGATTTGTGGCTGTTTTTGGGCAAAATGCTTTGTAGACTCTTAATATGGGGCGGAATACCGGCAACACTGGCGGTCTTTTGGCGCTCGCAACCACAGAGGTCTTGCTGAAAGACCACCAAACTCATAATGAGAGCCTATGCCATGCAAGATGATTTAGAGGAACATTTCTAATTAAAAACAACTTGTTGGAATGCAATTTCTAAGAAAAAGTCTAATGGTTTGCAACCCGGGAAGGTAGGAGAAAATTCATTGTTTAAAGTTACTAAAAACAGATTTAGCATATTAAAGCAATGTTGTAAGTTTAATATGTGTTTGATTTGGGACCAGACATTGGGCCTGGTTATGACATTGGCGGATGGGATACTCCATCACAAATGTGACGGATATCCCGTCCACCGTATTACATGTTCCATTATATCCTATGGAACTTGTAAAATGGCGGGCAGAATGTCTGTCACATTTGTGACGGAGTATCCCATCCACCAAGGTGGCAATCAGGCCGCTTATGTCTCAATCCTCTCTTTCTTATAATGCTCAACTGTTATGGTTACCCCTGACCTTATTCCTTAATAATAATGTTAATTGTAGGTCATCTACAATTTGTACATTATCAGTACATTTCCAACCACCATGAATATTTTCTCTCTCTGTTGTTTTTTACCCTAAAGGGTTACAGGTTACTATTGTTTGCTGTTATTATTACTTTAATATTACAATCTCTTTAGTTGATTTGTATTAAGTTTCACGTTACGAGAACAAACTCTCATGTTTACATAACTATTGTTTTTTCTTAATATGCCCCTTGCTCCCTCCCCCTTTCATGGAAAACATGAAAGACCTTAATTGTTTTTACTAAATTCTAGTCTCCATTATAACAGATTTGATTTGTATATTATCTTATTGTTAATTTGTTTCTGTTCATCTTGTTATTTTATTAAAGTCTTTTTAAACAGAAAAATAATTGTAGTGAAGGATATTAAGTGGTAACTATCCCTTTACCACAATTGGAAACCTAAATAACTGAGACAAAAATATTGACAGTCAAGTATATATTGTTAAGGATAGGTTTACTATTCTTAACTCTACATTTACCTTAATACATCATCAACGTGCATAAAGGTGGAGTTAAAGTACTTTAAACCTAAACTTACCTATATATACAGAACAGTCAACATTTTTGTTTTCAATATTTAGATCTCAATACTGTGGTATAACGGTCTTTAACACTGAGGGGCATATTTATACTCCGTTTGCGCCGAATTTGCGTCGTTTTTTTCGACGCAAATTCGGCGCAAAACTAACGCCATATTTATACTTTGGCGTTAGACGCGTCTAGCGCCAAAGTATGAGGAAAGAGCGTCATTTTTGTGCGTGAACGCCTTCCTTGCGTTAATGAGATGCAAGGTAGGCGTTCCTGTCTAAAAAAATGACTGCGACGCAAATGCGTCGTATTTATACTCCCGGGCAAAATTCACGCCCGGGAGTGGGCGGGGCAAAAAAACCCGCATTTGCGCCGGATTTTAGCGCCTGGGTCAGGGCAGGCGTTAAGGGACCTGTGGGGTCAAAATGAGCCCACAGCTGCCCTCCCATGCCCCCACGGACCCCCCCTGCCACCCTTGCCCACCCCAGGAGGACACCCAAGGATGGAGGGACCCATCCCAGGGACATTCAGGTAAGTTCAGGTAAGTATGATTTTTTATTTTTTTTATATTTTTTTTTGGCATAGGGGGGCCTGATTTGTGCCCCCCTACATGCCTCAATGCCCAATGACCATGCCCAGGGGACATAAGTCCCCTGGGCGTGGCCATTGGGCAAGGGGGCATGACTCCTGTCTTTACTAAGACAGGAGTCATGTAAATGGCGTCTGGGCGTTGTTAAAAATGGCGCAAATCGGGTGGAGGCGATTTTTTGGCGTCAACCTGACTTGCACCATTTTAAGACGCCCTAACGCCATTTTCCCCAACGCCGGCGCTGCCTGGTGTACGTGGTTTTTTTCCACGCACACCAGGCAGCGCCGGTCTGCTAGCGCCGGCTAACGCCATTCAATAAATACGGCGCCCGCATGGCGCTTCAGAATGGCGTTAGCCGGCGCAAAACTTTTTGACGCTAAACTGCGTTAGCGCAGTTTAGCATCAAAAAGTATAAATACGGGCCTGAATATTCTGGACCCAAACCATGAAACACAGGCCACTATGCAGCAGAGTGAGCACATATGTGAACGAGCAACATAAGCCTCAGGCAACTCAGAATGTCAAAGCAGTAGCTCCAGGTCAACAGTGCCTGAGTACATGGACTGTATTTCTAACAGGCTGTGGACAGTTCATTGAAGTTAGGTAGGTCCGTAGTGAGTGAGCACAGTGGTTGTGTTCCTAGGTGGGCCTCTGCACCACATTGTAATAATTAGCCTGTGCATAAAACACAAGGGTTGTGTTTCACTGTGGCATCTTGCAGCACTCAGTAATGAGTAAGTGTGCCAGGTCAACTGTATGTGAGCCCATGGAATGTACTTCTCTATGAGACCTTGGCTGTGGGCAAGTAAGTGCTGTGTATGCACAAAGCATTGTAGTGTTGCAGCACTAAGCCACTGAGGCAGTAGGCTGCGGCCTAATAGATGCAGAGATGTGTAATACTGTTCAACTCTCCGCACATACTGCGCAGGCGGGGTCTCTCCCCATTTATAATCTCGACCACGATCTCCAACATGGGGCCTGGGCATGTCTGCAGCTCAGCATCACGTCACAAGGCAAGGCCCTTTGCCGTATCACATTCCTCCAAAACTTTCAACAGAAAAGAACAACACAAATTAGCACCAACCTTTAAGAGTCTCATTTGGCCCGATCAGGCCTACTCTCAGACGTAGTGCTCTAGCCTCTTAGACTTTATGATGTTGGGTCTCAGCTGCTACGGTGGCCTCTATATGTTCGGTTGAGTTCAGGTGCCTGTGGCTCACTTACCATATCTGGGCAGGGCAGGAACACCGCCGGTGGAGAGATGTGGGGTGTCATAATGTTGTGCGGTCGTCCATTCTTTTGAAACTCCTCCTGCACCTCTGGGAGCGTGAGTGTAGGTGACACTTCCAAAATGTCTGGTGTCTGCTGGTGTCACATGGCAAGTGCTGACACATTTCTCGTGACAAAGTCAAAATTTTTCTGTCCACAACCTGGAGTGGATGTGCTTCGAACAGGAATCGGAACTTCCCGCCGGGGCACTGATTAAGCACTAAACCTAGTCTCCAATATTGATATCAGATTCTGGGGCTCCCAGGGCCATGCTAGCATTTGGATTGTTTTTGGCCCTTCTCTGCCAGGTGACGTCAATGTCAATAGACTCAGGGCCCATACATCAGCATGTGGTATGGTGTCCGTCACGGCCCTTCCAAACAGAACATTGGCTGGTGCTTTCTGGGTGGTGCTATGTGAGGTGCGTTATATGCACCAAGGATTTTGAAAATGACTTGTTGCTCTCATCCAATGCATATCGCTTTATTTAATGTGAGCATCAGCCTATCAACTCAGTAGTTGCCTTGCGGCCAGCAGGGGGTGATCTTCACGAGTGATCAAAAAACATCCTGTGGAGGACCTCCACAGCTGAAAACTTAGAGAGGTCATCTGACACCACTAGCGAGTGGCATCCATTGGGCAGGGCTCTGAAATCTACACTGATGTCACACCCCAGGGGTCAGTGCTGGGGCCATCTGTGGTGACTGGACGAGGTCAATGAGGAACTTTTCACACTTGGCACCAGTGGCATCCAGCAATCATGTTGTCCACCTTTATACCCAGTAGGGGGAATCACTTTCCTCCTCAGGCTTTCTTTCATTTGGTCAACTCATGGTGTCCTGTGTGTGTCAGGGTCAAAATGGCTGATTACATGAAGCAGGGAATGACAATCCAGTGAACCCAGAGTAGAGCCCCTGCTTGGTGGCCCTGAGCTAATGGTGAATGTTCCACAAAGCGCACAAATCATGTTGTATCATTGTATCTCCTGATGTCTTTGAGAAAGTCTTTTTGCATTCCAGATTTGACTGCTTCAAGGGTCTCTTGGAGGCATTGGTCGGATGGAGTGGGGTGAGCAATGTCATGGAAGGCAATCAGCCTTTGACAGCCGACGTCAGTGATCCAGTGTTCCTATTCATCTGCATCAGACATGCCCATGGGTGTCTTGAGAGGTAGTCTGCAGGGTTGCTACATCCTGGAATATAGCTTACAGTCAGTCAGAATTTTTAGAGCTGAAGAGCCTACTTCTCGATGTGCAGAGTAGGGTGTGAAGTAGTGCTAGCAAGTAGCGGTATGTGTGGCTTGTGATTAGTAATCACTTTAAAAGGCCAGGTGGAAGTGGGGGCAGCACCACTTGATGGTGAGCGCCTCCTTTTCTATGTGTGTCTAGCACTTCTAAGTGTGTTTAAGGGCATTACTAGCAAATGCACCCGGTGCCTTTCAATCGTTGCCAGCATATTACATAAAGACAGCTCTGACGCCGATAGGACTGGCATCCAACACAAGGCCTGCCTCCTTTCCTACATCAAAGTAGGCCAGGCCTGTGTCTTGGAGAAGAGTATCTTTGAATAAATTGTCCTCTGCTTGACCTTATGCACAAGGGGTGGACTCTTTGGTGAGGCATCTCAGCAGGCCTGTTAATGTTGCAAGGTTGGGAGTGAATCTCCCAAAGTAAGTTGCAAGATCAAAGAAGACCTGGACCACCATGGCAGAGAATGGTGTGGGTGCCTCTTTAATGTTGACGCACTTGGTGGGGTCAACTTTGATGCCCGTGTTGGAGAAAATGTAGCTGTAAGGACTCCATTTCTTGATAGAAGATCTGGCATTTTGTCCGGTTGAGGGTGAGTCCAGCTGAATTGATCCTTTTGAGAGTTGATCATAGGCAGCAGTGGTGACTATCAAGGGTGGGGGCATGTATAAAGATGCCATCACTGACACTGATGAATTCTTTGAAGCCTGAGAGAACTTCATGGATTCTATTCTGGAAAGCCTCCACCACCGAGGAGATTCCAAAGTTGAACCTGCAGTAGTGGCGGAGGACGATGTGGGTGGAGAACGTTGTGATTTTCCTGCTATCTTTGTCGAGCTCAAGCTGATGAAATCCAGAGTTTAGGTCAAGCTTCAAAAAGCACTTCAACCTGTTGATTTTGGCAATTAATTTATCTATGGTGGGAGAGATATGCTGTTCTCATTTTACGTATTGTTGGGAAAGTGCAAGTGAATTCAGATGCAGATGCCCCCTGGTTGTTTGTGGTTAACCTCAACCACCATCGGAGACACCCATGTGGTGAGGCCTAATACTTTTTCGATAACTCTGGTATCTTCAAGTTTTGGGAGCTCCTCCGAGACGTCTGAGCGAAGGTGGAATGGAACTCTATGGTGCCTCAGTGCGACATGATGAACTGTGAGATCAATGTGGAATGATACTAGGGGCCTCTTTGAGCTACCTAGAACTGTGAACTGCAGTGGGAACTCAAGAAGAATGCAGTCAATAGTGCTGGCTGGATACTCAATTGTGGCAGTGAAGTGGACAAACAACAAAGATCCTTGAAAGGAGATATATGCAAGTTGTACCAGCTCTCATCCATGTGGACCAGAATAGGTTTGTACACGGCCGTGACACATCACAGAACATTCAACGTCTTTTCCATATTCAGGATCAGATCCAACAAGACTTCACAGTTGCAGCCTCCCTTATCCTAGACATAGAGAAGGTACTCAACACACTCTCTTAGTATTATCCAGTGCTCACTTGCATGGGAGTCGGGAAACACCTCCTTGCGTAAACCTGACTGCTTTATACAGATCCCTTATCCCGTATCCGGTTGGGCCTCCTTGTCTCAGACCCCTTCGAAGTAGGACGTGACAGTAGGCAGGAGTGCCCACTCTCCCATTTACTCTTTGCTTTGGCGATGAAGCAGTTGGAGATCAGTCTCTGTGAGGAGAGCTGTCAATGGGTCACTGAAAGATCGGGTGCACATGGTCTCTCTATATGCAGATGGCTTACTTTTATACCATTGAGACGTGACAGTGGCTCTCATTCCACTACAGGACACCTTAACTACATTCACTGATGCAAGTGAATTGGGCTAAATCATCAATTTACCCTCTATGTCCGAAACAGACACCGTGTGATATAAGTCATAGGGAGGCATGTCTTCCGTGGTGACCTGAGGCGGTTCAATACTTGGGGGTCCAACTCTATCCTGCGCCCTTTGACCTATATTAAGGGAACCTTTGCAGGGCCCTCGCAGGCATTCAATCACACTTTTCTTTCTGGCAATCCCTCTCTCTCGCTCCCATCGGCAGGCTTGCTGCAGCAAAGATGATTATCTTACATAGATTATAATATTTTTTCACCACTCTTCCCCTTATCCCCTGTACCCTTTTTCAAGGACTTGGATACCCTCCTATGCACACTTATGTGGGGTGTAAAATGTCATTGAATCACCTTCAAGAAACTCCAAATCCCGTCAGAGGGAGGTGGACTGGAAGCTCCTTCCTTCGATGCATATTTTCTGGCCGCACAATTGCAATGGCTTTCACGCTGGACTGCGGGTCGGCACATGGGTGAGGCTAGGGACCCTTGGGGGGGCCCTCAAACCAGCAACACTATGTAAACCAACTCTTTCCTGGGATGCTTCCTCCCTTCCCTTGGCCCATGCAGGTGATATAATAGCATGGGCATGCTTTGAATATCTATTCTATCCCATGACAGACTGCTATATGCCCCTAACATTCCCTTAGTACGTCTCCCCCTTTTTCTGGGCTTTTTCATCACAAAAAACTTGGCAACATGGACTATGTGCTCCCTGCATACAGTGGGTGACATATTCATAAGCCCTCTTCCTTCCCTTCAACCAGTTATCTGCAGATTACGCACTTCCTACTGAACAGTTCTCATACTTTATGGAACACCCTGATCCCCACCCAGTCCTACCCACCATTCTTACGATGGGCGCGGGTCGCCACTTAATCACCTGGCTCTAAAGGGCCATGCATTGGAGAACTGGTAGAGTCTTGCATGACAAAGAATGGAACATGGCATTAATGCACCCACTACAGGTATCCCGAAATTCTTGATTCAAAACATCCAATTTTACATCTTTCATAGAGCATATCTCCCTCCGGCACGGTTTAATCACTACTACACAGATGCACGAGTTACCTGCCCATGCTGTCCTTTTCAAGATGCAGACCTCATGCATATCCTTTGGGCACGCCCAGCAATACAGGATGTTTAGCACTCAGTGCATACCACCCCTAGGGAGGTTACAGAGTTGGTAGATGTGCACACTTGGGAGGCAAGTGCCTTGGGCATCTTCAAACGTAGGAAAAGTCACAAAGTACATACGCGCTTTGAGGCCAAGCCACTCCTCCTGGCCATCTGTACCCTCACATTGCACTTGCGATCGATGTCACCAACACCAGTAGAGGCCTGGTGGAAGGCTCCTTGCAAATAAGGCATAACCGAGGAGTGGACGCTCCGTGATGAAGAAAGTCGAGGCCTCTGCAGACACCCCATTTCCTCTCACTGGGCTACTTCACTCATGGAATTACAACAATACACACAATGACACCATGCCCTCAAGAAGTCACCTATATTCACAATGCCACCCCCACTGTTCCTATACTAAATATCAATCTTGACACTACTGGTACCCTATTCAGTTTAACACTCACCTACTCCTCCCACCCATCCCATGTCCATTTACTCCCCTACCCCACTCCCCGGATCCAATTGCCAGTCTGCTGCTTCCCAATGAAACTGTTACTTAACTTTACACTACAATCACCTACCCCGACTGTCATACCTTGTATTCCACAACATGCTCACGGCACATATGCATACCCCCAGTTGATTGTTCTCTCGTAGCAGTTTATGTCTGAGCGTATAATACCCATACCTGCATCACCCATTTTGTTTTACAACGCTTATGTACGGATATCTACCTGCCACCCTCCCTCAATTTGTTGATTATGACACCCATTGTTCCTTCTGTCTGTACCTCATGTTAAAAAAGTGGAAAAGCTGCAGATATTCTGCAGTGTCACAGTTGAGGAGTGTTTTGGAGTCTGTAGATGTGATGAAGAACTTTTTTGTCGAGTTGAAGTAGGCTGCGTGGGAGATAGAGCAGGTGAATAGACCAGCCAGTAGGATGAGTTTTGAACTGCCATATGCAAAGAGTTTGACTGTATTGGGCAGTAGAGAATGATGCAGGTGAGGGGCTTGGAATAGCTTGGAATTGCACCATGCTGGTTAATGAACGGATGCGCAGGTGTCAATTAGGGACTTAACAGATGTGTCATTGATAGTTACTCAGCATGTGGGGCGAGCTCGCCGTGGGATGTGTCCTTGTTGAAGGGCATGCAATATCAAAAAAATATCATCATCATCCTCTTGGCTTAGTGTTTTGTTATCGCCTGTGGATGCAGTGGCACAGCTTGTGTCTTCTGGCTGGTCATTTGTGACTGTTTTCGCGCTTTGGCATTGAGGTATGCCTCACCCTCTGTAAGCTGGAGATCATCACCCACCATGGCAGACTTTTGCAAAATGATTGGGGCAGTGAATGGAGGAACAGGCATTGCTCCTGGCAGGGCACTCAGGGATTGGATGTTAAGAGAATCCACAGTAACCCTGGTAGTCTTTCGGGGCTTCGTCTGTATGAATGGGCTTGGGAACACCCTTCCAAAGTAGACCTTTTGCGATCGCGGGTGCAGTTTCTCCTTAATTGGTTCTGTTGGAAGCTTGGGCATGGTGATGAGCTTTATCGGGCCAGCCATTTTTAGTGAGAAAACAATGGTCAAAATCTCATCCAATGGCATGTTGAGGCAATGAAGGATGTGGCATTGCACCACAGCTGAGTTGCAGCCCTGAATGATTTGGGCAGGCACCTCTTTCTCTGAGTTGTCTTTGGAGTAGGTACTGGCAAGCTCCTGCAGGGGGGGTGTTAATGGTGTCAATGGATTCCCTCTTTTTCTGGTGGGCTTGGCGCAGTTTGAATCCATTGAAATCAGCGTTCATCTGAGGGTCAAAATATGCGTTGAGGGCTGTGATTGCCCCATCGTAGTCATAATCAGCACTTGTGCTGGGAAGATTGTGAAACAGTTTGAATATCTCCTCCCCTACATAGTGCAGTAGCAGAGATTGTTTTCTCTCACCATCTCTCTCCTTGGTGGCCTTAAAATAGTTGTTCAAGCACACTACTCAGGTTTGCCAATTTAGGGTTGTGGTTGCTAGATGGATGAGCTCACTCAAGGGTGACAAAGGGTTGGACACACCCCCCCATTGACTTGTGCAAGCATGGGGCATTGTGGCTAAGGTGAGAGGCTTGAAGCAGGGGTAGGTGTTGCTGGAGGGGTGCGGCCTGTACATTCTCTTGTTAAACGGTAGGCATCAGATCAGTAGTGTTAAGGGAATCTATAGAAACAGAAGTGATTACGGTTTTGGAGATGAAGTCGCAATGGCACTCACCCAGGCCAGGAGATGGTACCCTGGCATTATTGTAGGGCGGGGTGCTAGGACATAGAGTCATGGTGTCATGAGATGCAGTGGATGGTGAGGCCCTTGTAGAATGGCATGTGCCTTAGGGTCGGGCTGTGTTAGAGCAAGAGCTGCTTGTCTTGTTGTCGGCATGGCTGAACAAGAGAAGGCATGTGTTGTGCCTGTGCAGATCATGCTGATGAGCTGGGCAGATTGCACATGATCCCCGGATGGAGGCAGGATGGGTGCAGTGGGTCCAGCTCCACCTTATCGCCACTGTAGTGTTGCAGCACTTGGCTGCAGCAGCAGCAAGTGGAGACATAAAAGACACAGAGATGTGCAATGCTGTTCAGCTCTATGTGCTTACTGCGTGGCGGGGTCTCCCCTTCTTTAATATCTTGCTCCGAACTGCCAGTGTGGGTTTGGGGCATGCCTGCGCTAAAGCGTCCCTTCACTAGGAGTAGCCCTGTGCCGTACAACAAGCATGACCTGCATTTCAATGCAGGGTACTTCAACATGAAGTATTAAGGGCCAGATATAGCAAGGCTTTTGCGCCTTGCAAACAGCGAAAATCACTGTTTGCAAAGCGCAAAAGCCACATTGCGATGCCCATTCCCATTTTGCGAGTCGCTAACCTGGTTACCGACTCGCAAAATGGGAATGCGAGTCACAAATAGGAAGGGGTGTTCCCCTTCCTATTTGCAAGTCGCATCGCGATGCAGAATTGCTTTGTGGTTGCAAAGCAATTCGCAGTTACCACCAGTGTCACACTGGTGGTAACCCATTTGCAAAAGGGAAGTGGTCCCCATGGGACCCCTTCCCCTTTGTGAATGGCCCTGAAAACATTTTTTCAGAGCAGGCAGTGGTCCTTTGGACCACTGCCTGCTCTGAAAAAATTAAACTGACATGTTTTATTTTTTCGTTTGTAATGCATCTCGTTTTCCTTTAAGGAAAACGGGCTGCATTACAAAAAAAAAAAAAAGCTTTATTTAAAAGTAGTCACAGACATGGTGGTCTGCTGTCTCCAGCAGGCCACCATCCCTGTGAGTGCTGCGACTCGCAAGGGGGTCGCTAATTGCGACCCACCTCATTAATATTAATGTGGTGGGCCTTTGCGACCCCCCTTGCGACTCGCCGATGGTGTCAGGGACACCATCCTGCATCCGGCTTTGGGAGTCGCAATTTGCGAGTCGCAAAGCCGGAATTTCCTACATCTGGCCCTGAGTCTCTTGTGCCAGGCCAACAGTGTGTGAACACAAGAGCTGCATGCAGTAGTGAGGGACTCTTTGCCATGTCAGGATGTCTGTGAGCACAAAGGCTGTGTTCCCATATGGGGCCTTGTAGCATGATGTACTGATTGTGTTGAGCCAGATCAGCAGTTTGTGTGAACATATCAGTGTAGTCCTATCTAGGATGGAGGTGGCTACACAGATATGCTAATTGTAATAATGGGTATTTGGGCTAAGCAAACATTTTTAACTAGAATTGGTAAGAGACACTAAGAAACGGAAAGGTAAGTGAGTGGGAGGTTAGAGAAAAGGGGCTTTGAGGTCATACTCTGAAGGTATATCTCTCAATGACTTTTCAAAATTCCAAAGTGCCACCAGTCGATGTCTCTCATGAATGAAGCACACACAATCTTGCAAGCCCCTCTTAAGATTTGGTCAGTAGAGGAACATTGTAGGAATGGCAGTATTTAGTGTAAAATGTTCCTTCGTGCTCCATCCCCAAAACACTCATGTCTAATTTTTCTCCCTCTACCATATCCACAAAAACAAACTGAAATTATTTTCTTTCACTCATTTACTCTTTAACTCGTCACTCTACCCTCTCACCAGTTCATGATTTAAAATGTCCCTGAATGCTGACCTACATAAAATCCTGCCATATTATTCTCCACCACAGACACACTACATGATACTGCAAAGCCCAAGTCTGCATTGAACTCACGCTCTCACTAACTCACTAAGGGCCATATGTACGAACACATTTTCCCATAGACACAGAATGGGTAAAATCCTTTGCTACACCTGGCCCCAAATCTCTTTCTTGACAACAGTCGAAGGCACTGGAATTATAGAGAAAATTGTGCAAGGGTCTGCACTGAGACCTCTACCTCTTATCCTCTGAAACAGAATGAACATCTCTGCACTACAGTGGCACTCACTCATTCACTCACTCACTCACTTACTCAGTCCAAGACCCTGGTTCCTACATCTTAACAACTGAGGGTCTGGCCCCTGCATTCTTCCATGCTTCCCAGACATGCCCAAACATGTGTAGAAGTCCCCAAAGGATCCAAGCCCTCATTGTAGCCAAGTATATGCACGCTCCACTAGAGCAGCCACAAAGACAACCTTGAGTAAAGCCTACGCTCTTGGAGCCTAGCTCTGGTCACCTTAAGGCAGGCCCTTATGCTTCCCAAGGAGCACTCCACTTCTTATCCATACAACACTCTGCTCTCTCAGAAGTTAAAGAAAATAGAAAGGTGATGGGTGGAATCTGTCAACCTTCACCCTCCTGTTTTCTGGTGGCTTTTAGAACTCTGTGCATTTTAGCTCCCTTCAACATGCTGGAAATGGCTTACCTAATAGACATATCTAATTTATCTGTATGTCCCTAGTAAAATGGTACAATGCACCAGGGCCTGAAAATTAAAGGCTACTAGTGGGCCTGCAGCCCTGGTCGTACCACCCACCTAAGAAGCCTCTGAAACATGTCTCAGGACTGCCATTGCAGCCTGTGGGTAGGCACAGTTTTTAACTACTATTTTGACCTGGCAAACATTTGCCAGACCTAAAGCTTCCTTTTTAATACATATAAATCACACCTACGTTAGGCCCTGTGCTGCCCATAGAACATGATGTAGTGTATTTAAAAAGATGGACATATACTTTTTAGTTTTAAATTTCCTAGTAGTGAAAAACTCCCGCATGTTTTTCACTATTGCAAGGCCTACCTCTTCCCTAGGATAACATTGAGGTACCTTATTACATTTAATAAGTGATAACTTTTGATTGGGAGCAGGCATAAAATTCATGTTTGGCGTCTGAGGAATTGGAATTTAAAACCCTCTGTAATGGTAAAGTTTGATTTTAAGCCACAATTCTGACAACTGCACTTTTTGAACGTTGACATTTTCTTGTCCTAACCATTTGGTGCCTGTAGCCTCTTCCTGGGTTACATGACTAGGTATAGTTGGCAGTTGGCCTTTGTGTATTGCCCCTAGACAGCTTCACCATAGGAGGTCTGGGTGTTGGCAGGATGGACCATCTTTAGCAGGCTAAGCTGATACCTACCACACTTGCACTTCAAAGGCAATGGCTCAGCTTACACACAAAGGACTTGACACTAGCCTATCTAGCCCCCAGACAGACTGAGACCAGGACAGGGAGGCAGGACATTCCAGACACCTCTGAAGGGGGTATAAAAATGGGACCCTCAGATCACATCTAGACCTGTGGGTGACTCAGATGAAGGACTGTGCAGCTGCCCTTCTGCTTTGCTGCAAGAAGGACTGCCCAGTTACACTGCTGCTCTGTTGCCCTGCTGTTCTGCCTGCAAAGGGGGGCTGCTCTGCTGCCCTCCTGTCTGAGGAATAAGGTTTGAACCTACAAATGTGCATCCAGGACCGCCAGAGTGTCTCTAATGGCTAGTTAGCTGGCCTCCTGTTCTGAGCTACAGGGATATACCAGGTCAGGCTGACTGCTTTTGTGCCGAGCTACGAGAGGGTTAAGTATAGCTTAATAAGGTGAATTTTTGTGGTTCACCTTGACAAGGATTGTGGCTGTTGCTTGAGCAGTGTTTCACCCATTCTCAACCAACAACCCAATTTTTCAAAATATCAGTCATTGGTAGTTACTCTGTTCAGCAATCCAGTCCATCATTGTTTGCTGCAATAGATTGTCAAAGGGGAACAGGTGTGCCCAGACAAGGGTCACTCACTGTGACACAGGACTCAAGCTATACCCCATTGATAAGGCCTACGTAGGCCATAACTGGTCCGGTTTGCTTGTGTTCCCATCTGGAGGGGCCTAGTCCTACAAATTCAGGCTGGACTATTTCAACTAGAGCAGGAGCAAGACTGAGTTAAATATGGCTGGTGTCTGTCTACATTTGCAATGTGGATATAAAACAATGGACTAGGAAGCCAGGGGCTGTGAGTAATGTAAGGATTCCTTATTTCACTTTTTCTGTTGCTCCCAAAGGTCAGTGCATCTAAGGTGGGGAAATGTACCATTTACTCAAGCTTTAACTCTCACCATGTCCCTCTTTAGCTTCTGGGCCCAAGTGCTAAATTTATGTATCAGGGAGAGGCACCTGGTTGTGGTCTTATTGCAAACCCACACTGGGGAGAGGAGGCTATGTCTCTTACTTTATACTATATGATCCCAACTCCTGGAATTGATGGGATGAGCGGCAACACTTGGGTGGCACTTGTCTGTGTTCTCCGATATCACAGTCTAAATTTTTTTAAAAAGAGACATTACCAGTCTGTCAAGACCATAATGCGTTTTCACCCAAGGACTTTTTGTCCAGATTAGTCCGATTTAGAGAAGCATAAATGTCTTGGATGCTTTCATATACATGTAAGGACCAAGGATTTAAACACAATTATAAGGTAAGCCCCCAGACGCCACCTTGGGTGTCATGCTTCTTCATTGACCTACCTCACTTACCAGAGAATACACTAGTGACAAGTGGGCTCCCTGTGTTTACTTATTGGAGTAGTGTTTTCTGGGATGGACTGTGCACATTTAAAAATCTCCGGCACCTTCCCAAGACTGCCCCTTCCTTGTTAGGAGCGCATAGAGAATGATTAAAAAAGTGTGTGATGTCTGGGGTTGCTAATTGTCCTTGCATCAGTCAGAGTCTGGACAAATCATACCATGTAATATTTTTTGCCAGTAAGATATTGGATCAATAATCGTAATCTGCTTTACAACCAGGCACTTTGTGCAAACAAGAGACAACTATTGATTTTTAAGATCTAAGACTCTTTTTAATCTTGCACTAATTAGCAGTGGTAGAGTGTGCAGAGTCCTAAAACCAGCAAAAACAGTGTCAGAAAAGTGGAGGGAGGCAGGCAGAAAGTTGAGGGGTGACCACCCTAAGGCTGTCAGGTCTAACAGGTGTCCCCTCCCAGCTGAAAGTGGGTAGAGCTACCCAACCCCTTGGGAGATTGGTCCACCAATACCTGGATAAACCTGTTGCCTAAGGTAGTTTTGGGGTCCAAGGGACCAACAAGGTCGATACCCACCCTTTCAAAGGGGGTGCCAATGACAGGGAGTGGGACCAATGGGGCCTTGAGCCTTTTCCCTGTCTTCTCACTAGCCTGGCAGGTTGGGCAGGACCTACAGAATGCATCTGAGTCTATCTGCATTCAGGGCCAATAAAAGTGGGTGACAAGCTTGGCAAAGGTCTTGTCTTGCCTCAAATGTCACATCAGTGGGATGTTGTGAGCCAGACCCAGTAGGAAGGTCCGGTAGCACTGGGGACCACCAGTACACATGTTGCCCCTGCCTCTGGCACCTTAGGCTCACTGTAAAGGAGATAATTCTCCCAATATATATGGTGATCGCCAGAGGCTTCACCTGCTGCTTGGGATGAGGTCTTTTGCCTCAGACCCTCAAGAGGGGGGCACTCTTTCTGCGCCTTGTAGAATTCCTCCCTGGTTGTCCCACCATCAACTTGCCATCCAGCAAGCTCAGGCAGGTTACCCAGGGCAGCAATGTCCTCCCCAGTTGGCTCAGGGGCTTCCTCCTTAGGGACCCCGTCAACCACCGTGGGAACTTCAAGGACTGGTTTCCCGCGCCCCTTGCCCCTCTCATTGGCAGCTGTCTGGGCCATTGTTCCAGGCTCCAGAAGCCCTTCACTCTGGGAGAAATGCACAAGAGAGCTGTCAACCAGCCCAGCCCAGATGTGGATTGGAGACAGGCTCGAATGCACAGATGGATTTTTAGTACAGAGAAATGCTCACTTTCTAAAAGTGGAATTTCTAAAATAGTAATATAAAATCCAACCTAACCAATAAGCAGGATTTTCTATTACAATTCTGGCCATACTAAACATGACCTGTCTACCCCTTTCTGATCAAAATCTACCACTCTACAGTATATGAGGGTAGCCCTAATGCTAGCCTATGAAAGGAGCGGGCCTCATAGTAGTGGAAAACGAAGTTAGGAGTTTTCCACTACGTGTATATATAAAACACACATGTACATGTCCTGCCTCTTACCCACATAGCACCCTGCCCTATTGATTTCCTAGGACTTACCTTAGAAGTGACTTATTTGTAGAAAAAGGGGAGTTTAAGGCTTGGCAAGTACTATTGAATGCCAAGTTGAAGTGGCAGTGAAACTGCACACACAGGCCTTGCAATGGCAGGCTTGAGACATGGTTATGGGGCTACTTATGTGGGGAGCACAATCAGTGCTGCATGGCCACTAGTAGCATTTAATTTATAAGCCCTGGGCACATGAAGTGCACTTTACTAGGGACTTACAAGTAAATTAAGTATGCCAATTGGGTATGAGCCAATGTTATCATGTTTGAGGGAGAGATCCTATACACGTTAACACTGGTTAGCAGTGGTAAAGTGCGCAAAGCCCTAAAACTAGCAAAAACAGTCTCAGAAAAGTGGAGGGAAGCAGTCAAAAGGTTGGGGCATGACCACCCTATGTCTGTCAGGTCCAACACTTACTATACCATCATTTACCTTTGTTTTTTTAAGTGAATTTACACATTTTCTTTTTACAAAAAGGAAGATAGTATTACCATACCTAAGTATGACATCACTTTAACCTTCTTTTTATGGATTTCTGGGGTACTTGATCATATTCACTGACTACCTCACTGAGCACAACCTTAGCCTTGCATAGCATGAGGTTGGCAGCAGGACTGGCCTGTTTCAAGGTCCTGTACCCAACTTCCTGTGGGTGCAAACCCCATGCAGACGGCCAACCCCACAGAGACACCACCCCACATTTTATTTGTTTATTTTATTATTATGTTTTTGTGGTCATGCAGTACTCCTTTGGTACCTCAAGTCAAGCATGAGCCATTGTACTCCCAGGGAGCGTAATCTTCATTTATTCAAACCTGCATGGTCTTGCTATACAACAGCATTGTTTTTTTTAATTTTGGCCATAGGGTGGGTCCCTTTGGGACCCCGTGACAAGTGCCAAAGTGTCAGGGTAATCCTAGCCTGCCCCAAATATGTTATTTTTGTAAAAAGCTCAGGACACTGTGACCAAGTCCTCAAGTACTTTAGTAGAGGCTGCAACATTCTTTTTCATGTTGCAGCTAGCCAAAAAGTTCACTCTGTCTAATGGGACCAGTACCACAGAACTGAAATGAATAAAAGGGAAAAAAGACCTCTCGCGGAATCTGATTGCTCTGTTTTTTCAATTTGCCATACTTCAGAAGGTCCGCTGGAGTTCTGCGGATCCAACCATGCAGATGCCACTATAATTTAAAAATAAGTTTCTCCAAAATGGGTAAACAGATGTACAAAAGATAACTAAATGTATGCTTTGCCAAATTTGGTTAATTCTGTTCATCCATTTTTCTCTGTCACATTTGCCAACATTCCTTATGGGAATTATCATGGAAAAACAATGTTTTAGGACCATTCATTTTTCTCGTCCCTGCTTGACGGATCACCCTAAAACTTTGAAGGAAGGAGCTGAGACAGAGGCATGATTTTTGGAAAGTTTTGTGAAATACATTAAATGGCGCAAAAGTCTTTAGCAAAACAAAAAATGCTCTTCCTATGTAAATTCTGGCCCAACTATAACTACATAGTGGTGGCAAAGAAACAAACAAGCATATATATATCTTTACTGAAAAAACCAAATCAAAGTTCAAAGTGATGTTATAGTTAGGTGACAATGTCAGTTACAACATATGATTTTAAACTAAAAAAATACTAAAATGCACTATTTATAGTTAACAGAAGTAAATATAACTCTGAAGAAGCTATGAGTTGCACCCCTACCATGCACAATTCTGTCCTACATCATGTAATTGCAGGTGTCATTGATGATTTTATCAGTACTCCTCATTGAACATATCGTGAATGATGTACTATTTGAGGGTATAAGCAGCGCATGTTGAGGGAGTGAGTAAAAGTTACTTTCAGTTCTTTTTTTAGTTTAAGATCTTATGTTGTAACTGACAGTCACCTTAACCTTTTGTTTTTACAGAGAATCTCTACGGTTTTTTTAATACCTAACTATAACTATCACTTTTAGCTTTTGTTCAGTGAATTTCCATTATTTTGATGTAAGTCTATGTCAATATATAAAAGGCAGGTTATTGGGTTTGTCAAGGAGTGACTACATCACTATACAAAATACATTCATTGGCTTTGATAAGAAATTTCTAAATCATTGCAATGTCTGTCAATAAACATTTAAACCAAAAATGTATTTTCAAAACATCACTAAACATGTGTTGGAGTCTTTCTTTTACATTCCACAAGCCAAATAATGCTTAAAAATATCATGAACTTTTCCTGGGGTCATGTTCTGTAGACCCCAGCAAACATAGAGTTAATTTTTCAAAGTATTTCTGGGGCGTAGCTGCATTCCCTGCAGCCCCCACAACAGTTCAAAAACATGCTGATAGTGGAGCCCCTCGCCAAACTGGGACACCACCATGGAGAAAACTATATGCAAATTTGTCCAAAGGGCATTATGGGGTGATCCTTGCCAGGAGCAGTGAATAATAAATGAGAGGCTCTGCCCGCTCATTTATTTATTCTTACTTTTTTATTTTTTGTTTTGTTGTGAGTGTTCCAGTCCCATCATGGGCACCCTCAGTTGTCATCTTTGTGGGTGGACAGGGGAATAGCTGTAGACAACCAGCCCCATTCCATGGGGCTGCACAGGAGCCAGCCACACATATTTTAAAACAATAGGCTGCCCCGGTCCCACCTTGAGCACCACGCAGCATGTTTATCCTTGAGGGCCATGAGGGAAAGGCCCGTGGCCCACGCCAGTGCCAAAGGATCACCTGCCAGCACCCATTCTGGATGCTGCCAGAGTTGGATTTGCTAACACCTGGCTGAGAACAACCTTTCTTTCTGCTCATGCTTAGCATTTCTATGTTCTCTGCCTGTGAGAGGGCAGGCGGGGAGAAACATTTCAGATCCTTACCTCTTGAGAGCCTTTTTGCTTCCACCAGGTGCGTGGTCTGAAATCTTCCATATTGACTCTTTTGCTAGCAGAGAACTGTAGATTGGGGTCCCTTGGGCACCAATAGTATGCTGGCCCCAGAAGATGGGTGCCCCAGGGTAATACCATGGCTCAGGGAGGTGGGCCCCAGTCCCTAATATAATATATGGCAGGCCCCATGGGATAGGAATACAGTTGCCAAATCATGGCTTGTGGAGCTGTACACCATGCCCCCTCCCCTTTTAAATGGGTTGGCCCTGGCAGTTGGGTCCCAAGGGCCTTAATATGACTCAGGGAGTAGGGCTGCATGCTCATCTTCCGCCCAAAGTAACAGCCCCCCCAAAACACATTTGTGGACCCTCCCTTTAGGCCAAGGGGGTCAGTTTATATATGCTCTGCCCTCAATATCTTTTTTTAAACCATTTTACACAACACAGTACTGAGTCCCCAAGCTCTAAAATGTCTGCTGCAACATCTTTGTTAATGTTGTGGCACCTATCAGATCTTCTCTTTACATCTGTTTGGTCCGCAGATCCTCGGCATCTCTATATATACATACATTTTAACCTTCATGTCATGAATTTTAATCCTTCATGTCTTAAAAACTACTGAACAGATTTACAACAAATGACATACAAGACATTTTCTGGATAAAGATAGTTTTCTGCCAAATTTGGCGTAACTGCATTCAGCAGTTTTTGATGTATCACTGTCTAAAAACGTCTATGGAAAATGCAAGGGGATTTTGCATTTTTGGACCTCAGCCTTTTTCTGGCAACCTGCTTCATCGATCAAACAATAACTTTCCATGCACAAACTAGGCAAAAAAACTGTTTTTTGTAAAGATGCATCAAATGGTGCTAAAGTTTGCAGCAAATCAAAAAAGCTGTTTCCTATGGACCTAAGTATAGCTACCCTACCCAGTGGTGACTGCCTGTGATAATCTGTAAGTTATATATATATATATATATATATACACATACACATACACACATATGTATACACATATATACACTATAAATATATATACACACACACACACACATATATATATGTATATATATATATATATACACATACATATATATATACAAAACGTTCAGCTCCCTACCTGCGCCACTGCTTATAGTTCTCACTGCACAAGTGGAAACAAAAGTGGCACAGCTCCAAATTCACAGATCCTTTATTGTTTTAGTACAAACACGCATTTTGGCCGTAGTCTTCAACAGGGTTCAAACGCTCTAAAGTGCAAGGTGGCATATTTATAAACACAAATACCCAGCCATAACCATCACTGACTTAAAAACAACTGTAATACTGACTTCTTTCAAATTGGAACTACATGCACACCATTTTTACTCTGGTCTCATACAACGTTTATTTAACAGTACTTTTGATTTCTCTCAATTCATACAATGTTCTTCAGTGCATTTTCAATTCCTCAAATACCATTATACTACAAAAAATACTTTTATGGATCAAATCTGTTTATTATTCCAAGTTATAAACATTTCAATTACAGCTCTTCAACTTAATACAATCACAACACAGCAGTACTTGTCTGGAAGTGAGGGGGTAGGCCATAACAAACCACTCCTGGACAACCATGTCCCAGTAGGCCACCTTTCACACTCCTTTTACTTGCTCTCACCCCCGAAAGGATCGCCCTGTGTCATGTGCTGCAATATGAAGCGTACTCCATGTATAGTAATATAAAACATAAAAATACATAGTAAAACATCAACATTGTTTCCCCGCAACTTGCCCGCCATCCAGCAATCACTCGATTCCCGGCCATACCCCTACGTGATCCTGGTTCTCCAGAAAGTCTCCTCCGCTTATACACTCCCGCTAGCTCAAGTCAAACCCAGCACTCTCAAGTAAGCCGGACATGTCAGCTCCGTGAACTCAGTGGATAAGATCTGTAAGAATGGTTGCCAAAGGTCCCTGAAATCGCCGCTGCGTTGCTGTGAGGTCAAAGTAAGCTTCTCCATAGCAAGAATGAACCATAGCTTGTGAAGCCATGATGTAAATGTCTGGATCATGTTTGTACCCCACATTGCTAATATCAGCTGCAGTGCCGCATTGAGGGCCAAGGCCATCTGCGGCCCTTTCAGTGATCTCAGGGGGAAGGTGAGCGGATTGGGCAGGCCCAATAAGATATACGCAGGGAATCTGGGAATCTGAGTTTCAAACGCCACATCAATAGTGTCTATAACATTCTCCCAATATCGATGAAGTTTGGGGCAATGCCATAAACAGTGCACAAGCGAACCCCCGCACCCACACCCCCTCCAACAAAGGTTAGACTTAGTGGGATCCCAAGTGTGAATCCGAGCTGGGGTGAAGTACCAATAGGAGGTCACTTTATAGGCTGCCTCTGTGCCTGCCGCATTGTAAGCCATATGGTGTGACCTGTAAAAGATGCTATCCCAGTCGTCATCAGACATTTCCCTTTCCAGTTCCCTCTCCCACCGCAACTGACCCTTAGTCTTAGGCGGGCGACCCTCCCCTCGTAATAGTCCGTAAAGCTCCGAGATCACTCGCTTATCATCCTTATCCATTAGGAACCATTTTTCAAACTGGGTTAACGGCCTATCAATTAATGCTCTATTAGCTGGCAACAAGGCCCAATGCCGTATTTGATAGTACATCATCCTGTCCGCCTCTGTTAAGCCATTTGTCTCCCTCATCTGGTCAAAGGAGATCACCCCCTGCTTGTCAATTAAATATCCCACCCTTTTACAGCCCCCTTCATACCATCGGCACAACGATACCATTTGCAGACCCGGTCCAAAATCTGGGTCAGTGGGGATGGGAACGTCGTCAGCCTCAATCTACCAGCCACAGCATCCCATACACGCATCGTTACGTACGGGATCGGAGATGCATAAAGACTGCTTGCTCTATGGCGGCGGCGAAGCCAGGGCTCCTTACATATATGGGAGCCCGCCACCGCTTGGTCCATAAAACACCAATGTTTCTCGGTTGACGGGCGACTCCATTCTAGTAGAAAATGCAACTGCACTGCCTGAAAGTATCGTAAAAGGCAGGGGACCGCTAATCCTCCCATCTCCTTGGGGCGGTACAAGACCCGACGTGGAAGACGCGTCGCTCTACCCTCCCAAATGAATCTCAGAACCGCCGTTTGAAGGGTTGCAAGCATTCGGGGCGGAAGCGTCACGGGAAGCGCCTGGAACACATGGACATCTTCACCGCCGCCACCCTGCCCAACCAAGACAACTTAAGTCTTCCCCAGGACTCTAGATCCCGCTGTACCTCCCGAATCAATTTTGTGTAATTCAGTGTCGCCGTTCTAGCAACAGAAGGCGCTAAATCAATCCCCAAATAAGGAAGCTTCGAGGAAGACCATAAAAAATGGAATCGGGCCTTCAGATCCCTTTCATGCTCGGCGCTAATAAACCTGCTCATGGCCTGCGACTTTAGCATATTCATCCGGAATCCAGAGACCCGGCCAAATTCATCCAGTATCCCCATTAGTGCGGGCAATGAGGTCACGGGCTCCGCCAGGGTAAGAATCACGTCATCCGCATACAGAGAAATTAGATGCTCATCGCCCCCGAACTTCACACCCATGATCTGAGGGTTATCCCATAGGCGTTGCACCAGGGGCTCCATATAGAGCGCAAACAAGAGAGGTGAAAGCGGGCACCCCTGCCGGGTCCCTCGTTGAATTGAGAACGGCAATGAAAGTATCCCATTAACCCGGACTGCCGCCGAGGCTCCTGGTAGATACAGCGAATCCATGTGATAAAACCCGGGCCCAACCCAAAGCGCTGAAGCACCCTGAACAGATATGGCCAGTAGACTCTATTGAATGCTTTTTCGGCATCAATAGAAAGGAAGAGCACCTCCCTACGTGAGCGGTCCGTTTTATCCAGTAGATGGAGCAACCGCTTGGTATTCTCACTACACTGCCTGTGCGGTATAAAACCTGCTTGATCGGGATCCACAAGGCCTGGCATGTAATAATTAAGACGGTGTGCCAATATTCCAGTAAATAATTTGGCATCGATATTCAAGAGCGAGATCGGCCTATAAGAGACGCATTCCTCGGGGTCTTTCCCCGGCTTAGGAATAACCACAATAGTGGCATCCAACATACTGGCCATTAGAACTCCCGTCGCTCTAAAGGAATTGAAAAGCCGCACTAACATCAGTACAAGTTCCACACAGAAGGTCTTATAAAAAAGTGCAGTGAAACCGTCTGGACCAGGGGACTTCCCCACCTGCAAACGTGAGATTGCTGATATGACCTCTTCCGTCCTTATAGGTTGTTCTAAGGAAGTTGCCTCCCTCTCGCCCAGAGAAGTAATTGCTATACCCTCTAGGAAGGCCTCAGGAGCTACATTACCAGGATCCTCAGCCCCATACAGTCCCCGATAGAACTCTGCAAACGCCTCTGCAATTTGATCGCTTGTGCGCGCTTCCGCTCCCGAGGGAGAACGAACCAGCTTTATCGTCGACGCCGCGCGCTGCGCACGTAACCGGTGTGCCAAAAGCTTCCCACATCTATTACTTCTAATATAATACTTGTGCTTAAGGTGTGCCACTGCATACTCTGCCCTGTCCCAATGTAGCCGTTTCAGCTGCTTCCTACCTTCTCAAGCTCTCGCCAGACTCTTGGTGCACCCGTATGTTTATGGGAGCGCTCCAGTACCGCCACCCTCTGTTCCAGGTCTTCTCTCATCAATCTCCTTGCTTTATTATCCCTGGCGGACAACGACATCACCTCACCTCTCACCACTGCCTTCAATGCCTCCCACAATGTCGCCAAACAGGTGCTCCCATTGTCATTCAAGCTAAGGTAATCTGCTATTGCACTTCGGATCGCCTCCACTGTTGCACCGTTCTGAAGCATTGAGTCCCTGATTCACCACCCGACGCCCCCACCTGGTCCATGTTCATAGCAACCTCAACGGTAACAGGAGAATGGTCTGACAGGGCCCGAGGCTCAATCGCTGACTCCCTAACTCTGCCAAGAAAAGGTGAAGCCGAGCGGATGTCTTGGTCGCTGCTGAGTAAAAGGAATAATCCCTTAGCGTGGGGTGTGCCTGTCTCCACACATCCTCCAAGCCACATTCACCCAGCCACTGACGGCCAGCCGCTGTCAAGGACCCTGTCTGCCCATGACGGTGACCGGAGCGGTCCAAATCACCATCCATCACCAGGTTAAAGTCGCCCCCCACCAAGATGGCACCCCCTCCGGCGAGTGCAGCAGCCGGGTCAGAGCCTGCTTTAGGAAGACTTCTTGCTGGGTATTAGGTGCGTATAAGGAAGCAATAGTAAAAGAAAAGGCCCCCAACCTTATCCTCATGGCCAGAAGCCTACCTTGCACCTCATGTAGTTTTGTCACCACTTCCCCGGGAAATGAGCGCGCTAATAGTATCGCCACCCCTTCATGCTCCGAAGACTGCCTAGGAACCACTTAGAACGCATGCAATAGATGTCCTTCTGCACGAGATCTGTCTCCTGAAACAGGCAAATGTGACTCCCCGACCTCTTCAAGGCGGACAGGATGGCTAACCTCTTAGTTGGATTATTAAGCCCACGGACATTCAAGCTTATGCACTTAATTGTCATCCCCCAAAATGAAAGCGGCGGTTAAAAAGGGAGAGGCCTCACGGAAAAACCACCCTCCAGGCCACAGCATCAAACACCTCAAATGCCAGGGCCCGAGGACATTTCCACACATAGGCCAGCATCGCAGGGAAACACACCAACATTCAACCAATACGCACAACAGGTGCTCACAACCAAGAAGTCCTCGCACATCCATCTCCACGAGGCAAAGTCTCCACAGGGCTGTAGAACCACTCATGTTCATCGAACCAGGTCCATCGCCCCCGCCGCCCCGGCCCTCTTCAGCAGCCACCAGGCCGTAAGCAGTGCGGCCAACCGCAGTTCAGACCTCTCCGATCACCTCTCATCTAGGCATTAGTTCCAGCGGCCACGCTGCTCAAAACGGATTCCTGCTCCAACCTCAGCTCCGAGACCGTAGGGCGCTGAACTTTCCTCCTTTTCTCCTTCCGCCGCCAACATGGGCGATCCCCGCCAGCCAAGCTTGCTTTTCCGCCCGAATCCTGGCTGTGATCCTTCAAGCCCAGAATCCGGTTTGCTTCCGATATGGACCTCACCTGCCGGAGCTGATCCTCCCACCGGAAGACAAGGCGAAACAGGTGGCCCCAGGAGTAAGACACCTCCTGTGCTCACAGGTACTCCGTAATGGGCCTAAATTCTCTCCTCCTCTGCAAGGTCCGCACAGAGAGGTCCTGGAATAGCTGGAGCTTGTGTCCTCTAAAAAGTACCTGCTGAAGATTGCGGGCCCGCTGTAAGATACTCTCTTTATGCCCAAAGTTGTTGACACAAGCTAGAATGTCTGGAGGGCAGTCTCCAGAGCCACTCGCACGGCCCACTCGATGAACTCTATCCAAGATTATCTCCTGGGTCTCATCCAAGCCAAGCAATGAGTGAAACAGGCCCACCACGAAGTCCCCAATGTCCTCCTTCTCCGCCCCCGTCGGGGCACCTCTGATGCGGATATTATCAATCAATCAATCAATCATAGTATTTATAGAGCGCGCTATGTACCCGTCAGGGTTTCGAGGCGCTGAGGGGGGGAGGGGGGGGGAGCACTGCTGGTTTAGCGGTCGAAGAGCCAGGTCTTGAGGAGCCTTCTGAATGCGAGGAGGTCCTGGGTCTGGCGAAGGGATGTGGGGAGAGAGTTCCAGGTCTTGGCGGCGAGGAAGGAGAAGGATCTGCCGCCGGATGTCTTCCGCTGGATTCGGGTTACGATGGCGAGGGCGAGGTTGGCGGATCGGAGTTGACGTGTAGAAGTGGAGTCTGGTGTTGAGGTAGGAGGGTCCGGTGTTGTGAAGTGCCTTGTGAGCGTGGGTCAGGAGTTTGAAGGTGATCCTCTTGTCTACCGGGAGCCAGTGGAGTTCCTTTAGGTGAGGGGAGATGTGACTTCGGCGGGGTATGTTGAGGATCAGTCGGGCGGAGGCATTTTGGATACGTTGGAGGCGTTTGATGTCTTTGGTTGGGATGCCTGTGTAGAGTGCGTTGCCGTAGTCAAGTCTGCTGCTGACGAGGGCCTGGGTCACCGTCTTTCTGGTTTCTGTTGGAATCCACTTGAAGATTCTGCGGAGCATTCGGAGGGTGTTGAAACAGGAGGAGGAGACGGCGCTGACCTGTTTGGACATGGTGAGGGCGGAGTCCAGGATGAAGCCGAGGTTTCTTGCGTGGCTGGCAGGGGTGGGTGGGGGTCCGAGGACGGAGGGCCACCATGAGTCGTTCCAGGCCGAGGGAGTGCGTCCGAGGATGTCTCCTCGAGCGGTTTTCGAAGTCCTCGACCGCTATCTGGAGGAGGTCCTGCTGCTCCCGGAGGCAGACGACCTCCTGTTGCAGGCCCGCCACCTCCTCACCACGAGAGATCTCGCCGTCCTCAATCTGCGCTACTCACTCGCCCAGGGACGTAACCTCTCCTCGCAGCTCTCTCACCTCTTGAGAAATGTCCCTACGAAGGTCCTGGATATCACTCCTGAGCGAGTCAAACAAGGAGGTCAAAAAGCCCTTGGTGACCGGGGAGCTCTCGTCCGGCTCCATCTCCATATGCATCTCTGGGGATTTCGTCGCCGGTGGGTCCTCAGCCACGCCAGCCGATGCCAGACGGGCCCCAGTCAACATTTCTCTAACTGATAGCTCCCGCTTGGATTTGGACTCTGCCATGGCATGTGCGTGTTATCTCGATCAGACAGGCCACCTTCCTGGACCCCACCGCAAGCTCCGTCTGGGGCCAAACCACCAGAAGCCCCCTGTGCCTGAGACTGTAACTGGCCTTGCGCTCCTGAGCCTCCTCTGCCGATCTTCGCACCTCTATATCGCCTGGGCCATCACTCAGGGGCCCGATCCTGCTCCTCCACCTTGCGTCTGATTCGTACAACTTCAAGGCGAGGCGATGGCCCTTCGTGCCTCCGCCACCACCTGCAGGCCTCTCTCCCAGGAGGGTCCGACTGGGGGGGGGGAGCCTTTGCCCGACCCCCAGACAAGCGCAGCAGACAAGGCACCCTCCGCTCCCAGGGGCGCCCACCAATCCTGGCTCTCAGGCCCCCGCTCCGGCCCCACCGCGCGCAGGGCCCAGTGCCGTCCTTCTGGGGCTCTGCCCCCGCAGCCCTGCGTCCAAGGGAGGCACCGGAGCAGGGCTCACCACGCGGCCCAGATCGCCGCCCAAACTGCTCGGCGGCCCCGGACGCAGGCCAAGGCCGGCCGCTAGTCACCTGCGGTGCACGGCGCCACGTGTTGCTCGGTCTCCGCTGGGCGTCTCCTGGGCCGCGGCACCACTCGCCGCCTCAGGGGACCTCAGGGCATCCCCCCACCGGGCCGCGCGTTGATGTTCTGGGCCAGGGCGGCAGAGCTCGGACAGACACGTCCTCTCACGCCGCCATCTTGGCCGCGCCCCCCCAAAAATACTTTTAAACCATATGTTTGGCAATTTATCATTTGAAATGACTTCAAATGAAATACTTGAATTACTACATTCCTTTCCAGGGCACATTAAAGAGTAAAGTACTCCTTACATATCACTGTTTGATCCTTCAAGTTTTCAATTTAAGTACCAAAGGTTGCACAATAATTATCCGAACACCATTCCCATCATGAAGTACTTTAAAGTACAGTTTACTGTCACTCCTTTTTGATCCAGTTCCTCTCAGAGCAGGAGTTTTAATAATTAAAGTGCAAAAAGTACCAAATACATGGTTAGTTTGAAAGTGCAACTGTTCCTTACTATCTCTATTGAGTTAGTCTTAATTCAAAGTACAAAATACCTCATTAACTTCCTAAAGTTCCCCCTGACTCTGCTATATTGTGCAATATTGTCTAATAAAATACTTCCTTTTAAAGTGCTAGATCCCATGAAGCCCAATAGAAACTCCTCTGCATTGATGGTAACCTCAAATCCATTCTACAGACAGCTTCTAGAGCTCATTTAAAGTGCATTGTGCCCCCATAATAAAGTCCAAACATATATCGCCAGGTCAATTAGTATTCCTCCCAGAACTATAATGGTCAATTCAAATTGTCTATATTTTATGAAGTGCAAATGTGAATGCTACTACAACCTGCACATGGCCTTGTTCCCTTTTATTGAAAACATGTTCATATATGGTGCCTTTACAGACGTTCAACTCCTTTAATTTTGATGATTTTAAAGTGCATACACTCAATTTCACCAAGAACCCACAGAAAATCACTTAAAACACATCATGTTCCATGTTAAAATGCATTTGGACAAGCCCATCATTAGTTATCCATGCAAGATACTCCATTTAAACTTCACAAACTACCCATCATATCTCTTATCGACTTCAGGTAGGAGTCCAAAATGGGAGATCAACATCTTAGACTGATAAACAATTCCTACATCATCTAACATAAAAACTCTATAATCCATAATAATCTGTCTCAGTAGTACTTGCAAGGGTCAGTGCTCTTCCTGATCATGCAGCATGCATCTTTCACCCACCTAAGATCATCATCATTCAATAAACCAGGAGAGTATAGAAGAATACTACAAACGTACCTGCATTTCAGCATCTGCATTTAGGCCCCATTGGTACCCTGTCCCCATTTCAATAATTCATCTGGACTCAGCCTTCCTTAGTTTTTTTAATCTACTTTGACCAAGGGGATCCTGTAATATACTATGGATGCCATAAAAACATATTTGCCCATTTTTCCATCATGCACTTCCCAAATATGTTTAGAGACACTGTATGCAAAGTCTCTATTTGTAACTGCTCGCTTTACTTTGTTTACTGTGCTACCAATATATTTCTTCCCACAAACACATTCAAGTACATAGACAACAAAGTTGGCTTCACATGTTATCATCTCTCGAATCTCCCAACTTTTACCGTTTTGTGTCTTAAAGTTTTGTTTGTTACTCGCAGACGTTCCCTGCTGGCATTTCAAAAAACCTTCCTTCATGTCCGTTAACCAATTAGAACCTCCAGGTTTCCTCTCCAGTTGTGGTCTCATAAAACCTCTTACCAATCTATCTCCCAAGGAGGGAGTCTTTCTATATGTAATACTGAGATGTGCTGGCAGTATCTCATTCAATGTCTGATCCATTTTCAAGATCTTCCAATTGCGACATACTAGATCTCTTAGGGCCTGATTACAACTTTGAAGGACGGTGTTAATCTGTCCCAAATGTGACGGATATACCACCTACCGTATTACGAGTTCCATAGGATATAATGGACTCGTAATACGGTAGGTGGTATATCCGTCACATTTGGGACGGATTAACACCGTCCTCCAAAGTTGTAATCAGGCCCTTAATTCTTTGCTTCTCGTCTTGTAATTCATGATGTACCTGATCACACCACTATCCCCACCTAATTTAGGTTTGACTGTTAAGAGCTCATCTCTTCTTCTTTTCTTTGCCCTCTCCAGTGAGTCTTGGAGGACAGTCTCCAGGTACCCCCGTTCTCAGAATCTTTGATACATCAGTGTAGCTTGTTGGTCAAATTCATCCATTTCTGAGTAGTTTCTCCTTGCACAGAGAAACGCCCCACAAGGGACACTCCATTTTAAAGCACTCAGGTGGCCACTATTTGCATGGAGTATGGAGTTACTGCTTGTGCTTTTCCTGTAAATTGTAGTACAGATCTTTTCCTCCTTGATGTAAACTTTGATATCCAGGAAAGTGATTTCATTTTTGTTTCTTACATTTGACACAATATAAGCTTTTGTGAATTTCCATTTAGCAATCAGATGAACATCTCCAACTCATCTCTCTCCCCTTCCCATATGACGGAGATGTCATCAATATATCTTGTCCATAGAGCAACTTTTGAGATCTGTCTAAGTTCTGCCTATCCTAAATGACTCCTGCTCACCAACCCATGGTGAGATTTGCATAGGTTCGTTCCCATAGTGGTTCCTTGTTCTTACAAGAAACACTGACTTTTTAAGAGAAATACATTGTGGGTTAAACAAAACTTCACCATTTCCAGCAATATCTTAGAGTGCTCTAAAAAAAGACACTGACCGGGTCTTAAATACTGCTCACACTACCTCAACAACCGCCATCAAATAGTCCTGCTTCCAAGGTACCCCTTCTATTCTGTTGATAAAATCCTGCGAACCCCTCAAGTATGATGGTAGCGTTTTTACAAATGGAAAGAAAACACACATCTATAGACCTTGAAGTGTTTTCCAACAGGTCACCAATTGAACTAACGACAGGTCTACCTGGTGGGTTTATTGTATCTTTATGAATCTTTGGTAAGAAATATATATTCGGTGCTCTTGGATGATCTTTTCTCAAATATTGGTATTCCTTATCATTCAACAGCCTTTCAGAGGGCCAGTGCTTTAGCTTTTCATGAAAGATTGCCATATACTCTTTTGTAGGATCACTCCAAAGTTTCCTGTAATGTTCTTTGTTATTTGGTTGTCTGTTTGCTTCAGCTAAGTATTTCTTTCTACTGAGCGCCACAATATTCCTACCTTTGTTGGATGGTTTGATGATACTTTTTCATCAGATTCAAGATCCTGTAGTGCAATTCAATCTTTCTCTGTCATATTTCCATTGTTCCATGTATGTTTCTTAGTTCGTTCACCATTCATCCTGTGGAGCACCTCAATCATCAGCTCTTGAAAAATATCTATCTTATTTCCAGATGGTAACTGTGGGCAGAATTCCGAATTAGGCTTACATCTGCTTTTCCCAGCTCTATCCCCCTGTATTCCTGCAAGATCAGATAACTCAAGTTCAGACATCTGATCAAGAGTTACTGTTATTATGTTCCCTTACGTTTCTGACTCCAAAGACATCAATGTTTTTAGTTTAGGGACATAATTTGTGGTGAGAGAGGACGTCACCTGTCCCTTAGTAAAGGATTGTTTGTTTGATAGTTTAATCGGTGCAAAATGTTTTTTCAAGTTTAATTTCCTGGAGAATTTGTACAAATCAATTCTTGTATTTGCTAGACTCATGTTAATATCAGGGCAAAATGACAGTCCCTTGTTTAAAAGTGGAACTTGATCATCCATAAATTCCTTTTCAGAAAGATGTATTATAATATCTTTACTATTGTTATTTCTCCCATGAGTGGTACTCAGTTATTTTGTTTTCCTTTTCCTCCTCGCCTTTAACCAAGACCTTTTGGCCCTTTTTGTCTCTGTGCCTGAGGGGAAGCTTTGTTCCTCATTGGTGCCCCTGCCCCTGTTTCTTGTTTCCATTTGAAGTAACTTCATCTCTCCAGGAAAGTCCAACTTGGCACCCAAAAGGGGTGCTCTTTTGTCCCCCGAACTCAAATCTGAACTATCAATGCTTGGGGAAGCAGATGCACCACCATCTATTTTATTCTCCATCACAAGTCTATTATATAAGTGATCAAACTTCATTGCAAAGGTATATAATCTACTTGTTGCACAGTTGGACTTCTTGGCTTTCTTTGTTTCTATTTCTACCTCATGTTTTGCCAAATGCTTCTTGATCGTCTTTAGGGCATCCTTAACCCCTTCCTTTTCTACTATGGGGTCAATTACTTTCTCCACCTGTCTCATCTTCTCCATGGCTTTTGTTAATTTGCATTCTGCATGTGTGATCAGCGTGTTCTTTAGCATCATGGAGCATTCAGTTGTATCCATTTACCATTGTTTCACAAGGTGTGGATCTAAATAATTTAGCATGGACAGCACCAAAATTTCTAAACCCTCTAGGATTTGCCCACATTCAATATAATTTTCCAGGGTCGTCATTTCCCACTATTTATTAACTTCTATAGTACAGTTTTGCTGCAACTCCTTGACCAGTTTTAGGGGCGCTATTGTTGCTTCTCCTTGAGTGCCCCCTCTATCCTCTCCAGTCGCACCTTGAGCACCAAACAGGATTTTGGCTTTCTGTTCCCGTTTTGCTCGTCTATCTTCCATACCTGCTTAGAGTGTCAATCCTCCACGTTCTACTTTAGCAGGATACAGCCTTCCTTATTTTATGTTGCACTCTTCTCCTTTTCTAACTAACAAGTTGGTCTCCTGTTGTTTTTTTCTTTATGGATACCACTATAGCATTTCTACTCTTCACACACAGTGGCACATCTGGAATTTAGTTTATGCCATCCACTTAAAAGTGATCTCTTTATATTTATCTTCCTATCCTGTTTTTTCTAATATGGGCAATCGCACAGTTCCAAATTACCGCAAACACATGTATCTTCTATTCCTCTTGCATGTGCGGTACTGTATATCCAAATAAAATTTTATTTCAGACTATTTATGTCTGCATGCAATCAGTCATTCCAGTATCTTATTCATATTTGCACTCCAATTATGTTACTCTCATATCTGGATTTCCATTTTTCAAGAGCAGTCATTTAACATCCGCTGGAGCTTCCAAAGCCACGGGCCACCCAATATATGCTTTCCTCTTTAAAATTTTCCACAATTGGTAGGTTTATCGCCCGTTTCATGGGAATATGCGGAGTGAGATCCATTACAGTTCCATAGTTTGCCTCACAGTGTCTTTGGTGAAAAACGTATATATATTTATATATATATATATATATATATATATATATATATATATATATATATATATACTGAGAAAAACATAGGTGTTACAGGGACGTTATAATAATAATAATCTTTATTGTTTAGTTAATAAAAACCATAACAATCATCTCATAATACAACATGTTTAAAGATAAAACATCTCTAAAATTCTATAAAATTCCGTAAATTCCTTGGCCATGAAACCATGCGAGGATCTAAAATCAGTTTCGTAATTCTAAGATGCAAAAAAGTGCGTGATTAAGTATGCATCCCGGATGGCAGGTTTACGTCTTTGGTGTGTGCAGTCAAGAATTTGATAAATTTGCATATTGATTGTGCATCATTAGGATCAAACATTGACATCACCGCTGACCGACAGGAACGAGTCCCATTTCTCATAAAAAGTGGTTTTAATAGGTGTCTGCAGGCTTCTTTTAAGGCTGGACAAATACAAATCAGGTGAACCATATCTTCTTTCGGTCTTTGCATAGCCTGCAGGAAGTCTCTCCTCTATTCTTCCACGATGGTTGATCCGCTCTAGCAGGAGATGCTCCCAAACGCAGAGTCAAGAAGCGATGCTTGATGTGAAGTGCGAAGGTTTCGGCCAGGTATTGTGATGGGGCCATGGTGGTATAAGTGTGCATTACCAGCCAGGCGTGTGAGCGTTGCGCAAGTTTAGCTTTATCATCTAGAAAAGATTGGATACTTATTTCCGTTATAGTTAGGCTGACATTTGAAACGTGCAAAACCATAGAAATTTAGCAGTTATAGTTACCACACCTAACTATAACTTACGTTCCCACAATGCACCTCACTTATCACATCATCCATGACGTGGTCATGACATCTCAAATGGCATCACTGATGACATCATCTGGTGAGTGTAAGTGTTTTGTAAAAGTTTCTGAGTTTTAAAGATATATAGGGCCAGATGTATCAAGCTCCTGGTTTGCATTTCTTAAATAGCAAATTTTAAGAAATTGCTTTTTTAGAAATGCAAAATGGGATGTATGAAAATTGCGAGTCGGTAATAGTGATTTCTTAAAATTTGCAATCTCAATTTGTGAGTTGCAAATACCGATTCGCAAAAAATAGCGAATCCGTATTTGCAAATCGCAAATTGCGAAAACGGCAACCTGGAACAACCTGATGACACCACATCCAGGAAGTGTGTCAGCCCATGCTCTTTCGAGAAGCCCTACCCACAGGAGAAGGTAGAGGGACCCAGCCAAGCACCAGGGAGGCAGCCTTGAGAGTGTGCATTTAATACTATTATACACCTATTTGAGTACTAATCAAAAATGACATGCTGCACATTGTTGTTGTAGATGTTCTGGGACCTGACACAGCAGAAGGTGGAAATGTGGGGGATAGCAAAACTCAGCCACAGTCTGACTCAAACACCAGTGAGTCCTTCATACATGCACCAACTACCTCTGCCTGAGTATAACCTGGACTCTGATGAAATGCTGGATGAACTACCCACACCACCCCCGGAGGCTAGAAGCACTGACAAACAGCAGTCCCTGCCCCAGCCTCAGTCCACTCCCCTCAGGAGGCGTCGCAAAGCAGGCAGGCAGTGCACAGAGGAAGGTGAGGGCCCATCTCTGTTTGGTGGCTTTGAGGCTTCCACGTTGAAAGTGCAGCACCTGCAATGTAAACACATGAGGTCAATGCACAGGCAGTTGGTGTCAATCAATCATAACATGGGCGCAATGCACAGGCAGTTTGAGTCTCACAATGACAACATGGGATCAATGCACATGTAGGTGGATACACTCAATGGAAACATGGGATCAATGCAGAAGCAGTTCAAGTCTCTCAATGAAAACATGGGATCAATGCAGAAGCAGTTCATGGGGGTCATTACCACATTGGTGGTATAAGGCGCTTACCGCCGTGCAGAAGACCGCCAATACACCGCCGCGGCCGCAGTAGACCGCCACAGCTATTATGACACACATCACGGAATCCGCAAAAATTCAGACACCCACACAATACCGCCACACCAAAGGTCAGCGAGAAACTGGCGGAAACACATCCTCCACCTCCACGCCAACAGAAACACGCCCATGCCATTACGACCCACGAATCCACGCAGCGATCTTTCAACCACAGTATTCCATTGGCGGTACACACCGCCGCGCTAAAAATACACACACATCTACAAAACACCACCACATTGGACAATTACAAATACACACACCTGACACACATACACACACCACTCCCACACACCCAATACTATATAAAACACACACCCACATCACCCACAAACCCCTACGACCAAAAATTCCAAAAGAAGGCCAGAGAGACAGCACAGAACAGACAACCCCATCACACAGAGGCACACAACACCATCATCCATGCAACATCCAAGCACAAAACACCACATACCACTACACTCACCACATTCATCAACACAAACACCACCCCACACATCACCTACACCACCCCATGTCACGCCAAAGACACCCCCGCTTCTCCGAGGAGGAGCTCAGGGTCATGGTGGAGGAAATCATCCAGGTAGAGCCACAGCTATTTGGCTCACAGGTACAGCACACATCCATAGCCAGGAAGATGGAGCTATGGCAAAGAATAGTGGACAGGGTCAACACTGTGGGACAGCACCCAAGAAATAGGGAGGACATCAGGAAGAGGTGGAACGACCTACGGGGGAAGGGGCGTTCCACGTTATCCAGGCAACACATCGCGGTACAGCGGACTGGCGGCGGACCCCCACCTCCTCCCCCACAACTAACAACATGGGAGGAGCAAGTCTTGTCCATCTTGCATCCTGAGGGCCTCGGAGGAGTCGTTGGAGGAACGGACACTGGTAAGTCTAATCTTAACCATCATACCCCCCACCCTACCTGCATGATATCACACACCCCCACCATCACACCCTACCCTATCACCACAAATCCTCACCTATCTACCCATGACACCAACCACCCATCCCAACCCCAAGACCTGCATGACATAACTAAGCATGGACACCCATCACCAAAGCATGCCCACTGCACAGACCCACAACACCCCCCAACTATCAGCACACAAGCCCCCACACAGGAATGCCTGCACTGGTGTTCACGAACACCCAACCATTGCACTCCATGAAACACACACATGCAATAATCATGTACTTATACTCCCGCAGGAACCGGAAGGAACGTCACGACACCAGAGGGTCCAGACAACACCACTCCACCCCCAGAAGAGGCCCACAGTGACGACAGCAGCTCTGCCCCACTGGATCTTGATGACCAGGCCGGACCATCGTGGGCCTTAGGACAGTCGTTCCCCTTGCCCAGCCACAGCCCAACACCAAGCTTACACCCTCTGGTAACACCAGCACAGCACCCACCCAGCGGGCCCAAACCTCCCTACCCAGGACAGGTCAATCAGCGGTGTGTCCACAACTACAGGGCACCCAGGCTAACCCACCACCCCAACAACAACAGGGACCTGGGGCAGTGGTAGTGGGCACACGGTCCAGGGGACGGAGGCACAGGAACACAGGGGAACTGGGAGGGCTGCTGTGCGACAGAGGGAGGACAGGCCAAGGGAACCAACTCTCAACGAGGCCCTCTCCTCCATCATGGGAGCATACCACCACTCCCAGGAGACGATGGCCACGGTCCTGGACAAGTTGCAGGAGACCCTGCGTCTGCAGGAGGAACAATATTTGGGGTTCAGGGAGGAGCTCAGGACCATCAGCTCCACCCTGGGCACCATCGTAGGGGTGCTGACGGACATTCAAAAGACCTTGAGGGACACCGTGGCACTCCAAGTGGCCCCTGACACTAGCCAGGATAATGAAATGCCCACCACCTCCGCCGGCGCTATGGGAGAGGACGCCCCGCCACAGGACCAACACACCAGCACCCCATCCCCTGCAGATGGACAACCACCACGCAAGCGGGCCCTGAGATCCAGGAACAGGACAGAGCAAGATGGCAAGACCCCGCCAGGAAATAAGACCACCCTGATTGTCCCCCCACTGTCCCACTTTGTTACCCTGTCCAAATCGGAACTGACCTAGCTCCACTTCCAATGCCCAGATGTGCAATGTACCTGTGAGACTAATAGACTGGACTCTGCCATGGACATTCCTCCACCATTACCCATCACCAGTTTACAACCCCCCCTTCATTTTTTGAGCACTTAAATAAACACCCTTGAAACACTAAAAACAAATGGAGT